>NC_086446.1:226783851-227383851 GCF_028390025.1 Pseudophryne corroboree
TTAGAAAAAGAAATGCATCAATAAAAATGTATTAGCTGTGTTTAAATTTTAATTGAAATAATGCTACTATCATTTTGTTTCAGTGTAACAATCCTAATAATATAAATGTTTTAGAAATTGTTTTTAATATACAGTGTAAGAAAAGCGAATTACATCAATCAAGCCAAATACAAAAATACTACCCAAAAATATATAATAGTAATCATAAAATTAATACAATTACGTCCCTGTGAGATTGATTGTTTGCATTCATATATCTGTGTATATTTATAGTACCACACACACACACACACACACTAAAAAATGTCCTATAATAAAACTATTTATAATCTTGCAATTAAAATATTAATAAATAGAAGATTACAAAGAGGTTTTTTTTTTCAACAGTCTAACCCCCCCCCCCTCCCCTTTCTCTAATTGCTGTATGCTATATATCAGACCAGAGGAAATACATTGAATTATATAAAGCACAAACTAAAATAGCATGACAAATAAATGTCGAGACAGAACTGGTGTATGTGCCTAATAAATATATATATATATATATATATATATATAAACAAACATATAGTTTAATATTTCTCTTGTCAGATCACCTGGAACAGCTCTATGTCTACCCGTAAAACATGTGTGTAAACTCATTATGACCTGAGTTTTCATATTATGACAAATATCAATGTCTGTTTTCTTAATCTGTAAATTTACATAGTTTAACCTTTTGTTTGCCATGCTGTAAAAATTCATTTGACACTGTACAGCCAGTAGCTGAATACCTAAAATCATGGTCATAAAAAAAGATTGATTGACAGCAACCACAGAGGATTTTCAATAGCGAATACAGCATCACATGTGCATTCATAACCAGGGTAATCTTTACTTTCTGTTGATAATTTGGTAACAAATATAGTTATTAATAACTTGAATAATAAAGATTAAACCAAATAAGTTTTTATAAATTAAGGTATAAAGTATCTGTTAACATCATGTTACCTACAAATGATTGTTGCCCTGCTGGCAACATTAAATTAAAACAATTTAGGGGAGTCTTAGGGCAATTATTACATATAAACTGGGCTGTAGCATAGGTCCCTCAATTGTAAAAGATTAATGTGCAGGATCGCTAAAGATAGATTAGCTTTACTGGTCTGTAAGCTTCTTTGCATCTCAGAATCACATGCTAGAAATAAATGAATTTCACTTACCTGCTAAGCAAATATGAAGCAAAGATAAGAGTACAGATTCTGTAAAGTGCCAGACATACTTCATTTCCAATATCAGAATGGTGATTTTTATTTCCTTTGAGAATGTACTATAATTTTACTCTAAAGAACTGTGATGGTTGTTGCCATTCAGGATAATGTAAGGACTCTCTATGCAAGGGGAGGTAACAGATGTTAAGATGCTAATCCGATGACACATCTTATTTTCTCCTTCCTACTATCTAATTAGACCAATTAACTTGCAAGGAGCTGAGGGAATTGTTTTTTCCCCACTATTAAACAAACTGCCATATTCAAATTTTGCATATTATTTACACGTGGCAACTCTTAAAACAGGTTAATAACTATCTTAAATTGTTATCCAACTTAATTTATCTTTCTTCTTTATACTTGTATTGAGAGTAAAAACATAACTTTTTTTATCCTTAAAATGGAAAACATACACTTTCTAGAATGTAGTGGTGACTGAGTGATCTAAAATTTATTTTGTAGAACTGGTGTTTTTAAAGCAATTTTTCTGGCGTAGACAGTGACAAACACACATACACTTATTGTTTTACAATAAAGTTTAAATATACAACACTTACTAGTCTACAGTATCTTTCAGAATCTCTCAAAGATCCAAATAATATTGTACTGCAATTGCTATGAATACCAGTTTTGATGTACAGAAATTAATTCTGTTTTATGCTTATACGCTTCAAAAGTATGAAAATAACTAGCTATTTTCCCCAGCACTGCCTGGGTTTATTATTTTTCCTTTTTTTTCCTCCTGTCTCTCTTCCTTCTATTTGTTTTCAGTGCCCCACCTTTTTTCTCCACTTTCTCTCCCTCCTACTTTATCTCTCTCTCGGTGGTAGGAATGTGTCACGCACGTCTGTTCCATGGTGCATGTACCAACATGATGAGATTTTTTTTTATTAATACTTGTTTTCTTTACAATACATACATGCATACATACAGTGCCTTACTAATGTATTCACCCACCATTTGTCATGTTTTTTGCCTTGCAACCTGGAATTAAAATGGATTGTTTGAAGGTTTGCATCATTCCATTCACAGAACATGCCTACAACTTTGAAGATGTTTTTTTTTTTAATTGTGAAGCAAACAACAAATAGGACAAAATAATAGAAAACTTCAGCGTACATAACTATTCACCCCCTGCTAAAGTCTGTACTTTGTAGAGCCACCTTTTGCGGCAATTACAGCTGGAAGTCACTTTGGATAAGTATCTATGAGCTTGCCACATCTTCCCACTGGGATTTTTGACCATTCCTCAAGGCAAAACTGCTCCAGCTCCTTCATGTTGGATGGTTTCCACTTGTGAACAGCAATCTTCAAGTCTGACCACAGATTCTCAATTGGATTGAGATCTGGGCTTTGACTAGGCCATTCCAACACATTTAAATGTTTCCCCTTAAACCACTCGAGTGTTGCTTTAGCAGTCTGCTTCGGAGGTTCACCTTCCTGCTGGAAGGTGAACCTCCATCCCAGTCTCAAATCACAGACATTGGACCAAGTAGCATCTTGAACCAAGCTAACGCCAGGTCATCATCTCCAACAGCAGTTGGTAATTATTCCATTCGCCTAAATTGTTCCTGGACTGTGGCAATAATATGTGGATGAACTTTTACATTTGAGTTCCAGCACAAATTTCTAAATTCTATATATCCTTATCTGGAACTTTTATATCGATTACAGTGCTAAAATATGCCCTAATTGATAATGTTTTAAGTATATGTTGCAACAGTATACATTTTTAGAAAATTGCATTAAAATTGTAATATTTTCATTTATTTAGCTCTCTGGCGCCAATTTGTATTTGTTATTTTTATTTGTGGGGTCTAACTAGCCCTTATTGTATTGGCAGCACCTAGTCAAGCAGCTCATTACTAGCGCCAAATAAATTACTTAGTAATTTATTCCTTACAAACACACACAGTTTTTATTTGGCTGCAATAATGAGTTGCTTCACTTCTTTTAGTGACATACATAATAGGAGACAATTGTATATGTCTAAATGGGATTATAATAAGGGTATTGATACTGTCAATAATGAGGATGTACTAAAACCAGATTTTATAGTTTTGGAGATCTACTTAAACAAGAGACCAAACACTGGCTGGATAGCATAAACCTACAGAAGTATGTGGACAAAAAAATAATCCCTAGGGGATTAGGCCTTTTTAAACCCTCTATTTTCCAGGATGTACCAGAATTCCTGGATGAATGGGAGAGCATCTTGGACAGATGCTCTCTGTCTCATGGAATTGGTTATCCAATATAGAAATAAAAAAGTGGACCAATTGGTCATAGAAACTGATACTATCAAAAAGAAATTAGAGGGTTATAAAACTACACCAGAGTATACAGAGAGGGATCATATGACAGCTGAAAAAGTATTCAAATATGAACTTACCATCACAGAGTCAAAGTGCAATAAATTTAAATGGGATATGGACGATTATAAAAATGGCTGTGTAAGGTCATTTAAAGGTAAATATAGGACAACTAGGGACACCCATGAAAAAAGCTCTAAAGATAATGAGCGGAGGTGGAAAAAACCATTAAGAACAAGTGATTATAATGGAGCATTAATTGTAACATCTGGAGACCTCTCAGATCTTAGCCAAAATAGGAGATCGCACCAAGCAGGAGCACGCCCTACAGAGTATCAATTCAGGGGCAATAGAGAACCGAAGGAGGGGCATTCAGCTTCCTTTTCTCTTTTGGACCGGCGCAACCATCCCAATTAGGAGAGGTCGTGGCCCAAAAGGAATCAGGAATTTAACCCAAAAAGAAACAGAAACCCAAGTACAGAGGAAAGTGGGGAGGTAAAAAGGAGAGATTTAAGAAATTAAATAAGAAAAATGCTCTGAACAATAAGAAAAGCATTTTTAATCTATCTTCAAAAAAATTGACTGAAGCAGAACTTTCCCTCCTTTCAAAGGGTCTAAAGTTTTCCCCTACAGAAGACCCCAATCTATTTGATCTGTATGTAGATCTCAACCGTTTCGTCAGAACTTTATGTAGGAAACATTTTTTCGCAAAAAAAAATGGATACATCCACTACTAATGATTCATTACATATAATATTGGACTCCACAGATGATCCAGTCCTTGAAATCATGGAGGAACTAGAAAAAGAAAATGATCAAGAATCCACTCAGAAAATATTTGACATTGATAAAGAATCATGTAGAGTCAAATCAGACTTTTTTCCAATAAGCTTCAAGAGTAGCCAAGTAGAAACATTCTACAAAGCCACACTTAATGATTTTAGATCCATCTGTTTAACAAAGAATAAGCCAAAAAGTAATCTAACTAAATTTGAAAAGCAGGCCATAAAAAGGTTGACAGAGGATTCTAATATTATAATCAAGGAAGCAGATAAGGGGGAGGTTTAGTCATACAGAATAAAGAAGAGTACATAAAGGCAGCTCACAGACAGCTGTGCGATTAACAATTTTATCAAATACTGTCTGATGACCCTACCTCCCTTTACCTAAAGGAATTGCATATTCTTCTCACTGATGCACTAGAAGATGGGGTTATTTCCAGAGAGGAGTTTAAATTTTTATTTCCTTCTTTTCCAACTATTCCTGTTTTCTATCACTTACCCAAAATTCACAAGTCTCTCACTGCACCCCCTGGACATCCCATTATTTCGGGTGTTAATTTGCTTACTTCCTTTCTTTCAGCCTATGTTGATAGGCATCTGTAGCCGCATGTCTCTCGGTTGAGGTCACACATCCGCGATACCTTGCATTTTTTGCAATTAATTCAGGAAGTATTATGGAAACCTTCATATCTAATGGCAACTCTGGATGTACACCAATATCCCACATGGACTTGGTGTGCAGGCCATAAGGAATGTTTTGGATCAGGACATGACCTCACCGAGAGACACAGGAGTTTTCTGTTGGACTCAATTTCTTTCATTCTTTCACATAATTATTTTCTTTTTCAAACATTATCGTCAAATTATGGGCACGGCCATGAGGACCAGGTTTGCGCCAAGCTATGCAAATCTCTATGTGGGTGAATTGGAGGAGGAGCTACTTTGGGGGGGGGGGCGTGGTGCAAATCTGGTCCTCTATGGCCGGTACATAGACTATCTTTTTATTATTTGGGATGGGGACTCTAACACCATCTCTGATTTTGTTAATTATCTCAGCACCAACACTTTTAATTTAGTTTTCACATCTAATTTTAGTACCACTAAACTTTCCTTTCTGGACATAATCCTTGAAATAGTGAGTAATCAAATTCAAACATCTAATTTTGTGAAAGATGTGGGCAGTAACGCTTATTTAAATTACAGAAGTGCTCATCATGCTGCATGGAAAAACAACATTCCGAAAGGGCAACTGCTACGATTACGTAGGAATTGTTCCACTATGGAGTCCTTTGCCGAACAAGCAAAAGTATTAGTGGAGACCTTTAAGTGTAAAGACTATCCTCAATACTTATTAGATTGAGCTCTAAAAGAAGTATTGGCTATCGATAATCTTTATTGTGTTCAAAAGATAAAAGTATGTTGAAATCAGAAAACAGAGAGTGGGAATTTATTTCTAAATATAACTCCAGATCTAACGATATCAAATCTATAGTAAAATGCAATTTTCATATGCTCAGGAGCGATCCCGTTTTGTGTGACATTCTACCATTGAAGCCCGACTTTGTCTTTAGAAGAAATAAATCACTTAAGACTATATTGGCACCAAGCCAATTAAGAACATAAGAGAAAATTAAGGGTGTAGAGAAAACGTGGTTAAAAAGTAATATTAAAGGATTCTACAAATGTGGGGCTACTAGATGTACTACGTCTAAGCATGTTTGTAATAAAACTACTATGATAACCCTACCTATGGAGGGTGAGAATATTTCCATCACTAGTTTTATAAACTGTAACACTATGTGGGTGGTATATCTTTTACAATGCGATTGCCATCTAAAATATGTGGGTAGAACCACCAGGATGCTAAAGACCAGGTTCATGGAGCATAGAAGGAACATAATTAATGGAATAACCAAACATAGTGTCTCTCAACACTTTGCTCTACACCATATTAAAGATCCTTCTTCTTTGAGCATCACGGGGTTAGAACATATTCCGAAAACCACTCGGGGGGGGGGGGGGGGGATAGGTTCACTAGACAGTGTAGACAGGAAATCTTCTGGACCTTCCAGCTGAACACACTTTTCCCAAGTGGTTTGAATGAAGCACTTGAGCTGAATGCTGTATTATAACGATATATTAATTTTCAGCTGGTTTGTGTGCTCTGAGTATTTTTACATATTTACAGTTTATATTTACATATATTCTTAAGGTATTACACTTAATCTTAGAGCCGAGCCATTATAAATGAAATGTTAGGTGGATGTACTGTATATTGGTGAATGTGAGATTTGAATTAAGTGTAATAATACTGTCTAACCACAAGATGGCATCTGATCAATAAATTTCAACTGTCTATTGTATATTAGTAATATAAAATTAACTCTATATATATATATATATATATATCCACAAAGAGTCCTGCACTCATCAATTCACATAGGTAAATAGGCGGGTGCTCCTAATGACCAGATAGGCCACCAATATACCGCAACTACCACCAAAGTGGAAGGTGCACTCGGGCCGAAATCAATCTCTAAATCACTTGTTGGATCAGCTTATTTTAATCAGATTCAGTGGTGATGCCATTTTTCATCTACTTTTCGGTCCATATATGGACCTTTATCAAGACAGGCACTTCAAAACATCTAAAAATAAACATTAGAAACAGTTAAAATCAATATATATAAGAAACCGGATTATCCGCACCATCACCACCAGTGCCTCCCAGGCCCTAATGACAGTCACAGAACAGCACAACAGTGCGACAGTAAAATCCAAAGTGTATATACTCAAGTGATTTGAAAAAGACCTCCACCCTCATATTTCACCTCAAAGAGACTATACGTAATCTCAGCCAGTGTAATTACCTGGACAAAACGTCAAATCATAATAGTGTGGTTAATGACTTCTTGTGAACACAAGAATCGCTGTAATGAGAATAGGGCATATAGCCTATTAGGTAAATACCCAAAACACTTGATAGTATAAAACAAGGCACCAAAGGACCACCCAGTGAGGGTCATACCTGATAGTTTATAAAACAACGAATGGCAGCTGAGGGCTCAGTAAGCCTAGTTCAACACTAGATCTGTAATTCAAAAACAAAAGTGTACTTACAACCAACCTTATAAACGCCAGTGGTAGCTGCAGAAGTAACATACTCACAATCCAAGTGCCGGAAGCCAAATGACAGTTGCATACTGTTCTACCACAACCAGGGGCTATTTAAGGCTCTGACACAGGAAGTACCACTTAAGGTAGCTAACAAGTAATAAACAAAATAATTATGTTAACCAGCACGGGTTATGGGGAACCCAAAATGCTTATAAAACGCTATATTACCTTAGGATCAAACTAGGTTGGTTTCAGCTACACAAGGCTAGATAAGAAAGAATTAACTAAAGCTAATGGGACAAACGCCGGAGACGCAACTTCTGCGTTCCACCGGCAGGAAGTTCATTCGTTCCACCGGCCGGAAGTGCCGTGGCTCCGCCGCAAACAAGCTATTCCACTGCTGCATGTGGACGCACTTAAAGATAAAACATACAACCAGTGGGCAGTATTAACTACGAACGCATACCAGACTACAAGGTCTGCATGAAACATATACAAATCGCGCTAATAGTAGCGACATTATTCCGCCCCACCGGAAGTGACGTCATGGCTCAAACCAGGCATACCAGAGGTGTATAGGGCTGTCAATCACAGGAGGAATCTTAGTGTGCCAAACAGTGACACTTTCGGGATATAAAGAGAAAAACTAGAGAGCCTATGGACCACTGATCTCACTACCCAACACATCATAAGTCATAAGTCATAGTACACCTTGCCCAAAATCAAAAAAATACAATTATTATAAAATAGTATAATTAACAATAATAATAATAATAATAATAATAATAATAATAAGGGCATGTAGAGTAGTGAGATAATTAACTCCATAGACCCTCGTGACTAGTCGAGGACCTGGGATAGCTCCGGGAAAAATACAAACATACATACAACACGTATTTTTATGCACAAAACACACATTACAAAAATACAAAGTACTAAATGATAAAATATAGACACAAGCTCAGGACTATGCATAATAATGTCTTAGTGCTAATAGACCCTTCACACTATGTCATCAAGGCTCTATGAGGACGATCGAAAGTAAAGGAAGATACACTTTATAAGAAGATGTTAAGAGGATTGGCCTCGTTGAGGCCCCTCGGTGCCACCGTGTTGAGTTTATGGATCCAGAAACTTTCCCTCTGTTTAAGAAGTAAAGTACGATCACCCCCACATTCGGGCGGGGGAACCCAATCAATAAGCTGGCATTTCAAAGCGGCTACCTGGTGTCTTGCAGACACAAAATGTCGTGCCACCGGTTTGTCAGAAAAGCCTGAAAGTAAGGCCGGTGATTGGCCATCCGGTCGCGAAACGAGCGTGTCGTCAATCCGACGTAGCAGAGCCCGCAGGGACACTTTAAAAGGTAAACTACATAGTCCAATCGACAATGAAGATGATACTTAATGGGAATCTTTCTCCCTGTGTGTGGGTGGTATAAGATGGGGCCAGTTATCATAGATCTGCACGTAGTGCACCCCCCACACGAGAAACTGCCAGGTTTTGCCTGCATAAGCTGGATGTGGAACTTCTTCTGGTCGGGAAATGTAGTGGGTCTCAGTAGTAGTTGTTTTAAATTGGCTCCCTGTCTATATGTCACCGTCGGTGTCCTTGTAAAGGGCAGATTGTTGTCAGATGCTACTATTGGCCAGTGCTTCCGTAGTGCTTTTCTAGTTGCATCCGAAGAACTATCAAATTGGGTGGGGAAGATCATACGATTACTATGTGTAGTATTTCTAACCTCTTGTCCATAAAAGATGTTATTTGCCTTGTTTAGGCAACGTGTGAGGACCGCTCTGGAGTACCCTCGCTCCAGAAAACGGGTGGTTATTTCAGCACATTGCTGGTCTTTGAGTGTTGGAATGGAATTAATCCTCATTGCTCTGAGGTACTGTGATATTGGCAGGCCCTCTTTCAATGCCGGTGGATGGTGACTATTCGCATGTAACGTCAAGTTACGATCCGTTGGTTTACGGAACATGGTATCAAGTCGGTTCCCAGTTCTAGTAATACGAACGTCTAAAAAGTTAATGGTCGTAGCTGACACAGAATATGTGAACTTAATCGGACTATCTAGTGAGTTAAGTTGACTCACCATGTCAGTAAATTCAAGCTCCGTGCCTTCCCAAAGCAAATATCTTGGCAACAGATGAGTGTTCTCGTAATGGGCCATAAACAGATTGGCGTAAACAGGGGCCAAGTTGGACCCCATCGCCGTTCCAGCGATTTGGAGGAAGTAATAATTTTTGTACATGAAATGATTACATGTCAAGACCAATGAGGTTAATTCCAACACAAACTCAGTGGGGTAATCTCTGCACGGGAAACTAGAAAGACACTTTCGCATTACCTCCATACCCTGCTGATGGGGTATGACAGTGTATAGGGAACACACATCCATTGTCACCAATAGAGTGTGATCACTGAGCTTGTCAAAATTCCGGAGATGTAAAAGAAAATCCCCAGTGTCTCTTAAGTAGCTGTCAGTTTTTAACACAAAAGGCTGCAAAATACTGTTAACAAAAATAGCAATGGGCTGCAGGAGGGAACCTTCCGCAGCAATGATTGGTCTGCCCGGAGGGCGTGTTAATGTTTTATGAATCTTAGGTAGTGTGTACAAAATGGGACACCTGGGTGAGTTAACAGTCAAATATTTTAGTAAATTCTCACAAATATAACCCTGCTCAAAATTTAACTTCAAACATTGGTCAATCTTAGATTTGATCTTGGGTATCGGATTGACAGCCAACTTCTGATAAGTCATTACGTCTGATAATTGTCGGTTGATCTCCATGTCGTAGTCAGTCCAATCTTGGACGACGATGGCACCCCCCTTATCCGCAGGGTGGATCACTATATTGGGGGAGTCTCTTAATGTTTTCATTGCTTTCCTCTCTGCAGAGGAAAGATTATCAAACATTTTTTTAGGAGGCGGGATCTCAGAGTTTGATAATATTTCCTCTGCAGAGAGGAAAGCAATTAAAACATTAAGAGACTCCCCCAATATAGTGATCCGCCCTGCGGATAAGGGGGATGCCATCGTCGTCCAAGATCGGACTGACTACGACATGGAGATCAACCGACTATTATCAGACGTAATAACTTATCAGAAGTTGGCTGTCAATCCGATACCCAAGATCAAATCTAAGATTGACCAATGTTTGAAGTTAGGTTTTGAGCAGGGTTATATTTGTGAGGATTTACTAAAATATTTGACTGTTAACTCACCCAGGTGTCCCATTTTGTACACACTACCTAAGATTCATAAAACTTTAACACACCCTCCGGGCAGACCAATCATTGCTGCGGAAGGTTCCCTCCTGCAGCCCATTGCTATTTTTGTTAACAGTATTTTGCAGCCTTTAGAGTTAAAAACTGACAGCTACTTAAGAGACACTGGGGATTTTCTTTTACATCTCCAGAATTTTGACAAGCTCAGTGATCACACTCTATTGGTGACAATGGATGTGTGTTCCCTATACACTGTCATAACCCATCAGCAGGGTATGGAGGTAATGCGAAAGTGTCTTTCTAGTTTCTCATGCAGAAATTACCCCACTGAGTTTGTGTTGGAATTAACCTCATTGGTCTTGACATGCAATCATTTCATGTACAAAAATTATTACTTCCTCCAAATCGCTGGTACGGCGATGGGGTCCAACTTGGCCCCTGCTTACACCAATCTGTTTATGGCCCATTATGAGAACACTCATCTGTTGCCAAGATATGGGCACAGTATTCCCTTCTTTAAACGATTCATAGATGACGTCTTTTTGCTTTGGGAAGGCACGGAGCTTGAATTTACTGACATGGTGAGTCAACTTAACTCACTAGACAGTCCGATTAAGTTCACATATTCTGTGTCAGCTATGACCATTAACTTTTTGGACGTTCGTATTACTAGAACTGGGAACCGACTTGATACCACCATGTTCCGTAAACCAACGGATCGTAACTTGACGTTACATGCGAATAGTCATCATCCACCGGAATTGAAAGAGGGCCTGCCAATATCAAAGTACCTCGGAGCAATGAGGATTAATTCCATTCCAACACTTAAAGACCAGCAATGTGCTGAAATAACCACCCGTTTTCTGGAGCGAGGGTACTCCAGAGCGGTCCTCACACGTTGCCTAAACAAGGCAAATAACATCTTTTATGGACAAGAGGTTAGAAATACTACACGTAGTAATCGTATGATCTTCCCCACCCAATTTGATAGTTCTTCGGATGCAACTAGAAAAGCACTACGGAAGCACTGGCCAATAGTAGCATCTGACAACAATCTGCCCTTTACAAGGACACCGGCACCAATGGTGGCATATAGACGGGGAGCCAATTTAAAACAACTACTACTGAGACCCACTACATTTCCCGACCAGAAGAAGTCCCACATCCAGCTTATGCAGGCAAAACCTGGCAGTTTCTCGTGTGGGGGGTGCACTACGTGCAGATCTATGATAACTGGCCCCATCTTATACCACCCACACACAGGGAGAAAGATTCCCATTAAGTATCATCTTCATTGTCGATTGGACTATGTAGTTTACCTTTTAAAGTGTCCCTGCGGGCTCTGCTACGTCGGATTGACGACACGCTCGTTTCGCAACCGGATGGCCAATCACCGGTCTTCCATTAATACGGCCTTACTTTCAGGCTTTTCTGACAAACCGGTGGCATGATATTTTGTGTCTGCAAGACACCAGGTAGCCGCTTTGAAATGCCAGCTTATTGATTGGGTTCCCCCGCCCGAATGTGGGGGTGATCGTACTTTACTTCTTAAACAGAGGGAAAGTTTCTGGATTCATAAACTCAACACGGTGGCACAGAGGGGCCTCAACGAGGCCAATCCTCTTAACATCTTCTTATAAAGTGTATCTTCCTTTACTTTCGATCGTCCTCATAGAGCCTTGATGACATAGTGTGAAGGGTCTGTTAGCACTAAGACATAATTATGCATAGTCCTGAGCTTGTGTCTATATTTTATCATTTAGTACTTTGTATTTTTGTAATGTGTGTTTTGTGCATAAAAATACGTGTTGTATGTATGTTTGTATTTTTCCCGGAGCTATCCCAGGTCCTCGACTAGTCACGAGGGTCTATGGAGTTAATTATCTCACTACTCTACATGCCCTTCTTATTATTATTATTATTATTATTATTATTATTGTTAATTATACTATTTTATAATATTTGTATTTTTTTGATTATGGGCAAGGTGTACTATGACTTATGACTTATGATGTGTTGGGTAGTGAGATCAGTGGTCCATAGGCTCTCTAGTTTTTCTCTTTATATCCCGAAAGTGTCACTGTTTGGCACACTAAGATTCCTCCTGTGATTGACAGCCCCATACACCTCTGGTATGCCTGGTTTGAGCCATGACGTCACTTCCGGTGGGGCGGAATAATGTCGCTACTATTAGCGCGATTTGTATATGTTTCATGCAGCCCTTGTAGTCTGGTATTCGTTCGTAGTTAATACTGCCCACTGGTTGTATGTTTTATCTTTAAGTGCGTCCAAATGCAGCAGTGGAATCGCTTGTTTGCGGCGGAGCCACGGCACTTCCGGCCGGTGGAACGCATGAACTTCCTGCCGGTGGAACGCAGAAGTCGCGTCTCCGGCGTTTGTCCCATTAGCTTTAGTTAATTCTTTCTTATCTAGCCTCGTGTAGCTGAAACCAACCTAGTTTGATCCTAAGGTAATATAGCGTTTTATAAGCATTTTGGGTTCCCCATAACCCATGCTGGTTAACTAAATTATTTGGTTTATTACTTGTTAGCTATCTTAAGTGGTACTTCCTGTGTCAGAGCCTTAAATAGCCCCTGGTTGTGGTAGAACAGTATGCAGCTGTCATTTGGCTTCCGGCACTTGGATTGTGAGTATGTTACTTCTGCAGCTACCACTGGCGTTTATAAGGTTGGTTGTAAGTACACTTTTGTTTTTGAATTACAGATCTAGTGTTGAACTAGGCTTACTGAGCCCTCAGTTGCCATTCGTTGTTTTATAAACTATCAGGCATGACCCTCACTGGGTGGCCCTTTGGTGCCTTGTTTTATACTATCAAGTGTTTAGGGTTTTTACCTAATAGGCTATATGCCCTATTCTCATTACAGCGATTCTTGTGTTCACAAGAAGTCATTAACCACACTATTATGATTTGACATTTTGTCCCGGTAATTACACTGGCTGAGATTACGTATAGTCTCTTTGAGGTGAAATATGAGGGTGGAGGTCTTTTTCAAATCACTTGAGTATATACACTTTGGATTTTACTGTCGCACTGTTGTGCTGTTCTGTGACTGTCATTAGGGCCTGGGAGGCACTGGTGGTGATGGTGCGGATAATCCGGTTTCCTATGTATATTGATTTTAACTGTTTTTAATGTTTATTGTTTAGATGTTTTGAAGTGCCTGTCTTGATAAAGGTCCATATATGGACCGAAACGTCGATGAAAAATGGCATCACCGCTGAATCTGATTAAAATAAGCTGATCCAACAAGTGATTTAGAGATTGATTTCGGCACGAGTGCACCTTCCACTTTGGTGGTAGTTGCAGTATATATATATATATATATATATATATTAGTCGATGTTTGGATAAATATAGAATATATATATAATCATATTATATGAAGGAAAAAATAAAAAACGGTTTTAAAAGTTGTTGTTCATGTGATCGCTGTTAAAATCAGTGAATAACATGGTGTGATCATGATTGGTTCGTATGATCATGTGACATTGAGGGAGTCACAAGTGGTAGGCCTCCTTGAAGATCGGTCACATGATGTCTGTCTTCCGGTCACATGACCGGAACAAGGAAGTATGTGCTGCATGTTTCCTGGCAGCACGTCAATAGGAAATGTAGAGAGCTGGCCAGGTCCCAGTCATGTGACCGTGGTGGCAGCCAATGATAATAGGGATGCGTTCCAAACACAGGAAGTGGGTCCCTCGATCATGTGATCGGGATCCGGCTTCTTTGAAATTGTTTTAAAATAAGTTTTTTTATGAGCATTGAAACATAAACTAGATTAGTTATTATGGTCCTAATGTCTGTCACTAAATCAGAGAGCTAAATAGCAAATTAATTATAGGATGTGTACTATGAATTGAATATGTTACACCTGTAATGAATGGGCTATTAGCACTGCTATAAAAAGGGCACCCAGACACTGCAGTATATCACCTTGAAAAAGCTGTGTGAAACAGCAAAACGCGTTGGTGGAGGAGCTGGACTCTAATTTATTCATCCTGAGACTAAAGCCTGGAAGTCAGATATAAGAACCTTTTTCATCAGCGATTTGGATACCTGCAAAACGGACCTGAGCTCACCATTGGACCAAGTAGCATCTTGAACCAAGCTAACACCAGGTCATCATCTCCAACAGCAGTTGGTAATTATTCCATTCACCTAAATTGTTCCTGGACTGTGGCAATAATATGTGGATGAACTTTTACATTTGAGTTCCAGCACAAATTTCTAAATTTTATATATCCTTATATAGAACTTTATATCGATTTCAGTGCTAAGATATGCCCTAATTGATAATGTTTTAAGTATATGTTGCAACAGTATACATTTTTAGAAAATTGCATTAAAATTGTAATATTTTCATTTATTTAGCTCTCTGGCGCCAATTTGTATTTGTTATCAAATCACAGGCAGACTGAAACAGGTTTTGCTCAAGAATATCCCTGTATTTAGCACCATCCATCTTTCCTCGACTCTAAACAGTTTACCAGTCCCTGCCGCTGAAAAACATCTCCACGGCATGATGTTGCCACCACCATGTTTCACTGTGGGGATGGTTTTCTTAGGGTGATGGGATGTGTTGGGTTTGCTCCAGACATAGCATTTTCCTTGGTGGCTGAAAAGTTCAGTTTTAGTCTCACCTGACCAGAGCACCTTCCTCCATACATTTGGGGAGTCGTCCACATGCCTTTTGGCAAACTCAAAACATGCTTTCTTATTTTTAACACTAAGTAATGGCTTTTTTCTGGACATTCTTCCATAAAGCTCAGCTCTTTGGAGAGTACGGCTTATTATGGTCACATACGAACATACGCCAGTCTCTGCTGTATAACTCTACAGCTCCTTCAGGGTTACCTTTGGTCTCTGTGTTGACTCTCTGATTAATGCCCTCCTTGCCTGGTCTGAAAGGTTTTGGTGGCCGGCCCTCTCTTGGCAAGTTTGTTGTGGTACCATGTTCTTTCCATTTGAAGATGATGGATTTGATGGTGCTCCGGGGGGTCATCAAAGATTTGGATATTCTTTTATAACCCAACCCTGACTTGTAGGGCCAGCTCCATGCACGTTCCAATGGAGCGGCCAAACAGGGTGCCACACTTAATGGGTGCTGCTCGCTGCCATATTGGAGCCTGGAGCCAGTTCCCTACAGCAGCAGTGTCCGTCCTTTGGCCTGCCTCCCGGCATCCTAGCAGTGTCTGTGTGCAGGGCCGGATTAACAATGGGGCAGGTGGAGCTGCAGCTCCAGCCCCCCCCCCCCCCACTAAAATAGGCCCACAGGATCACCTGCTGCTGTAAACAGGAAAAAATATTTTTCCTGTTACAGAAAGTCAGTACCTATCTGATGCTTCGCCCACTGAAACTGCAACCCTACATGTGCCACAAGCACCTCCCCATCAGCATGCCTGACAGCAGCAGCCAGTGGCGGACTTGCCTGCCGGGATGTCGAGTGACTTGTCCAATCCTGTGACCACTCTGCCGTGCCGGCTCCTGGTGCTTGCTTCCTGAATGTTATGTTTTTCACCTTAAAAGTGGCGTGGCCACCAGTCCACGTTTATGCCATGTCCCCGACTTTGCCTGGTCGGCCTGTATGCATCCTTGCATGTTCCTCCTGTGTCCGGCTTGCTCAATGAATGGGTGAAACAGAAGGAAGGTAGGAGGGCTGGGGGGGAACAGTGTCTGTGTGTGTTTGAAGGGACTGGCTAGGGGTGTGTATATGGTACCTGGAGGGGGCAGGCTTTGTGTGTATGGGGGGCCTGGGGGAACAGGCTGTATGTTTGTGTGTGTGGGGGATAGGCTTTGTGTGGTTGATTGTGTGCACAGACTGAGGGTTGCTCACATTGGAGTCTATGCTGTGGCAGATGATCTGCGCATTAGTGAATGCTAAATCCTTGTACGTTTAGCTGCACTATGTGCTCTGGGAGGGGCATTGTTGGAGTGAAGTCACAGCTGCTGGGGGGGGGTGTCGCTGCTCATCTGACTGGGGATCCTGACAATCTTAGCAAACCCCCCCCTCCATTGGGGCTGCTTACGGAGGCTTTCCCAGGCTGGTTTTCTATCCCAGTACTCCCCTGACAGCATTCAAGCTTAGCTCCAAGATGGTGGCCCGGGAGATCGTGGCTGAGCTATTTGGTTGCTGCTGGTTGCTAAGGGAAGCCGGGATAAACAGCTGCTAGAGACACAGGCATGCATCTCCGACCAATTGTAAGTTATACCACCAGCCAGCCGGCATATTCTATTACTGCACTGAAAGAGCACAAGGCACTGCAACACCACAAGCCCATAATAAAAGCTAGCTATTATCCCCAGGACACTGCTATACAAGTGTTCCCCAGTGGATTTCTACTGACCACCAGCTCCCCCCACATCCATACCTGTCTTCACACACTTCCCTCACACATCCACCCTGAGTTCTGTAAAAAGTTTCATTTTGTATGTGTAGTGGGCCCTACATGACAAAACCCTAGTCACAAACCTGCTGTTGCTGGTCACACCTTCTGCGGTGTTACACAATAGGCCCATCATAAATTTCAGTTCCATGGCCATGAGGTCCTTAATCGAGCACTGGCTGTGTGACGACGAGGGGGACTGCTGTGGGCGGGCCACAGCTAAACTATGTGCGCGCTGTCTGGTACCAGCATCTGATACTGATGCTGTCCCTTCCCGCGCACACTGTCATCAGAGCAGACCAGTTCTTCCTCTTCTGGATGCTGCGAGGGAGCGGTACAACTAGAAGCAATTGGATCCTCCTGAGCACCCACTCGAAGTAAGCCCTGCCTTAAGGGTAGTTTATTTCTCTCTCATATGGTGCACAGTTGTAGCGGATAATGTGTATCTGGCACTGTGGTGCATATAATGTGTATCTGGCACTGTGGTGCATATAATGTGTATCTGGCACTGTGGTGCATATAATGTGTATCTGGTACTGTGGGGGCATATAATGTGCATCTGGCATTGTGGGGGCATATCATATGTATCTGACACTGGGGCATATAATGTGTATCTGCTACTGTGGGGGCATATAATGTGTATATTGTACTGTGGGGGCATATAATGTGAATCTGACACAGTGGGGGCATATAAAGTGTATCTGTCTCTGTGGGGGCATATGATGTGTATCTGGCACTGTGGGACATATGTGTATCTGACACTGTAGGGGCATGTCATGTGTATCTGGTGCTGCTGGGTGCATATCACGTGTATCTGGCACTGCTGGAGCATATCATGTGTATCTGGCACTGCTGTGGGCATATTATATGTATCTGGCACTGTGGGGGCATATCATGAGTATCTGGCACTGTGGGGGCATATCATGAGTATCTGGCACTGTGGGGGCATATCATGTGTATCTGGCACTGTGGGGGCATATCATGTGTACCTGGCACTGCTGGGGGCATATTGTATGTATATGGCACTGTGGGGGCATATCATGTGTATCTGTCACTGCATTGCTAGGGGCATATGTGTATCTGGCACTGATGGTGGCATGTATTGTGTATTTGGCACTACTGGGGGTGTATGTGTATTTGGCACTACTGGGGGCTTATGTGTATCCGGCACTGCACTACTGGGGTCATTATGTGTCTGAGACTATACTGGAAATGTGTAAGGAACACTACTGTGGCCATTATGCTTAAGGCTGCTAAATGTGTGAGTGTAGGGGGTGTGTGAAAATATATTTTTTTATAGTTTGATTATTTAAAATTGTGAGGCCACACCCACTTTTCCAGGAGCGCGTGGGTTTTTGGCATGTGCTTGGTGCGGGGGTTGGGGTGGGTGAGGCACTTTAAAATTTTCTCACTCGGGGCACTAGAAGGCTTCTCAACAACTTTGTCCCTGACTTGTTTGGAGAGCTCCTTGGTCTTCATGGTGTGATGCCTCTTGCTTAGTGGTGTTGCAGCCTCTGGTGCCTTTCAGAAAAGGTGTGTTTATACTGACAGATCATGTGACACTTAGATAGCACCCAGGTGGACTTCATTTCACTAATTATGTGATTTCTGAAGGAAAATTAATTGCACATATAAAAAGAAAGGAAAGACAAAAGAAATCCTTTCTGGGAGCACTCTTATTTTAAATTTTTAATTTATTAATTAATATTAATCAGTCAAAGCAATATGATGATGTGATAATGGATAATCTAAAACGTAACATTTATTCTGTTCCTATTAAAATATCGACCAGTGCGGTCCAATGTAATTATAATCTCTATCTTAATATATAGAGTAGAGAATAGAAAGGTGAAATATAAGATATATAGTGAGAGTGAGCAATAAAGAATTGCTCCACCAGTGTTATTGAAAATGAAAATTAGGTGATCATCTTGGTGACATCCACAGTGCCTGGTATTCCTAGGTGGTCCCCCTTCAAAGTACTAACCAGGTCTATCCTATCAGCTTCCGAGATATAAGATCGGGCTACTTTCAGGATAGTACGACCTTGAATAATAAAGATGATATGAAGGAAGAGAGAACCCACTTCTGCTGTCTGTACTCTGCCTGTAATTCGTTACTATATCAGTTGGCCCCAGGCTTTTCCAGATGAGAGAGTGTTGGAAGATAGAACCATCACCTGTCTTGTTGGGAATAAATAATCCTTTTCTTTGGATATGCAACAGAGAAAAGGAAAAAAGAAAGAAGAAAGGAAGAACCACTTCTGCTTTCTGTTGTGACAGCAAAATGTACGCTGAGAAGGGCAAGGCCCTTAATCAACACTGCTGTCAGCCAGATGAGAGAGTGATGGATGGAAAAAGGGTCAGCTCAAGACAGAATATGGGAGGAGTCAAACTTGGTGGGAATAGTTCATTCAAAAGAACATCCCAGTTTTAATCGTAGTTGATCACCTTTTTAATAGATGCCCAGTTGGTAACAATGAAAATAAAGCTGATGTAACTGGATCTACAAAGATACTTGTTTAGGATATTGTTATATATCATGAATATTATTTGCATATAATAGTTCCAATTAAGAGTAGTCACATTTGGATATAATTATATGCCATCAGCTTTAATCAATCTATATATAATGATGGTTCCAACTAGAGATAATCAGATAGAATTTGTCAAAATCTGTGGAAATAAACAAAATTATATTCACCTAGACATCAATTGAAAATTAATTGCACCAGAACTTTTGAGGGACTTCATAGCAAAGGGGGTGAATACATATGCACATGACAATTTCAAATTTTTATTTCTAAAAAATATTTTTTATATAAATTTTTCTCATTTCACTTAACCAACTTAAACTATTCTGTGCAGATCCATCACATAAAATTCAGTTAAAAAATTAATAAATTACAGATTGTAATGTAACAAAATAGGTAAAAAGCCAAGGGGGTGAAAACTTTAGCAAGGCACTGTATATAGGTTTCTTTAGCATTCATTTATTTTCATATTTAATATTATACTTTTTGGGACATATTTGCTGTTTCTTCTTTGCATGTGGTCTGTGGTTTATCTGGAGTTTTACAAATTTTACTTTTCCATAATTAATATTATACTTTTTGGGACATACTTGCTTTTTCTTTGCATCCCTGTGTGAATTTTCTTTTCTTCTAAACAGTTACATAATTTTGTTAGTGAATAATATTGTGCAAGAAATTTTGGAGCAGCCCACCCATCCAACTATTTCCATAAGTAATACTTTTATTATTATTATTATTAATAAAGAAAAATCCATTGGCACACACACAGAAAAAAAATGCACACATTGGCAACCACAGAAAAACGCACACATTGGCCCCACAGGAATAAAACAACTGGGGAAAAAACCACACACTGGAGTGGACACTGGCCCTCGAAAACCAAAACACATTTGGTGAGAGAGTCTGCGGGACAGGTGTGGCGGATCACAGGGTGGGACACCCATGTAATGTAGTCTGCAGCCCTTTGGTTGCAAATAAAGCAAAAAAAAAAAAAAAAAACTTATTTTTTTTTACCTACATTTACAGACAGATTTTTGGAAAAAATATACTTTACTTAAATATATTCATTAGCATAATGGATATATATACAGTGGGGCAAAAAAGTATTTGGACAGCCACAGATTGAGCAATCTGACCCACTTAAAAAGATGAAAGAGGTCTGTAATTTCCATCATAGGTACACTTCAACTGTGAGAGACAGAATCTGAAAAAAATAAACAGGAAACCACATTGTATGATTTTGAAACAATTTACTTGTATATTCTTGTGGAAAATAAATATTTGGACACCTACCAAGCAGCAAGATTTCTGGCTCTCACAGACCTGTTACTACTTCTTTAAGAAGCTCTTCTATCCTCCTCTCGTTACCTGTATTAATGGCACCTGTTTGAACTGTTTATCTGTATAAAAGACCCCTTTTCACACCCTCAAACAGTCAGACTGCTACCTCTCCACCATGGCCAAGACCAGAGAGCTGTCTAAGGACACCAGGGACGAAATTGTAGAGCTGCACAATGCTGGGATGAGCTACTCGACAATAGGCAAGCAGCTTGGTGAGAAGAGATCAACTGTTGGCGCAATTATTAAAAAATGTAAGAAATACAAGATCACTGACAATCTCCCTCGACCTGTGTCTCCATGCAAGATCTCACCTTGTGGATTATCAATGATCTTGCAAATGGTGAGGAATCAGCCCAGAACTTCACTGGGGGACTTGGTCAATGACCTCAAGAGATAAATACTAGGAGAGAATTCTAATGCGCACTCTACGAGCAGCAGTCTGTGGTCATATCACTTGGTGTATCACCACACACACCAGAAAATGGAAACTTTTACAAACAAAATTGGAAACAACCTTAAACAGCGCTCACTTCAAATATTATACAAAACATAAATGTGACCATACATAGGAATCAGTGCTCATATACTGGGAAACAGTCCTTGGATGTTCCTCACTGTTCTGGCTGACAGGATATAATCGATTCCTTCTCAATCCCATGTGACTTGATTTCTCAGATTCAAGGAAAAAACAAACAGAGGAGAACAAGATTGTAGTAAGATTTAAGGATGAAAATTTATTTCCCCCTTATCCGCCCCCATGGTAAGTCAAACAGGGTAGGTACGTCACCCTATTCTCCTTAGAACAGGAGACTGGAGTGTTCTAATAAATCTTGAGCTTTATTCCAAAAGGGTGTATCTCTCCTTTAGGGGTCCACCACAGTGAATGATATGTAGGTATGGTACAGAACCGTACCTTACTTACTACAAATAAAACTGTATAAATCCTATAAAGGTATCTTTTCACCAAAATTTTAGGAAGATGAAATAGTATCAGGCATACCCGACTCACCTTTATGTGGAAGACTACTCATGGAAAATAGTAAGTCGGTATGCCTGATACTATTTCATCTTCCTAAAATTTTGGTGAAAAGATACCTTTATAGGATTTATACAGTTTTATTTGTAGTAAGTAAGGTACGGTTCTGTACCATACCTACATATCATTCACTGTGGTGGACACCTAAAGGAGAGATACACCCTTTTGGAATAAAGCTCAAGATTTATTAGAACACTCCAGTCTCCTGTTCTAAGGAGAATAGGGTGACGGACCTACCCTGTTTGACTTACCACAGGGGCGGATAAGGGGGAAAGAAATCTTGTTCCCCTCTGTCTGTTTTTTCCTTGAATCTGAGAAATCAAGTCACGTGGGATTGAGAAGAAATCGATTATATCCTGTCAGCCAGAACAGTGAGGAACATCCAAGGACTGTTTCCCAGTATATGAGCACTGATTCCTATGTATGGTCACATTTATGTTTTGTATAATATTTGAAGTGAGCGCTGTTTAAGGTTGTTTCCAATTTTGTTTGTAAAAATGACATATAGATTGGTAAATGCTCAATTAGCTTAGTGATATCATTCAGGTGCTCGAAAGGAAGGGGTATTTCTGAGCAAGAAAAAAAGCAATTGTTTCCCCAGCACACTGAATGGATAACAGTAACCAGATATAAATCCCACATGATAATAGAATTCAGAGATCTTCGTTACACATATTTGCGCAAATGTGTGGTTAAGCCCCAAAGCCGCATCAAGGCCTCTCTGTATATTTGGGGTCCCTAGCGCTATATCTAGGTGCAGGGTGTGGCACCCCAAAACACCAGAATGAGCCAGAAAGCACAGCGTGACATACCAGTGTAAAAAACTATAGTGTTAATAAATTAGTATTTAGGAAGCCGAAGCTATAGAGGGGGTGATACAAACATGAAATGTAATTAAAATAGAGAAATAGTGTTAGAAAATTAATAAGTGAAAAGTGTTAATAGAATGTAAAGGTATGCCACACTAAAGCCATCCAGCTCAGCCAGTCCAGAGGCACCACACCTCACACCTCCATTACCCCAATCTGGGTCTAATATTAACCAGAAAGGAGTCACATGATAATGGCTCCTTACTAAAATATGTCTAAGCTAAGAGCTACTTACCTTGGAGCAACCCCATAATGCTCCATGTGGCATGTCAGGGCCTGCACCTCCTCCTAATGCAGAAACCTCTCTGCCTCTCACAACAGACATATAGATTGGTAAATGCTCAATTAGCTTAGTGATATCATTCAGGTGCTCGAAAGGAAGGGGTATTTCTGAGCAAGAAAAAAAGCAATTGTTTCCCCAGCACACTGAATGGATAACAGTAACCAGATATAAATCCCACATGATAATAGAATTCAGAGATCTTCGTTACACATATTTGCGCAAATGTGTGGTTAAGCCCCAAAGCCGCATCAAGGCCTCTCTGTATATTTGGGGTCCCTAGCGCTATATCTAGGTGCAGGGTGTGGCACCCCAAAACACCAGAATGAGCCAGAAAGCACAGCGTGACATACCAGTTTAAAAAACTATAGTGTTAATAAATTAGTATTTAGGAAGCCGAAGCTATAGAGGGGGTGATACAAACATTAAATTAGAGATGAGCGCCTGAAATTTTTCGGGTTTTGTGTTTTGGTTTTGGGTTCGGTTCCGCGGCCGTGTTTTGGGTTCGAACGCGTTTTGGCAAAACCTCACCGAATTTTTTTTGTCGGATTCGGGTGTGTTTTGGATTGGGTGTTTTTTTCAAAAAACACTAAAAAACAGCTTAAATCATAGAATTTGGGGGTCATTTTGATCCCAAAGTATTATTAACCTCAAAAACCATAATTTACACTCATTTTCAGTCTATTCTGAATACCTCACACCTCACAATATTATTTTTAGTCCTAAAATTTGCACCGAGGTCGCTGTGTGAGTAAGATAAGCGACCCTAGTGGCCGACACAAACACCGGGCCCATCTAGGAGTGGCACTGCAGTGTCACGCAGGATGTCCCTTCCAAAAAACCCTCCCCAAACAGCACATGACGCAAAGAAAAAAAGAGGCGCAATGAGGTAGCTGTGTGAGTAAGATTAGCGACCCTAGTGGCCGACACAAACACCGGGCCCATCTAGGAGTGGCACTGCAGTGTCACGCAGGATGGCCCTTCCAAAAAACCCTCCCCAAACAGCACATGACGCAAAGAAAAAAAGAGGCGCAATGAGGTAGCTGTGTGAGTAAGATTAGCGACCCTAGTGGCCGACACAAACACCGGGCCCATCTAGGAGTGGCACTGCAGTGTCACGCAGGATGTCCCTTCCAAAAAACCCTCCCCAAACAGCACATGACGCAAAGCAAAAAAGAGGCGCAATGAGGTAGCTGTGTGAGTAAGATTAGCGACCCTAGTGGCCGACACAAACACCGGGCCCATCTAGGAGTGGCACTGCAGTGTCACGCAGGATGTCCCTTCCAAAAAACCCTCCCCAAACAGCACATGACGCAAAGAAAAAAAGAGGCGCAATGAGGTAGCTGACTGTGTGAGTAAGATTAGCGACCCTAGTGGCCGACACAAACACCGGGCCCATCTAGGAGTGGCACTGCAGTGTCACGCAGGATGTCCCTTCCAAAAAACCCTCCCCAATCAGCACATGATGCAAAGAAAAAGAAAAGAAAAAAGGGGTGCAAGATGGAATTGTCCTTGGGCCCTCCCACCCACCCTTATGTTGTATAAACAAAACAGGACATGCACACTTTAACCAACCCATCATTTCAGTGACAGGGTCTGCCACACGACTGTGACTGATATGACGGGTTGGTTTGGACCCCCCCCCAAAAAAGAAGCAATTAATCTCTCCTTGCACAAACTGGCTCTACAGAGGCAAGATGTCCACCTCATCTTCACCCTCCGATATATCACCGTGTACATCCCCCTCCTCACAGATTATCAATTCGTCCCCACTGGAATCCACCATCTCAGCTCCCTGTGTACTTTGTGGAGGCAATTGCTGCTGGTCAATGTCTCCGCGGAGGAATTGATTATAATTCATTTTAATGAACATCATCTTCTCCACATTTTCTGGATGTAACCTCGTACGCCGATTGCTGACAAGGTGAGCGGCGGCACTAAACACTCTTTCGGAGTACACACTTGTGGGAGGGCAACTTAGGTAGAATAAAGCCAGTTTGTGCAAGGGCCTCCAAATTGCCTCTTTTTCCTGCCAGTATAAGTACGGACTGTGTGACGTGCCTACTTGGATGCGGTCACTCATATAATCCTCCACCATTCTATCAATGTTGAGAGAATCATATGCAGTGACAGTAGACGACATGTCCGTAATCGTTGTCAGGTCCTTCAGTCCGGACCAGATGTCAGCATCAGCAGTCGCTCCAGACTGCCCTGCATCACCGCCAGCGGGTGGGCTCGGAATTCTGAGCCTTTTCCTCGCACCCCCAGTTGCGGGAGAATGTGAAGGAGGAGATGTTGACAGGTCGCGTTCCGCTTGACTTGACAATTTTGTCACCAGCAGGTCTTTCAACCCCAGCAGACTTGTGTCTGCCGGAAAGAGAGATCCAAGGTAGGCTTTAAATCTAGGATCGAGCACGGTGGCCAAAATGTAGTGCTCTGATTTCAACAGATTGACCACCCGTGAATCCTTGTTAAGCGAATTAAGGGCTGCATCCACAAGTCCCACATGCCTAGCGGAATCGCTCCCTTTTAGCTCCTTCTTCAATGCCTCCAGCTTCTTCTGCAAAAGCCTGATGAGGGGAATGACCTGACTCAGGCTGGCAGTGTCTGAACTGACTTCACGTGTGGCAAGTTCAAAGGGCATCAGAACCTTGCACAACGTTGAAATCATTCTCCACTGCACTTGAGACAGGTGCATTCCACCTCCTATATCGTGCTCAATTGTATAGGCTTGAATGGCCTTTTGCTGCTCCTCCAACCTCTGAAGCATATAGAGGGTTGAATTCCACCTCGTTACCACTTCTTGCTTCAGATGATGGCAGGGCAGGTTCAGTAGTTTTTGGTGGTGCTCCAGTCTTCTGTACGTGGTGCCTGTACGCCGAAAGTGTCCCGCAATTTTTCTGGCCACCGACAGCATCTCTTGCACGCCCCTGTCGTTTTTAAAAAAATTCTGCACCACCAAATTCAAGGTATGTGCAAAACATGGGACGTGCTGGAATTTGCCCATATTTAATGCACACACAATATTGCTGGCGTTGTCCGATGCCACAAATCCACAGGAGAGTCCAATTGGGGTAAGCCATTCCGCGATGATCTTCCTCAGTTGCCGTAAGAGGTTTTCAGCTGTGTGCGTATTCTGGAAAGCGGTGATACAAAGCGTAGCCTGCCTAGGAAAGAGTTGGCGTTTGCGAGATGCTGCTACTGGTGCCGCCGCTGCTGTTCTTGCGGCGGGAGTCCATACATCTACCCAGTGGGCTGTCACAGTCATATAGTCCTGACCCTGCCCTGCTCCACTTGTCCACATGTCCGTGGTTAAGTGGACATTGGGTACAACTGCATTTTTTAGGACACTGGTGAGTCTTTTTCTGACGTCCGTGTACATTCTCGGTATCGCCTGCCTAGAGAAGTGGAACCTAGATGGTATTTGGTAACGGGGGCACACTGCCTCAATAAATTGTCTAGTTCCCTGTGAACTAACGGCGGATACCGGACGCACGTCTAACACCAACATAGTTGTCAAGGCCTCAGTTATCCGCTTTGCAGTAGGATGACTGCTGTGATATTTCATCTTCCTCGCAAAGGACTGTTGAACAGTCAATTGCTTACTGGAAGTAGTACAAGTGGGCTTACGACTTCCCCTCTGGGATGACCATCGACTCCCAGCGGCAACAACAGCAGCGCCAGCAGCAGTAGGCGTTACACGCAAGGATGCATCGGAGGAATCCCAGGCAGGAGAGGACTCGTCAGAATTGCCAGTGACATGGCCTGCAGGACTATTGGCATTCCTGGGGAAGGAGGAAATTGACACTGAGGGAGTTGGTGGGGTGGTTTGCGTGAGCTTGGTTACAAGAGGAAGGGATTTACTGGTCAGTGGACTGCTTCCGCTGTCACCCAAAGTTTTTGAACTTGTCACTGACTTATTATGAATGCGCTGCAGGTGACGTATAAGGGAGGATGTTCCGAGGTGGTTAACGTCCTTACCCCTACTTATTACAGCTTGACAAAGGGAACACACGGCTTGACACCTGTTGTCCGCATTTCTGGTGAAATACCTCCACACCGAAGAGCTGATTTTTTTGGTATTTTCACCTGGCATGTCAACGGCCATATTCCTCCCACGGACAACAGGTGTCTCCCCGGGTGCCTGACTTAAACAAACCACCTCACCATCAGAATCCTCCTGGTCAATTTCCTCCCCAGCGCCAGCAACACCCATATCCTCCTCATCCTGGTGTACTTCAACACTGACATCTTCAATCTGACTATCAGGAACTGGACTGCGGGTGCTCCTTCCAGCACTTGCAGGGGGCGTGCAAATGGTGGAAGGCGCATGCTCTTCACGTCCAGTGTTGGGAAGGTCAGGCATCGCAACCGACACAATTGGACTCTCCTTGTGGATTTGGGATTTCGAAGAATGCACAGTTCTTTGCTGTGCTGCTTTTGCCAGCTTGAGTCTTTTCATTTTTCTAGCGAGAGGCTGAGTGCTTCCATCCTCATGTGAAGCTGAACCACTAGCCATGAACATAGGCCAGGGCCTCAGCCGTTCCTTGCCACTCCGTGTGGTAAATGGCATATTGGCAAGTTTACGCTTCTCCTCCGACAATTTTATTTTAGGTTTTGGAGTCCTTTTTTTAGTGATATTTGGTGTTTTGGATTTGACATGCTCTGTACTATGACATTGGGCATCGGCCTTGGCAGACGACGTTGCTGGCATTTCATCGTCTCGGCCATGACTAGTGGCAGCAGCTTCAGCACGAGGTGGAAGTGGATCTTGATCTTTCCCTAATTTTGGAACCTCAACATTTTTGTTCTCCATATTTTAATAGGCACAACTAAAAGGCACCTCAGGTAAACAATGGAGATGGATGGATTGGATACTAGTATACAATTATGGACGGGCTGCCGAGTGCCGACACAGAGGTAGCCACAGCCGTGAACTACCGCACTGTACTGTGTCTGCTGCTAATATATAGACTGGTTGATAAAGAGATAGTATACTCGTAACTAGTATGTATGTATAAAGAAAGAAAAAAAAACCACGGTTAGGTGGTATATACAATTATGGACGGGCTGCCGAGTGCCGACACAGAGGTAGCCACAGCCGTGAACTACCGCACTGTACTGTGTCTGCTGCTAATATAGACTGGTTGATAAAGAGATAGTATACTCGTAACTAGTATGTATGTATAAAGAAAGAAAAAAAAACCACGGTTAGGTGGTATATACAATTATGGACGGGCTGCCGAGTGCCGACACAGAGGTAGCCACAGCCGTGAACTACCGCACTGTACTGTGTCTGCTGCTAATATATAGACTGGTTGATAAAGAGATAGTATACTCGTAACTAGTATGTATGTATAAAGAAAGAAAAAAAAACCACGGTTAGGTGGTATATACAATTATGGACGGGCTGCCGAGTGCCGACACAGAGGTAGCCACAGCCGTGAACTACCGCACTGTACTGTGTCTGCTGCTAATATAGACTGGTTGATAAAGAGATAGTATACTCGTAACTAGTATGTATGTATAAAGAAAGAAAAAAAAACCACGGTTAGGTGGTATATACAATTATGGACGGGCTGCCGAGTGCCGACACAGAGGTAGCCACAGCCGTGAACTACCGCACTGTACTGTGTCTGCTGCTAATATAGACTGGTTGATAAAGAGATAGTATACTACTAATATTATATATACTGGTGGTCAGGTCACTGGTCACTAGTCACACTGGCAGTGGCACTCCTGCAGCAAAAGTGTGCACTGTTTAATTTTAATATAATATTATGTACTCCTGGCTCCTGCTATAACCTATAACTGGCACTGCAGTAGTGCTCCCCAGTCTCCCCCACAATTATAAGCTGTGTGAGCTGAGCAGTCAGACAGATATATAATATATATAGATGATGCAGCACACTGGCCTGAGCCTGAGCAGTGCACACAGATATGGTATGTGACTGACTGAGTCACTGTGTGTATCGCTTTTTTCAGGCAGAGAACGGATATATTAAATAAACTGCACTGTGTGTCTGGTGGTCACTCACTATATAATATATTATGTGCTCCTGCTATAACCTATAACTGGCACTGCAGTAGTGCTCCCCAGTCTCCCCCACAATTATAAGCTGTGTGAGCTGAGCAGTCAGACAGATATATATAATATTATATATAGATAATAGATGATGCAGCACACTGGCCTGAGCCTGAGCAGTGCACACAGATATGGTATGTGACTGAGTCACTGTGTGCTGTGTATCGCTTTTTTCAGGCAGAGAACGGATTATAAAGTAAACTGCACTGTCCTCACTAGTAAACTCTCTCCACTCAGTCTCTACACTTCTACAGTAACAGTACTCCTCCTAGTCAGCTCCAGTAAATCTCTCTCAGTCTCTTATAATCTAAATGGAGAGGACGCCAGCCACGTCCTCTCCCTATCAATCTCAATGCACGTGTGAAAATGGCGGCGACGCGCGGCTCCTTATATAGAATCCGAGTCTCGCGATAGAATCCGAGCCTCGCGAGAATCCGACAGCGTCATGATGACGTTCGGGCGCGCTCGGGTTAACCGAGCAAGGCGGGAAGATCCGAGTCGCTCGGACCCGTGAAAAAAAACATGAAGTTCTGGCGGGTTCGGATTCAGAGAAACCGAACCCGCTCATCTCTACATGAAATGTAATTAAAATAGAGAAATAGTGTTAGAAAATTAATAAGTGAAAAGTGTTAATAGAATGTAAAGGTATGCCACACTAAAGCCATCCAGCTCAGCCAGTCCAGAGGCACCACACCTCACACCTCCATTACCCCAATCTGGGTCTAATATTAACCAGCAAGGAGTCACATGATAATGGCTCCTTACTAAAATATGTCTAAGCTAAGAGCTACTTACCTTGGAGCAACCCCATAATGCTCCATGTGGCATGTCAGGGCCTGCACCTCCTCCTAATGCAGAAACCTCTCTGCCTCTCACAACAGACATATAGATTGGTAAATGCTCAATTAGCTTAGTGATATCATTCAGGTGCTCGAAAGGAAGGGGTATTTCTGAGCAAGAAAAAAAGCAATTGTTTCCCCAGCACACTGAATGGATAACAGTAACCAGATATAAATCCCACATGATAATAGAATTCAGAGATCTTCGTTACACATATTTGCGCAAATGTGTGGTTAAGCCCCAAAGCCGCTTTGGGGCTTAACCAAATATTAGACCCAGATTGGGGTAATGGAGGTGTGAGGTGTGGTGCCTCTGGACTGGCTGAGCTGGATGGCTTTAGTGTGGCATACCTTTACATTCTATTAACACTTTTCACTTATTAATTTTCTAACACTATTTCTCTATTTTAATTACATTTCATGTTTGTATCACCCCCTCTATAGCTTCGGCTTCCTAAATACTAATTTATTAACACTATAGTTTTTTACACTGGTATGTCACGCTGTGCTTTCTGGCTCATTCTGGTGTTTTGGGGTGCCACACCCTGCACCTAGATATAGCGCTAGGGACCCCAAATATACAGAGAGGCCTTGATGCGGCTTTGGGGCTTAACCACACATTTGCGCAAATATGTGTAACGAAGATCTCTGAATTCTATTATCATGTGGGATTTATATCTGGTTACTGTTATCCATTCAGTGTGCTGGGGAAACAATTGCTTTTTTTCTTGCTCAGAAATACCCCTTCCTTTCGAGCACCTGAATGATATCACTAAGCTAATTGAGCATTTACCAATCTATATGTCTGTTGTGAGAGGCAGAGAGGTTTCTGCATTAGGAGGAGGTGCAGGCCCTGACATGCCACATGGAGCATTATGGGGTTGCTCCAAGGTAAGTAGCTCTTAGCTTAGACATATTTTAGTAAGGAGCCATTATCATGTGACTCCTTGCTGGTTAATATTAGACCCAGATTGGGGTAATGTAGGTGTGAGGTGTGGTGCCTCTGGACTGGCTGAGCTGGATGGCTTTAGTGTGGCATACCTTTACATTCTATTAACACTTTTCACTTATTAATTTTCTAACACTATTTCTCTATTTTAATTACATTTCATGTTTGTATCACCCCCTCTATAGCTTCGGCTTCCTAAATACTAATTTATTAACACTATAGTTTTTTACACTGGTATGTCACGCTGTGCTTTCTGGCTCATTCTGGTGTTTTGGGGTGCCACACCCTGCACCTAGATATAGCGCTAGGGACCCCAAATATACAGAGAGGCCTTGATGCGGCTTTGGGGCTTAACCACACATTTGCGCAAATATGTGTAACGAAGATCTCTGAATTCTATTATCGTGTGGGATTTATATCTGGTTACTGTTATCCATTCAGTGTGCTGGGGAAACCATTGCTTTTTTTCTTGCTCAGAAATACCCCTTCCTTTCGAGCACCTGAATGATATCACTAAGCTAATTGAGCATTTACCAATCTATATGTCTGTTGTGAGAGGCAGAGAGGTTTCTGCATTAGGAGGAGGTGCAGGCCCTGACATGCCACATGGAGCATTATGGGGTTGCTCCAAGGTAAGTAGCTCTTAGCTTAGACATATTTTAGTAAGGAGCCATTATCATGTGACTCCTTGCTGGTTAATATTAGACCCAGATTGGGGTAATGGAGGTGTGAGGTGTGGTGCCTCTGGACTGGCTGAGCTGGATGGCTTTAGTGTGGCATACCTTTACATTCTATTAACACTTTTCACTTATTAATTTTCTAACACTATTTCTCTATTTTAATTACATTTCATGTTTGTATCACCCCCTCTATAGCTTCGGCTTCCTAAATACTAATTTATTAACACTATAGTTTTTTACACTGGTATGTCACGCTGTGCTTTCTGGCTCATTCTGGTGTTTTGGGGTGCCACACCCTGCACCTAGATATAGCGCTAGGGACCCCAAATATACAGAGAGGCCTTGATGCGGCTTTGGGGCTTAACCACACATTTGTGCAAATATGTGTAACGAAGATCTCTGAATTCTATTATCATGTGGGATTTATATCTGGTTACTGTTATCCATTCAGTGTGCTGGGGAAACAATTGCTTTTTTTTTTTTAAAAATGACCTCAAGAGAGCTGGGACCACAGTCACAAAGGTTACCATTAGTAACACTATGTCGTCATGGATTGAAATCCTGCAGTGCCTGAAAGGTCCCCCTGCTTAAGCCAGCACATGTCCAGGCCCATCTAAAGTTTGCCAGTGACAATCTGGATGATCCAGAGGAGGATTTGGAGAATCTAATGTGGTCAGTTGAGAGCAAAATCGAACCTTTTGGTATAAACTCCACTCGCCATGTTTGGAGGGAGAAAAATAATGAATTGCATCCCAAGAACACCATACCCACGGTGAAGCATGGGGGTGGAAACATCATGATTTGGGGCTGCTTTTCTGCAAAGGGGACAGGACGACTGATCCGTATTAAGGAGATGATGAATGGGGCCATGTATCGTGAGATTTTGGGCAAAAACCTCCTTCCCTCAGTAAGAGCATTGAAGATGGAATGTGGCTGGGTCTTCCAGCATGACAATGACCCCAAACACACTTCTCGGGCAACTAAGGAGTGGCTCCGTAAGAAGCATTACAAGGTCCTGTAGTGGCCTAGCCAGTCTCCAGACCTCAACCCAAGAGAAAATCTGTGGAGGGAGTTGAAAATCCATGTTGCCCGGAAACAGCCCCAAACATGACAGATCTAGAGAAGTTCTGCATGGGAGAGTGGGCCAAAATACCTGCTACAGTGTGTGCAAACCTGGTCAAGAACTACAGGAAACGTTTGATCTCTGTAATTGCCAACCGAGGTTATAATTCAAAGTATTGAGTTAAACTTTTTGATTGTCCAAATAATTATTTTCCCACAAGAATACACAAATAAATTGTTTAAAAATCATACAATGTGATTTCCTAGTTTTTTTTATTTCAGATTCTCTAGGGTATTCAATTATCCGCAAATTCGCGGCAATTTTTCGCCCAAAAATTGTCGCGAAAACGCTCCATTTTTCGACCTATTTAATTCCAAACGGGTTTCACGTGAAAATTCTTGCAGTGAAAAGTGTAGGTGAAAATGGGGAAATCAGCCTGTACCCCAAAAAATGCTAAACTAACATAGGAAAACAGAAGAGAAGTGTGTTAGAGATCACATTAGAGAGTTTTTGGGGACTTAAATTGTGTGAAATGGCTGTTATATGCATTTTTTTTTTAAAATGCAAAAAAATTATAGAAAGCAAGTTTTTTTGAGCAAAATAAATGCTCTCATTAAATTTGGGGTACATGAAAATGGGTATAAGTATATATTTGGGTAATTTTAGGGTACTTTTAAAAAAAGTGGAAACAGACTGATTACTCCCATCTGCAAGCCTAAAAACATCTGTCCCACTCATAAAGCACCCCAATATACCTGCCCCATACCTTGAATCCCAATTTCCATCACTTTGCACTTTTTCACCCCAAAAATGACATGTCATTATTGGCCAATTAAAAATAATTAAAAACTTCAACGTGCCTAATTAGTCATTAAGGGGGGTGTCCCAGGAGTTCTGTACCATATCCAAACATTTTTACCTTAAAATAGTGACTTTTTCCAACTTTTCACCTGCTTCAGAGTAGGTGAAGTGAAATTAGTGAAAAAATGATCACCGATAAATTTTCCCGGAAAATTGAATAGGCTGTAATTGCGTTTCGCGGGAAAAGTCCGGTTTTTCGAGCGAAAACTGGACTTTTCACGCAAAAAGTTCGTTATCGCTGCTAATTGAATATACCCCTTTGTCTCTCACAGTTGAAGTGTACCTATGATGGAAATTACAGACCTCGCTCATCTTTTTAAGTGAGTCAACTTGCACAATCGGTGGCTGTCCAAATACTTTTTTGCCCCACTGTATATATAGCTCCAAATGCAGGTAAGGCACTCCACAAAGCTGATTGAACAATGGCTGGTGCCCCCGTATTAAAACATTTATAGCAAGGAAAGACGTGGCACTCGCGGCATAACAAACTAATGTCACACACTAGTGTGTAATATTAGTTTATTATGCCGTGAGTGCCACTTAATTCCTTAATATATACAGGTTGAGTATCCCTTATGCAAAATGCTTGGGACCAGAGGTATTTTGGATATCGGATTTTTCCGTATTTTGGAATAATTGCATACCATAATGAGATATCATGGTGATGGGACCTAAATCTAAGCACAGAATGCATTTATGTTTCATATACACCTTATACACACAGCCTGAAGGTAATTTTAGCCAATATTTTTTTATAACTTTGTACATTAAACAAAGTGTGTGTACATTCACACAATTCATTTATGTTTCATATACATCTTAAACTACAGCCTGAAGGTCGTTTAATACAATATTTTTAATAATTTTGTGTATTAAACAAAGTTTGTGTACATTGAGTCATCAAAAAACAAAGGTTTCACTATCTCACTCTCACTCAAAAAAGTCCGTATTTCGGAATATTCCGTATTTTGGAATATTTGGATATGGGATACTCAACCTGTATATATTTCAAGGACAATTATTAGATAGCTCTCTAGGTTCACTGTGTAACATATTGTTCAGTGGCAGGTCACAGGTGTGTTAGCTGAGGTGGGTTAACAATCCAGATTTTGGGGTGACTCACAGAATGTGATCCCTCATTTACACATGACAGGCACCTGTGCTACTCAAAGCTAGGCTGAATGTGCTTAGTAGAGAGGTTTGCCTAAGCAATTATGGTGAGGTGGTGGCTTGGACTAAAAGCAGACCTCTAAAAGGTTTTAACCAATGCACCTTCTCCTTAGTTTATCTGGAGTTTTACTAATGCATTTTGGGTGTGTTGTAAATATGCATGTACAGGATTGATAAAGCTGCCAAACGCCAGCGAAATGCGTAAGGGAGCCAGCCTATGACCCAGACATCACAAGGCCACCTCACAGGATGTTTTGCAGTTGCTCCATCCTTGGATATTTCCAGTCTAACAACGTGGACATTTAATAAAGGGAGAACCACCAATCATCTGCGTAGGATCGGAAACAGCATTTGGACCCTTGCTAGGTGAGATACCCGGCTAATCCACGAGGAAATTGGTAATTATATACCAAAGAGAGTGGACATATCTGCATATCACAAAAGGATCCTGTTGATAGTGTGATCGGTCACAAGCAGTGCCAGATTAAGGTCCATATGGGCCTGGAGCTGAACTTTTTGAAGGGCCTATTGTGTGTTACTGCAGCCATGTGATTAGTGATGTGGAGGTATGGCCAGTACTGTGTGCGTGTTGTCTTCATAGAGGGTGGCTAGTTTTATTGAGGGGTGTGGTGGTATAGCTCATAGACAGTTGAAAGATAGACAGTCATTAGTTAGACACTATATGGTCGACAGTCAAAAGTCAGACAGGGTCAAATGTCAGACAGTCAAAAGTCAGAAAGGGTCATAAGTCAGACACAAAAAAAAATTAAAAAAATTTGTGTGTTTTTAAACATTTTTAACACAAATTTGGTGAAATTCATCCCCTCGTGGGCTCGCTACGTTCACCACACTTCGAGCTCGGTGTCTTGCTTCGCTCGCCACAACTTTACTAAAAGGTAGTAGTTTGTGTCATGAGGTAAAAGTTGTAGAAAACACAGAAAAAAAAAATATTTTTTTTGTATCTGACTTATGACCCTGTCTGACTTTTGACTGTCGACCATACGGTGTCTACCTAATGACTATCTTTTAACTGTCTGTCTATAGACAGGAACCCTTATTGAGGTATAGGGCATAATTCAGACCTGATCGCTGTGCTGCAAATTACACTGTCCTGTAATCAGATAGTCGCTGTCCAGGGAAAGTGAAAATTCGGCCCATGCAAGTGTGCAAATGCATGTGTACACTGTGCAAAAATTCCCCTCAGTCAGCGGACAGCTGCAAATCCGTTCACATCACGCTCACCATCAAATGTTTTCCCATTCTGTGCAGTCTGTACGTAGCTCAATACTTCTCCAGTGCAAAGAAATCAGGCAGATCGGGGCCGGAACTGACGTCACACACGAAACGATTGGGAACCCCTGCATTTTTCCTGATACTCCCAGAAAATGGTAATTTTCCACCCGCAAACGTCTGTATCCTGTCAATCATCTTGCAAATGCTTGTGCGATCGAAATTTTCGCACTATTCTGTTACTGTTTGGCGCATGCATAGTCATACGATAATCGACCACAATGTGATTTCCCACAACAGCGATCAGGTCTGAATCAGGCCCATAGATAGGAGGGAGAGCTTGTGAAGCCTTCCATATCATCTGCCCCACCTTGAATTTCAAGCTCTGGTCTCGCTGTGACAAGCTTTGGCCCTCTTACAAGTGACTTATGCTCACTGGCGTTTCTATAATGGGTGCAGTGTGTGTGGTGCACACGGGCCCCTGAGTCCAGAGGGGGCCCCCACCGCACACACTGCACCCATTTGTAAAATACTTACTCCTCCGAAGTCCAGCGCCGGCATCCGCAGCGCCGCTAGAACACAGTGAAAATGGCCCAGTGGCCATTTTCACGGCGTTCTGCGCATGCGCAGTAGAGAGATCTCAGGGAAAATTGGTGCCGCGCCATTATCCCGGAGATCTGCGCATGCGCAGTAGAGTCTGAGCGCTCTAGTGCTCAGACTCTATGGCGCTCCGGGCAGAGAGGAGAAGGCCCGACGGAGGAGGCTGAACACGGGCCTCCTCCTCTCTTAAAACGCCCCTGCTTATGCTCCTGTGCCCTCCCAATTTATCACTATATCAGTTTGCAATCCTTTAGAGCACCACTATTATATTAAATAGCCCACTACCAAATATATGATAAATGTTATTAAAGAAGGTGAGTTTCCAGCTAATCTTCTTATAATAAGCACATAACCTGAAACCAATTATATCTACACCTTTGTGTCCTCTTACAAGGAAAAAGACAATCTGAGACATGAATACAGGTATGACAGGTATAATTTGGCTGTGCATACACTTTACAAGGACTAATGTGGGGGTTTGTATGTCTGCAGGAGGATACCCATACTGCCCATTTTTTTCATGCTGACTGCCACAACTGTCATCATTAACACTGGCACTTGTAGCAGCCCCATGCTAGATGTAAGGCTTGGGCCACCTGTAGCGGTTGGCCGGAAGGAGTGTTTTGGGTTCACACAATAGACTTTGCACAGGATGCCGCTGCACAGGATACGTCCAGTGCCATGACCAGATTTCAAGTAGAACACAGTGCGGCACATTCAAATGTATGTGTTCTAGTTGAAATCAAGTCGTCCTGTCATCCTGCTTTGGTCCGGCGGATGCGGTACCGCCGCATATATGTGGGCAGCCGCATAACAGACCATGTGCAGTCTCCTTCCTGCCAGCAGGACCTGCTAAACCGTTATGTGTGGCCCAAGCCTAAAGGGGGTACAAACTGATAGATAGATCTGCTGATCAATTGATCGGCAGATATATCTATGGATGGATCGGGCAGTGTGTTGAGCATACACACTGCCCGATCTGTCGTGGACTGATGTCATGGACTGGGCGGGCGTGTGTGCTGTCAATCACCGCCGGCCGCCGCAGCATGTGTACGGGCGGTCGGCACCCCAGGGAGGTATAGGGATAGGGTTAGGCTGCAGGAAAGGGGGGGGGGGTTGGATTTAGGCACCGCCGGGGAGGGATAGGCTGCAGGGGGGAGGGTTGCCCTGTGGGAATTCTCACCATTGGGATGCTGCGATGGTCGGTATTCTGACTGCCAGCATGCCGACTGATGGCATATCAAACCCAACCCATATATACTCACATGTATATAGCCTACTGTATATACAGTACATACATAGGCACACATACATAAAGCCGCAGGGTAAGATCACAGCACATAAATAGCAGCACCAGACATTACTGCATGTATAGTACATTTCACCTCATGGATGCTGACAGCTGCCCTGTGACCATGTGTTTCTTCAGCACACTATTTCCAGCTGCAGCTCTGCCAGGTTCCCACTACTAGTTGTCATGAAGGGTTTGGTGAGTGGGCAGAGCTTCAGGGAACCAGGGGACGGGGCTTCTCGCGGATGTGAGTGGGCGGAGTTTCAGTGACTTTTGAGTAAATTCGGGCAGCCATTGGTGCACAGGCGTGGCTAAGGATGGTGCTGGGGTTGAAAGGTTTATTCTTTTTCTTGGCTTCCCCTGTGTGTCTGTGAGTGGGCGGGGCATCAGCAACTCTGTGTACAGATTGGCGGTTTTCAGACAGCTGCTGTCTGCAGGTGAATGAGCGTGGCTGAGGTCGGCTGGGGGGGAGTGAATGGTCGAGGCTTTGCAATTGGTAGATGCTAGAATCAAGTGGGCTAAGGGACCTTTTCCGTCTGGGGGAGGAGTCACAACACAAGGGGGAGGAGCAAGGCCAGTGGGATAGTTCCTCTACTCTCCACGCCACCAACTATTACCTTTAGTAATCAGGTGTCGAGCGAAGCGGACCGAGCCCGAAGCGTGGCGAGCGAAGCCAGTACGCAAGGGTACTTTTCGGGCACCCTGTTCGCCCGTAGCTCTTCCCCCTGGTGACGTGTCTCCTCCCCTAGATACGTCAGAAGGTCCCTTCTCCCACTCCGAAATAGAATCAACCCTTTGCAATTATGTTGGTGTTGACAGGATTCTTTATTCCTGTCAACACAGTCCGTACTGCAAGTGATCCTTTGGGCCTATTTTTGTGGGAGGGCCTGGAGCTGCAGCTCCACCCGCCCCATTGTTAATCCGGCCCTGGTCACAAGGACACTAACTATATCAGGTGTGCCTTTACAAATAACCAATTGGGGTTCAGAGACTGGCAATGAGGCTCTCTATTTATGGTTTTATCCGAGAATCACGTTTTAATGTGTTTACAGTGTGTTATTAAATTTATGTGAATTATTTTATGAAATCACCTGTTCTAGATTTATTTTGAGCGCTGTTATTTTCTGATTGCTTTTTTCAGTCATATGAGAGATTAACTATCTCTCACTCTACAGCAGCTTAGGGAACCAGCTCTGTCGTAGTGCCAGAACTTGTATTAAGAAATGAATACATATTCTCTTCATTTTAAATGTACAGGTTTGAGGCTGTTTCTGTACACACTAGCAGATGTTTTACAACTACGAGCAGCACAATTACTTAAAAAGTCAAGTGGTTTTATTGAAGATAAAGTAGTTACAGCCATACTCACTGCAATATACACTGGTAGATGGATAGGAGCTTAAGCGCAGTGGGGTGTCGTGCAGCCCAGCAGCCGGTGAGTGTACAGATGATCCGTTTCTATTATACATTTGCATCGCAGGCTGTACAGTATGCTGCAGCATAGTGTGTGGTAGCGGGTAGCATGTATGTGTAAAAGTAGACAATATTTAAAAACTAGTGCAATTGTTACTATAACCGGATGCAATTCTGATAAGAATTGTGACATGATACAAGTGTACTGCGCTCCAATCCCCAAATCATTTAATAATGTGGAAAGGGGAAAACAGATAAAGAATGCAGTGACAATTAATCAAACCATAAACACCAATATACAGAGTAATGCAAGTATAGTATAATACAGATGTAGCCACCTTTATCTTGAGTGGCTGCGGCGTTTGTCCCGTTCGACCATACGCAGCGTACTGGGGCGTAGCGAGGCGCGCCTAGTCACAGAGAGGCTATCTAATCGCACGGAGACAGACATTTGACGTTTGGCGTTACCTTTACGTGTAATACCTGCGATCAGCCACCAGATGTCGCTTTTTACAATCACCACTGCGCATGCGTGTGGTCTCCCGTAAAATACAATACTGAAATACATAATAAGGACTACTTTACTAAGGCGTCTCATTACGCTGCATACAGTAAATACTGTACTCATTACGCTGCATTATTTAATACAGTACTGTATATACGACACCGACGCAAATAGTACAGCATACAGTATATGATCCATCTACAATACTTTATGAATACTGTATGTGAGCGTCCAAGTCCCGCAGACAAAACATACAGTACTGTAAAACCAGTAGTGTACACTGTCGCAAATGGATGTGTGTTACAAGTTCACTATTGCCTCTCAAGATTAGGAATTTTGTACAGTATGTTATCGTCCTAATCCCGTAGCCATTACAGCATAATCAAAACCAACGGATTTATACATTTGTCTGCGGCGAAGTGGTGAAGTGTTTCGCTTCCTATACTCAGAGTCCAGGGTTCGATTCCTTAAGTACGAATGCATGTTAGTTTTTTTCAGACACTTTATTATTTTTTTTATTCACATACTGTAAACCAGGGCATACAGTAGCTGCATGAGCGGTTCTATGCGATCGAGTCCGGTGTACCATAATGTGCAGGTTCTATGCAGGTTAAGGTTCTATGCTCCGTACAGTACACATACAATTCTGTAGCTGGGCAGACTGAATAGAAATGGCTACCACCTATGACTCCTTGCCCCACAGAGGCCCTAGGCTACGGAGCAAGTAATAGTCCAGATTGTACAGACTATGGGGCAATGCTGAAGGAGCGTCACAATCCCCTAGCTAAAATACACAGTATGCATATTATGGTACACCGGACTCGATCACATACTGTAGCACACTGGCAAAATGGCCGCCGCCCCTGAACCCTTGTGCAGGTTATGGGGCAATGCTGAAGGAGCGTCACAATCCCCTAGCCAAAAATACACAGGGGAGATAGGGATAAGCTACTGTAGGATTGCATACAGTATTACGGTACACCGGACTCAATCGCATAGCACACTGTCAAAACGACCACTACCCATGAACCCCCACCTCCTGAACCCCCAACTCGTGGCAGGCAGCAGTTGGGTATGGAATGAGAAATGGCATAAGCTGTGCAGGCTACGGGGCGATGCTGAAGGAGCGTCACAATCCCCTAGCCAAAAATACACAGGGGAGATAGGGATAAGCTACTGTAGGATTGCATACAGTATTACGGTACACCGGACTCAATCGCATAGCACACTGTCAAAACGACCACTACCCATGAACCCCCACCTCCTGAACCCCCACCTCGTGGCAGGCAGCAGTTGGGTATGGAATGAGAAATGGCATAAGCTGTGCAGGCTACGGGGCGATGCTGAAGGAGCGTCACAATCCCCTAGCCAAAATACACAGAGATAAGCGAGGTCTATGCACATTACAGTACGTTACACCGGGCTCGGTCGCATAGCAAACTGACAAAACACAAGTTTTACAGTACATACAGTAAAGCAGGCCAAAGCTGCAGGAGAGTTTCTACTGTAAAGGTTCTATGCACCGTACGGTAATGTACACATACCTGTACAATTCTATAGCAGGGCAGACTCAATTGAAATGGCTACCGCCTGTGACTTCTAGCTCCTAGGAGGCACTCAGCTATGGAGCAAATAACAGCACAGATTTTGCAGGCTACGGGGCAATGCTGAAGGAGCGTCACAATCCCCTAGCTACAATACACAGGGGTGATAGAGATAATCGAGTGGCTGGAGGGGGGTCCCCTTGATTTAAGGGGCCCCCACTCCTCCAGGGTACTCCGGCCAGGTGTGACTAGTTGGGTATTTAATTCCATGGCCGCAGGGACCGGTATAAAAGTCTCCCCCGGCGGTGCATTATCTGTCCAGCTAGTGGAGCCCAGTGCTGATTCAAAAAATATGGGGAACCCCTACGCTTTTTTGTCCCCCTTATTTTTTGCACCAGGACCAGGCGCAGAGCCCGGTGCTGGTTCTAAAAAGATGGGGGATCCCGTGTCCATTTTTTCCGTATTCCTGCCGGAATTCGACTGCAATTGCATATACAGTACTGTACCCCTTAATGTCACTGCTTACAGTATACAGTATTTATACATGAGCTTGTGTACAGTATCTGTCATGAGGTGCTTTTTTCACTGACACTATAACTTTTTTCTATTGTAATATACTGTACAGAGGCGGCAAACTAGCCAAACGGGAATAATCAGCTTCTGCAGAATAAAATGAGATGCTACAGTACATGCCTATATTCTGTGAGTGACTGCGGCTCTATGAAATTAAATCAGAAAATTTAAATATGAAATGCATTACTAATGTGTGGCATTACTGTACTGTATGTGTATAAGGTGTACTACAATATTTTCTGGTGTAACATAAGGAAAGGGCACTACTGCATGGTCTAATGCAGTGGTTCTCAAACTTGGTCCTCAGGACCCCACACAGTGCATGTTTTGCAGGTAAACCAGCAAGTGCACAGATGTATTCATTACTAACTGACACATTTTAGAAGGTCCATACAGTAGGTGGAGCTAATTTTTTCACTTGTGATTCTGTGAGACCTGCAAAACCTGCACTGTGTGGGGTCCTGAGGACTGAGTTTGAGAACCTGTGGTCTAATGTAAATAAAGATGAATGTGGTGGGGTGTAATGTGAATAAGGGGCATTACTGTTAGGAGTAATGTGGTACTATGATATGATGTCATGAGAATAAGAGACACCACTGCATGATATAATGTGAATAAAGTTGCAGTACTGTGTTGTGTCATTTCATCTTCGGGTATTATTGTGTTACCATGCCCCTTCCCAGCAAGAACATACTGTACACTGTTTTGGGCTGGCACTAAATGTGCACATTGTTCTTATTTAGATTATAGGGGGTAGGAGCGCCAAAATGGGTGATGGTGCTGGGAAAGGGGTGCAGGGTTAGAGGCGGAACTACGTAGCATCTGTGCAAGAGGGCATCAGCCAAAATCTAGCCTAGGGCATCATGTTGGTCAGGTTTGGCTCTGATAATACTGTATACTGTACTCTTACTGTACTTTGCATTCAATACAGATACTGTTTGCACACAGGTTTTACATGAATCATTGGCAATGCTGCAGGAGTGTCTCATTAGGCAATCTAAAATATACCACGACTATGGGTGGGGATACAGTAGGGAAGTTCTGTCACCATAAGCTGTCTGCTGTGTATAGCATATTTCCATCTGAGATGCATTTGTGTGTTTGTAATAAGAAAAAAACATTTTACTGTACATTTAGTGGATACAGTATTTCTCCCCCATAATGACGTATCATACTGTACAGGTACCCTCATGTACTGTACCGTACCATACTGTAAAATTGAATATTTATTGGAAAAACATCAATATTAATGTAAAAATAAAGTATTACAACATCCGATTCCATGTACTGCACTGATCAAAATGTACAGTACTCTTATTCAGGACTTATAAAACTGAAAATAACTGTTCATACACATCAATAACATTACTACTGTATAATATTCTACATTAGTTTATGCAATAATCAGACAAAGGCAATTTTATCATTTTTTTTAATAATGCACCAATTTTAAATTTTAAACAGAAAATACAGTACAGAACTACATATTTGTGGCTTGACCATTTCTTTCGACTACAACAGGTAATACTTTATACAGGTGATTTATATAATTATTACAATGTTCAGGTGTGAGTACTTCTAGCCAAAATTTCTTTATCCCATCCACCAGTTGCTGTTTTGTTGTTGGCTTTGCAACACTCCTAACGTACCTCTTCAATTGAGCCCACACTAATTCGATTGGGTTCATGTCTGGTGATCTATATAAAAATAAAAAAAAAGCGTATAGAAAAAATTAATTACATTACAGTAAATAGAGAAAATTAAACATACAATATTGTACTGTTTATTAAACAAAAATTTTTTTTACAGTACTAGAGTGCTATCCAAAATTTTACTTGTACACTGTTGAAAGAATACTCACTCTGGTGGTGTGCGTTCCCAATTCATACCTTTCTCTTCCATAAATTTGGCTGAGGTGGAGTGTTTAGGATCATTGTCTTGGAATATCCTATGGTGAGTTGGGTAATATTTATTCACAAATGGCACCATACATTCCTCTACTATTGTTTCTTGGAAATATTTCTTATCCATGATTCCTACAGAAATCAAAAAATGTTGTTCATTAATAAGCAACTCCTTTTATTGTGCAGTTACACGTACTCTACAGTACAACATGTATTTTTACAGAACACAGGCACAGAATAAAGTATAGTACTGTACCTTCGAAAAATAATAGGGGACCAGCTCCTAATCGTGATATGCCTCCCCATACATGGACTTTCAATGGATGCTTTGGGCGTGGTTTTAAAGAGATATGGTTACGTTTCCTGAATGACATTCTGGAGAACCGCTCAAGGGCAACAGACGATTCATCTGTGAAAATGACATCATCAAATGTTTCACCACTCTCAATCCATCGCCGTGCCTGTTCCACTCTCTTTTCTTTATTCACATCTCTTATCATTGGAGATATCCTGTGAAGAGCCAAAAATAATGAAATCAGATACAGTTATGAAATTACAGATTTACAGATTACTGTATATACAGTAGACTGTATGTGCAGTATACTGTATTATATACCTACTGTATACATTAAACTGTACATACAGTACATTAAGTTACATACAGAGTAATATATATATACATACTGTACATACACACAAACACACACACACAGTATACAGTATGTAATCATCACAATAAGCCGGCAATGCTTCATTGCTGTCTCTGAGTGCCTATACAGTAGGTATCTCTTTTGGGATAGAATATATACAGTATATACACACACACATACTGTATATAGTATAAAGTACACACTCTGTATAATGATTTATGGCATTATTATATCACGTATCAAGGGATTATTAACAGTGCATTTACTGTATGGTTTATACTGCTTTCAGTATTTTACCTTGTTGCGCCAAAGGTCCATCCCATTTTCCGTCGCATCCTACTGATGCTGGTGGCCGATATGTCCAGGTCATACTTGGAATGGAGAATTCGTTTTATTTGCAGAGCAGTACGCTCATCATCCTCACGAGTTAGTTCCTCCACAATTTGTTGCACTCTCCTACAGTACAATACAGTATGAAAAATATGAATTCATGAACAGCACAATCACAGTTACAATTGATGACGTTTTTATTTTATTTCATAAAAATTGTTTATGGTATAAAGCAAGTCATTTAAACATTACAGTAGTGTACAGTACGTACCATGTGCATTTTGTAGGAAATACAAATCTGGGCGTTGTTCTCTCGAATGCATGATAGCGCACCGTTTCTAAAGTGACTATAATGCCACTTTCCTTGAGCCATGCATGGATCTCTTTGATGGTTTTATTTTCTTTTTTCATGTTGGCGATTATCTTGCTCATCGTTTTGTTGATAGTTACTGGCATGTTGTCCAACTATAATTCCTGTATGGAGAGAAAACATTTGTGAATACTGTAGTCTAAAATTTACACATCTGAAAATGCATAAGAGTTTTATGATAGAAGTTAATACTGTACATGTTTACTATCCAGTACCTGATGTTCAAATTTAAGTATTGTATACTGTACAGTACTGAAAATACCACTTCAGTGTTATGGACTGCAATTAGTTTCCTGTATGAAACAGATACAGTACAGTAAATAACCCTCCTTGGAAGTGCATGGGCCCTGTGAGACTTACAGTAGTGTACAGCATAAGGGTCGACTGACATGATGTACAAGCATTACATACAGTACATGTCAGTACTGTATGTAAATTCTTCAATTATTGCCTAACAACAATGCTGCTTACTGTATATTAAATACTGTAGGCCTAGAAATGTGCATCTCAATATAGTAGTTAAAAACACAGGGGCCTATGTGGATAAGCGAGTTCTATGCACACTAAAAATGGCCACCGACCGTGAACCCCCAGCACGTGGCAGCGCTCGGATATGTAGTGAGATACAGTATGGCATACATTTCACACTCCAGGGGGCAATGCTGAAGGAGCGTCACAATCCCCTAGCTCAATTACACTGGGATAAGCGAGGTCTATGCACATTAAGGTATACCAAGCTGGATCGCTTAGCAACCTGACAACATGGCCGCCGACCGTGAACTCCCAGCACGTGGCAGCGCTCGGATATGTAGTGAGATACAGTATGACATACATTTCACAGTCCAGGGGGCAATGCTGAAGGAGCGTCACAATCCCCTAGCTCAATTACATTGGGATAAGCGAGGTCTATGCACATTACGGTATACCGAGCTGGATCGCTTAGCAACCTGACAAAATGGCCGCCGACCGTGAACTCCCAGCACGTGGCAGCGCTCGGATATGTAGTGAGATACAGTATGACATACATTTCACAGTTCAGGGGGCAATGCTGAAGGAGCGTCACAATCCCCCTAGCTTAATTACACCGGGATAAGCGAGGTCTATGCACATTACGGTATACCGAGCTGGATCGCTTAGCAACCTGACAAAATGGCCGCCGACCGTGAACTCCCAGCACGTGGCAGCGCTCGGATATGTAGTGAGATACAGTATGACATACATTTCACAGTCCAGGGGGCAATGCTGAAGGAGCGTCACAATCCCCTAGCTCAATTACACCGGGATAAGCGAGGTCTATGCACATTACGGTATACCGAGCTGGATCGCTTAGCAACCTGACAAAATGGCCGCCGACCGTGAACTCCCAGCACGTGGCAGCGCTCAAATATGGAGTGAGAGATGGTATACATTTTAAAATACACCGGGATAAGTTGTACAGGCCATGGAGCAATGCACAGGGACATTCATCATTTACGTATATAAATAATTGTAAACCGTAAATGAAAGAATTACCGGTCAAATACTGTATGACGAAACTGTGTCAATGAGCTGGAACAGTATGGCCTGTGAAGAAGTTTTCGAAGGCAGAAACAGAGAGCAAATTAGCAGGAGATTTCTGAAAGGTCGGAGAAGATCCACACAGCAAGTCTGCTTACGAGGAAACAGCTTTGCAAAGTGGGTAGCGGGGCGGTGACTGAGACGCTCTTTTATTCACATTCACACAAAAGGAATTCTTACCGCTGTGATTGGTGCCAATATAGGCGCATTCATCCTTACACCAATCACAGAGCATACTGTACTTTTGAATGTGAATAAAAGAGCGTCTCAGTCACCGCCCGCTACCCACTTTGCAAATCTGTTTCCTCGTAGGCAGACTTGCTGTCTGGATCTTCTCCGACCTTTCAGAAATCTCCTGATAATTTGCTCTCTGTTTCTGCCTTCGAAAACTTCTTCACAGGCCATACTGTTCCAGCTCATTGACACAGTTTCGTCATACAGTATTTGACCGGTAATTCTTTCATTTACGGTTTACAATTATTTATATACGTAAATGATGAATGTCCCTGTGCATTGCTCCCTGGCCTGTACAACTTATCCCGGTGTATTTTAAAATGTATACCATCTCTCACTCCATATTTGAGCGCTGCCACGTGCTGGGAGTTCACGGTCGGCGGCCATTTTGTCAGGTTGCTAAGCGATCCAGCTCGGTATACCGTAATGTGCATAGACCTCGCTTATCCCGGTGTAATTGAGCTAGGGGATTGTGACGCTCCTTCAGCATTGCCCCCTGGAGTGTGAAATGTATGCCATACTGTATCTCACTACATATCCGAGCGCTGCCACGTGCTGGGAGTTCACGGTCGGCGGCCATGTTGTCAGGTAGCTAAGCGATCCAGCTCGGTATACCGTAATGTGCATAGACCTCGCTTATCCCAGTGTAATTGAGCTAGGGGATTGTGACGCTCCTTCAGCATTGCCCCCTGGAGTGTGAAATGTATGCCATACTGTATCTCACTACATATCCGAGCGCTGCCACGTGCTGGGAGTTCACGGTCGGCGGCCATGTTGTCAGGTTGCTAAGCGATCCAGCTCGGTATACCGTAATGTGCATAGACCTCGCTTATCCCGGTGTAATTAAGCTAGGGGGATTGTGACGCTCCTTCAGCATTGCCCCCTGAACTGTGAAATGTATGTCATACTGTATCTCACTACATATCCGAGCGCTGCCACGTGCTGGGAGTTCACGGTCGGCGGCCATGTTGTCAGGTTGCTAAGCGATCCAGCTCGGTATACCGTAATGTGCATAGACCTCGCTTATCCCAATGTAATTGAGCTAGGGGATTGTGACGCTCCTTCAGCATTGCCCCCTGGAGTGTGAAATGTATGCCATACTGTATCTCACTACATATCCGAGCGCTGCCACGTGCTGGGAGTTCACGGTCGGCGGCCATGTTGTCAGGTTGCTAAGCGATCCAGCTCGGTATAACGTAATGTACATAGACCTCGCTTATCCCGGTGTACTATGTGCAGTAGTACTGAATGATTGCTATCACTTGTGGTGAAACACCTATCTTATCAAATACAGTAACTACTGTACAGTATAGTTGTTCGCACAGGTGATGGTAATCATACTGTATATTTAAACTGAAGTCCGTAACAGAGCATTCTGTCCCTCCTTCAGAGGTTCATGTTGGGAGGCACAGGGAAAAAAGTATAATACTGTACAGTATTTGCACTTTACTGTTGTGCACTTTATTTGAAAATGTACAGTTGTTTGCTATTTTTAGCATGCTGTGCTTTACATGTTTTCTTATTGTGGTTATTATATTTTTAGACAAAAGACAAAGAATGCAGACTACCAGATTTTACGGGAGTGCCAAAACCCACGCATCAGTGGCACCGAAACTTGCTGCAGTAGTCCCACAAAAGAAGAAGAAAACTGCCAAGGCGGCTCAGAAAGAAAATGTGGTGAAACCACGAAAAAATGCCAAGGCAAAGAATAATAAGTTGGAGCTGATATGTGGTGTGGCAAATGATGTAATTGTTCCATCTCCTGCAGATCACAGTGTTCAGCCAATGAATCTGGAAATACCGGTGCTAGAGGACGTGACAAACACGCTGCATCAGGAAGCTTCTTTTTTGGACCATGTAGCCACCCCTGGACAAGAAGACATGACACATTCACCACGAAGAAGGTTGCACTTCACAGATGTGAACACCAAAGTGCAGGACTGCCAGTGTACCTGTCCTGTTTTACTAAAGGAGCTACTCAGTAAGGTGACCAATATGGAGTCAGAAGTTGGTGGACAGGTCAATCAGCTGCAGACCGATGTGGCTGGCCTTAAAGAAGGCATAAAGGAACAGATGGTAGAAGCCATGAAGAAAGTCATTGAACAAACGAGGGAAGAATGGCAAGTTGGAGTTTGCCGCACCATAATTGCAACACACCACCAAGCGGTTCAAGTCAGCGGCCTGGACGACCGAGGCCTGGAGGACCGCAGAGGAGGCCTGGAGGACCGCAGAGGAGGCCTGGAGGACCGCAGCGGACTGGACGAAGTCAGCGGCATGGACGACCACAGAGGAGGCCTGGACGACCGCAGAGGAGGCCTGGACGACCGCAGAGGAGGCCTGGACGACCGCAGAGGAGACCTGGACGACCGCAGAGGAGACCTGGACGACCGTAGAGGAGGCCTGGGGGACCGCAGCAGCGGACTGGACGAAGTCAGCGACTTGGACGACCGCAGAGGAGGCCTGGAGGACCGCAGAAGAGACCTGGAGGACCGCAGAAGAGACCTGGAGGACCGCAGAAGAGACCTGGAGGACCGCAGAGGAGGCCTGGAGGACCGCAGAGGAGGCCTGGACGACCGCAGAGGAGGCCTGGACGACCACAGAGGCCTGGAGGACCGCAGAGGAAACCTGGAGGACCGCAGAGGAGCCCTGGAGGACCGCAGAGGCCTGGACCACAGCAGCGGACTGGACGAAGTCAGCGACTTGGACGACCGCAGAGGAGGCCTGGAGGACCGCAGAAGAGACCTGGAGGACCGCAGAAGAGACCTGGAGGACCGCAGAGGAGGCCTGGACGACTGCAGAGGAGGCCTGGACGACCGCAGAGGCCTGGAGGACCACAGAGGAGCCCTGGAGGACCGCAGAGGAGCCCTGGAGGACCGCAGAGGCCTGGACCACAGCAGCGGACTGGACGAAGTCAGCGACTTGGACGACCGCAGAGGAGGCCTGGAGGACCGCAGAAGAGACCTGGAGGACCGCAGAAGAGACCTGGAGGACCGCAGTGGAGGCCTGGACGACTGCAGAGGAGGCCTGGACGACCGCAGAGGCCTGGAGGACCGCAGAGGAGCCCTGGAGGACCGCAGAGGAGCCCTGGAGGACCGCAGAGGCCTGGACCACAGCAGCGGACTGGACGAAGTCAGCGACTTGGACGACCGCAGAGGAGGCCTGGAGGACCGCAGAAGAGACCTGGAGGACCGCAGAAGAGACCTGGAGGACCGCAGAAGAGACCTGGAGGACCGCAGAAGAGACCTGGAGGACCGCAGAGGAGGCCTGGACGACCACAGAGGCCTTGAGGACCGCAGAGGAGCCCTGGAGGACCGCAGAGGAGCCCTGGAGGACCGCAGAGGCCTGGACCACAGCAGCGGACTGGACGAAGTCAGCGACTTGGACGACCGCAGAGGAGGCCTGGAGGACCGCAGAGGAAACCTGGAGGACCGCAGAGGAGGCCTGGAGGACCGCAGAGGAGGCCTGGAGGACCGCAGAGGAGGCCTGGAGGACCGCAGAGGAGGCCTGGAGGACCGCAGAGGAGGCCTGGAGGACCGCAGAGGAGCCCTGGAGGACCGCAGAGGCCTGGACCACAGCAGCGGACTGGACGAAGTCAGCGACTTGGACGACCGCAGAGGAGGCCTGGAGGACCGCAGAAGAGACCTGGAGGACCGCAGAAGAGACCTGGAGGACCGCAGAAGAGACCTGGAGGACCGCAGAGGAGGCCTGGACGACCACAGAGGCCTTGAGGACCGCAGAGGAGCCCTGGAGGACCGCAGAGGAGCCCTGGAGGACCGCAGAGGCCTGGACCACAGCAGCGGACTGGACGAAGTCAGCGACTTGGACGACCGCAGAGGAGGCCTGGAGGACCGCAGAGGAGGCCTGGAGGACCGCAGAGGAGGCCTGGAGGACCGCAGAAGAGACCTGGAGGACCGCAGAAGAGACCTGGAGGACCGCAGAGGAGGCCTGGACGACCACAGAGGCCTTGAGGACCGCAGAGGAGCCCTGGAGGACCGCAGAGGAGCCCTGGAGGACCGCAGAGGCCTGGACCACAGCAGCGGACTGGACGAAGTCAGCGACTTGGACGACCGCAGAGGAGGCCTGGAGGACCGCAGAAGAGACCTGGAGGACCGCAGAAGAGACCTGGAGGACCGCAGAAGAGACCTGGAGGACCGCAGAAGAGACCTGGAGGACCGCAGAGGAGGCCTGGACGACCACAGAGGCCTTGAGGACCGCAGAGGAGCCCTGGAGGACCGCAGAGGAGCCCTGGAGGACCGCAGAGGCCTGGACCACAGCAGCGGACTGGACGAAGTCAGCGACTTGGACGACCGCAGAGGAGGCCTGGAGGACCGCAGAGGAAACCTGGAGGACCGCAGAGGAGGCCTGGAGGACCGCAGAGGAGGCCTGGAGGACCGCAGAGGAGGCCTGGAGGACCGCAGAGGAGGCCTGGAGGACCGCAGAGGAGGCCTGGAGGACCGCAGAGGAAACCTGGAGGACCGCAGAGGAGCCCTGGAGGACCGCAGAGGCCTGGACCACAGCAGCGGACTGGACGAAGTCAGCGACTTGGACGACCGCAGAGGAGGCCTGGAGGACCGCAGAAGAGACCTGGAGGACCGCAGAAGAGACCTGGAGGACCGCAGAAGAGACCTGGAGGACCGCAGAGGAGGCCTGGACGACCACAGAGGCCTTGAGGACCGCAGAGGAGCCCTGGAGGACCGCAGAGGAGCCCTGGAGGACCGCAGAGGCCTGGACCACAGCAGCGGACTGGACGAAGTCAGCGACTTGGACGACCGCAGAGGAGGCCTGGAGGACCGCAGAGGAGGCCTGGAGGACCGCAGAGGAGGCCTGGAGGACCGCAGAGGAGGCCTGGAGGACCGCAGAGGAAACCTGGAGGACCGCAGAGGAGCCCTGGAGGACCGCAGAGGCCTGGACCACAGCAGCGGACTGGACGAAGTCAGCGACTTGGACGACCGCAGAGGAGGCCTGGAGGACCGCAGAAGAGACCTGGAGGACCGCAGAGGAAACCTGGAGGACCGCAGAGGAAACCTGGAGGACCGCAGAGGAGGCCTGGAGGACCGCAGAGGAGGCCTGGAGGACCGCAGAGGAGGCCTGGAGGACCGCAGAGGAGGCCTGGAGGACCGCAGAGGAGGCCTGGATGACCGCAGAGGGCTGGACGACCGCAGAGGCCTGGATTCAAGTGTGCTGTTGCCAGGAACACCAATGATGACCAGCACACCTGCTCACAGGCCACTTCTCAATACATTCGGAGGCTCTCTGAACAATATTGCCCTGGCTGTCATCTCAACTTCCCTGGACGACCATCTGTACAGAGCTTCAAATGGACATATTCAGAAATATGCATATTCTCTGTTCCAGCACCATGTACGGTACGACAAATACTTGACGTGGGCCAATCGTGTGAACTTTGATGGTTCCAAGGGCAAACTTCCGCTGCCCAAAAATCTGGTACATGACATCATGGCTAGGTGTGAACGCCGCGTGAGGATTGGTGATCCAGAAAAGAGGAAGATAAGGGATACCATAAACGCTGTGCTGAGAACGAAGAGGAAAATGACTTGGAAGCTCGACTATGATGAAACCAGATCATTACCTACCTCCTAGCTTCAGCACATCAGCTTCACACAGCTGAAGCTAAAAAATTGTGTCAATGTACCTGTATGACCTGTACATTTTCTGGGGCTGCATGCACTGTGCTGAATCCACTTGGAGCAGCTCGGTTACTCAAAGGGGAGTGCATGAACTTGGCTCACCACATTCCTGGTAATGTAAGGGCCTGGTACAAGTTGCCCCTTTTATTCCTGTTGATTTTTTGGGCGCTGCTGTATCTATCCAGTAGCAGCCGAGTCCATTGTGCTGTGTCCATCTGGGGCCTTGGGCTGCGTTTCCATCCAGGGGCTGCTGTTGTCAGTCCTCTATTCTGGTGTCCGTATGCGACAGTGTTAAAAAGCAAAAGACAAAAACGAAAAATAATTCAAAAAAGCAAAACCTAAAAATAAAGTACAAAAACCATCACCCTGCACCACCACCACAAAAAAATAAATTATAAAAATGTTAAAGTTGATATTGTTACTGTATTTGTGCTGTTACCTTTTGATTAAAGTACCGTACAGTATGTGTGATGTTGGCTTTCTTATTACAATACAGTACAGTATGTGTGATGTTACATGTTCCAAATGATTTTGTCCGTAAATAAAGTGTTTCTTAAAATAAACATGACGTGGTTTCCAATGTTTGTATTCCCAACTTCCTGTACTGTATAAATTAGTACTACTGTATGATGGGAATTCAATTAAGAGTGGTATACTGTATGTAAAACAACTTGGTTAGGCATCTTGCATTTCATATTTTAATAAAAACCACAGGAAACTTCTATTTTTAAAAGTTTATTGAAGAAAAAAAAGGTGTTTTTTTTAAATAAAGTTTGAAAGTTAATTAAAACAAAAAAGTAGTTTGTTCTTCGTTACATTCTTTTCTTGTGTATATAGATATCTGTGAAAAAAAAAAAAGTATTAAAGTAAAGACACTCATGTTCATTTGTTTTCCAAGAAAATTTGTGGAACCACACAGCCCAGCAATAAGTCATGCTGGGCTGTGTGGTTCCACAAAAGGCATGCGGTCCAAAGTGAAATAGTGGTGTCAGTGGTCAGCACTTTGACACGCTAACATTTGTGGAACCACACAGCCCAGCAATAAGTCATGCTGGGCTGTGTGGTTCCACAAAAGGCATGCGGTCCAAAGTGAAATAGTGGTGTCAGTGGTCAGCACTTTGACACACTAACATTTGTGGAACCACACAGCAATGGCTGACACACATAAAATGCCTGACACACACAAAATGCCTGACACACACAAAATGCCTGACACACACATGCTGGAGGGAAAACACATGTTTGCCAAACAGTCGACAGCACATGTCGGCCAGATGGCCGACCAAACTTGCTCCAAATCACCCCAAACTGGCCAGAAAGCACGCCAGCACACTCAGAAGGTACACCACAGCTAAATTACGAGAGAATTTCATTACAAACAGCCAGATCTTGCAGATTATCTGCCAGATAATTGTATGGTGTACAGTATGCCTATCTTATACAGTAGAAAAAGATACTATACAATGGAGTACAATAACAAACATTTATTAAAAAAAAAAAAAAAAAAAAATTTAAAATGATCTTAATAACAAATTAAAAAAGTGGTCCACTAAGAGGTGGACCACCACCCACAGGAGCAGAACGGCACGCTGCAACTGTTCTGTGGGAAAAAAAGGACAGTATTACAAAACAAATACTGAATACTTTACAGTGTAGTAATGGCAATACAGTACTTTACTCTATATTAGACAATCTTGTTATTTACAATGTACAGTACTGTATTGTCAGTACAGTAAATCAAACACTACTGTATGCTGTCGAGGTAATTTAAACATTGCTTTAGTTTACCTCTTGTATAAGTGGGCTGCTGCCTGCCCGCTTCTGGGCCAGCCCACCTATCTTGCCCCTGTCTGGGGCCCCCATAAATCATTGGCACTATATTGGAGAAAAAAAAACATTTAGTCACATTCAAATACTATACAATTATTACTGTATACTGTAGGTACAGTATTATACTGTATTGCTGGTATTCAAAATATAAAGTACTGTACAAGAGTTTAGCTTCAATAGGTCATAAACAAATTGTCAAAGGAATAAAACACCACAGTACAAATACTGTAGACATTTACTGTATGTATTAGCAGTCATGACATTTCATGACCGCTTCAGAAAAAAGAGGGTTACAGTACTGTAGGTGGTGTTGTAGGGAGTACTATCAATAATAGTGGACTGTACTCAGAGCCAGCCATAAATAATGATTCCCTAGTCAAGTTTTTGGATGCTGCCCCCTTGCACAGACGCTATTTCCGCCTCTGATCCTGTACCCCTTTCCCAGCACCATCACCCCTCAACCATAGCAGTCCTCATTTTGGTGCTCCTCCAACCTACTGTATGTTTAAAATAGCAACAGTGTGCACATTCGGTGTGCATCCCAAAACGGTGCATGTTCTTGCTGGGAAGGGGCATGGCCACACAGTAATTCCCCAATCTGAAATGACGCCACACAGTACTGCAACTTTATTCACAACATATCATGCAATAGTGTCTCTTATTCTCGTTATGCTTGCTTCGCTCGCCATGCGGTGGGCACGGTGCCTCGCTACGCTCTGCACACTATTATATCAGTAGTCAGGAAAGGCAGCATGCATTTGTGGAGTGAAGAGGGTGAAAAAAGAGAGAAAGTACAGTATGTACTGTAAGGTTATGTCAGAGGGTGTGAAGATGATCAGCTCAGTGTTATACATGTTACAGTAAGTTAGAATACAGTACAGTGCATTATGTATTTATATTTTATTACCAGGTGTCTCCTCCACTGGTTGGCGACGGACTGTAAAAAGATAAAATACAGTTAGTCATATCAGTTTGACTTAAAATAATGTTGGAGAAAAAAAATACTGTAATTACAGTACCAACTATTGCTACTGTACAGTATATTTACCAAAAATGTATTCTGGCTCGTCGTCTGTGGGTAAAAGAGAAGAATATTATAAGATACAGTATACAGTAAAAAGTATAGTAATAGTACACTAGTGTCCAGGCCCAGTGTCAGGTGGGTAAAAAAAGGTATGCTTGTGACAGGCATGGTGATTCCAAGGGACCCCACCGAGACCATCAGAAAATTTGTGAGTGACCCGTATGCCGGTGATTATGACTAGAATAAGGTAGCAACTCTTTTTTCTTTTGAATTATGTATACTGTACAGTACTGTATGTGCATATTGTACAGTACACTTAAAATATTTAGCAGTTACTGTAGTGGTAATTTTTGGGATGACAGTATTAGCATACTGTAAGCATCCAACTGAGGCCCCCAAACAGATGCCGCCACTAGGTACAGTACGTGCCTCTCGTGCCTAATGGGAAATTCATCACTGACAGTATCTAGAGAGATGAATGGAGAGACAGTGACAAGGGGTGAGAGAGAGAGAGAGAGAGAAATTGAGTAAGATGGGTGTTTTTTTTAGAACAGGATGTTGTCCATACAGTAGCAACCAATCAAATATTACCTACTGTACTGTATTATCGTCTGTAAGTGTAACTAGATACTGTAAATGTTAATGTGGGATGTGATCGGTTGCTACTGTATGGGCAATATCACCAGTTCAAACAAAAACAATTTTCATCCGATTTCTACGCATTTGCCAGAAAAATCTGATGAAAAGTGCTACTCTGATGGCATCAGATCAATGTCAGTAATAATTCTTACCACTAAATGCAGCAGCATCATCATCATCATCATCCTCCTCCTCCTCCGTGGCCTGTTCCAGTGTAGGGCCTGTGAAAAAAAACATTAATGTGAAAAAAAAAAAGGTTCATTCCAGGAAATACACATACCCTCCAACATGACCCGCCCCACTAGGTACAAAATGCTCTGGTTCTGGACTTCCCTCTTAATTTATTATTGCCATCACCTGTGAAGAAACAGCTTTCTTATCATATAACTAGTTCAACACAGGTGATGGAAATCATAAATTAAGAGGGAAGTCTAGAAACAGAGCAGTGCGGCGGGTCATGTTGGAGGGTCTGCATACAGAAACATAGAATTTGATGACAAATACTGTAAGAACCACTTTGCCCATCTAATCTGCCTCTTTTTTTTAACCTTTTTTTTACATCAAACCTTATTTGATCCTTATTTCTTTGTAAGGATATCCTTATGTATGTCTCTTCCATGCATGTTTAAATACTGTAGCTCTACTGTTTTAGGCTCTATCACCTCTGATGGGAGGCTATTCCACTTGTCCACTGCACTTTCTGTGAAGTAATTTTTCTTAAAATTCCCCCTGAACCTCGCCCCCCTCCAGTCTCCGTGCACATCCTCGTGTCCTATTGCTTGCAGTGTCTTCATTAGGAGAATGTTTCCCTCCTGGACTTTATTAAAACTAGAGATGTGCACCGGAAATTTTTCGGGTTTTGTGTTTTGCTTTTGGATTCGGACTTGTTTTGGATCCTGGTGCTTTTTTTCAAAAACCTCTCAAAAACAGCTTAAATCGTAGAATTTGGGGGTATTTTTGATCCTACTGTATAGTGTTATTAACCTCAATGACCATAATTTCCACTCATTTCCAGTCTATTCTGAACACCTCACAATATTATTTGTAGTCCTAAAATTTTCACCGAGGTCACTGGATGACTAAGCTAAGCGACCCAAGTGGCCGGCACAAACACCTGGCCCATTTAGGAGTGGCAGTGCAGTGGCAGACAGGATGTCACTTATAACAATTTTCCCCAAACATCACATGATGCAAAGATAAATAAATAAAAAAAGAGGTGCAAGATGGAATTGTGATTGGGCCCTCCCAACCACCCTTATGTTATATAAACAGGGTCTGCCACACGACTGTGGCTGAAATGACTGGTTGGTTTGGGCCCCCACCAAAAAAAGAAGCAATCAATCTCTCCTTGCTCAAACTGGCTCTACAGAGGCAAGATGTACCGGACTGGACTTACTTAATGGGTGCAGTGAGGTGATGGACATAGAGTCCTGGTCCTCCTCCTCCGCCACCGCCTGTGACAGTGTAGGGCCTGTGAAAGCAAAAATTCCATGAAATATACTTTTGTATTCTGTGTTGAATACAGTAAAGCAAAAATTCAGTCAGGAATTGGAGGAGGAGAGTAGATTTCGCACACAGAGACGAGAATGTCGAGGCCAGAATCAGGGGGTAGTGGAGGAGGGTTAGGATACCGTACCTCACCCTGTTGGGATTGCTGCAATCAGGATGCCACTGTCGGTCACCTGACCGCTAGAATCCTGACTGCTGGTCACGCAAACCCAACCCATTGGTTTAACACAATGTACAGTACAGTACAATACTGCAGTTTACTTACCAAGTTGGGGAGAGGGTTTTTTATCTTCATCCTCACTGTCAATAATTACTGAGTTGAAAATAAAAAAATATTATAAACAAAATACAGTAGAGTACAGTTACTACAAAATTGCACAGTAGTACAGTGCTACAGGAGGCAGAGATATATTCATAATACAGTAGGAGCAGAATGACTGTCCAGTGGTAGGGGACATACAGTACTGTATTTAAAAGACCTGCTGTCTGGATCCCGACATTCAGAATGCAGAGTGTGGATTCAGAGTATGATTGGAGGGTTAGGCTAGTGGAGGGTGGGTAGGATGCACAATTTTGGGCACCATAATACAAAATGGATATCGTGGAACTACAAAAGGTTTAGAGGCGGGCGACCAAAGTGATGAAGTGGATTGAGAAGATGGAATACAAGGAAAGGCAGGCTAGGCATGTTTACATTGGAAAAGAGGAGATTAAGAGGGGACATGATTAACCTTTACAAATATACTGTATACAGTAAGGGGACAATACACAGGAACTGTTTTTGATAAGATGGACACAGAGGACACGTGCACAGTAACTCTTGTTGAAGTAGAGGCGATTTCGCACAGAGGCGAAAAGGGGTCTTCACAGTGAGGGAAATACTGTACAGTACATGTTTGGAATTCCCTGCCTGAAAAGTAATAAAAGTGGACTTGGTCAATACTTTTAAGAATGGGCTTGAGAAAATCCTACTGTACTTACTATAATCTGGCTCCTCTTCCTCCCCCGACTCAATGTAAATGAGCTCCTCCTCCGCCTCTGTATCAATTACGAGGCGGTCTGTGTGTAAAAGATGACAAGTATTGTAAAATACAAAAATTACAGTAATACTGTAGGAAACTAGTGTGTCTGTAACAAAAAGTAATTATTACCACTTCCGGAGCTCTCGGATGGTGTCGGCGGTGGTGGTGGTGGTGTTGGTACTGTGGGAAAAAAAATAACAGTACTGTAAGTGAAGCTGTCAATTGGAAACATGTACTGTACAGTATCCAGGACACATGTACAGTAGTGTAACGATGACAGTCACACCAGAATTCTCGTTACACAATACCTGGCAGCGCAGCAGGTGGTGGTGGTGGTGTTGGTACTGTGGGAAAAAAAATAACAGTACTGTAAGTGAAGCTGTCAATTGGAAACATGTACTGTACAGTATCCAGGACACATGTACAGTAGTGTAACAACGATGACAGTAGCACCATAATTCTCGTTACACAATACCTGGCAGCGCAGCAGGTGGTGGTGGTGGTGGTGGTGGTGGTGGTGGTACTGTGGGAAAAAAAATAACAGTACTGTAAGTGAAGCTGTCAATTGGAAACATGTACTGTACAGTATCCAGGACACATGTACAGTAGTGTAACGATGACAGTCACACCAGAATTCTCGTTACACAATACCTGGCAGCGCAGCAGGTGGTGGTGGTGGTGTTGGTACTGTGGGAAAAAAAATAACAGTACTGTAAGTGAAGCTGTCAATTGGAAACATGTACTGTACAGTATCCAGGACACAAGTACAGTAGTGTAACGATGACAGTAGCACCAGAATTCTCGTTACACAATACCTGGCAGCGCAGCAGGTGGTGGTGGTGGTGGTGTTGGTACTGTGGGAAAAAAAATAACAGTACTGTAAGTGAAGCTGTCAATTGGAAACATGTACTGTACAGTATCCAGGACACATGTACAGTAGTGTAACAACGATGACAGTAGCACCAGAATTCTCGTTACACAATACCTGGCAGCGCAGCAGGTGGTGGTGGTGGTGGTGGTGGTGGTGTTGTGGGAAAAAAAATAACAGTACTGTAAGTGAAGCTGTCAATTGGAAACATGTACTGTACAGTATCCAGGACACATGTACAGTAGTGTAACGATGACAGTCACACCAGAATTCTCGTTACACAATACCTGGCAGCGCAGCAGGTGGTGGTGGTGGTGGTGGTGGTGTTGGTACTGTGGGAAAAAAAATAACAGTACTGTAAGTGAAGCTGTCAATTGGAAACATGTACTGTACAGTATCCAGGACACATGTACAGTAGTGTAACAACGATGACAGTAGCACCAGAATTCTCGTTACACAATACCTGGCAGCGCAGCAGGTGGTGGTGGTGGTGGTGTTGGTACTGTGGGAAAAAAAATAACAGTACTGTAAGTGAAGCTGTCAATTGGAAACATGTACTGTACAGTATCCAGGACACATGTACAGTAGTGTAACGATGACAGTCACACCAGAATTCTCGTTACACAATACCTGCCAGCGCAGCAGGTGGTGGTGGTGGTGGTGGTGGTGTTGGTACTGTGGGAAAAAAAATAACAGTACTGTAAGTGAAGCTGTCAATTGGAAACATGTACTGTACAGTATCCAGGACACATGTACAGTAGTGTAACGATGACAGTCACACCAGAATTCTCGTTACACAATACCTGGCAGCGCAGCAGGTGGTGGTGGTGGTGGTGGTGGTGTTGGTACTGTGGGAAAAAAAATAACAGTACTGTAAGTGAAGCTGTCAATTGGAAACATGTACTGTACAGTATCCAGGACACATGTACAGTAGTGTAACGATGACAGTCACACCAGAATTCTCGTTACACAATACCTGGCAGCGCAGCAGGTGGTGGTGGTGGTGTTGGTACTGTGGGAAAAAAAATAACAGTACTGTAAGTGAAGCTGTCAATTGGAAACATGTACTGTACAGTATCCAGGACACATGTACAGTAGTGTAACGATGACAGTCACACCAGAATTCTCGTTACACAATACCTGGCAGCGCAGCAGGTGGTGGTGGTGGTGGTGGTGGTGGTGTTGGTACTGTGGGAAAAAAAATAACAGTACTGTAAGTGAAGCTGTCAATTGGAAACATGTACTGTACAGTATCCAGGACACATGTACAGTAGTGTAACAACGATGACAGTAGCACCAGAATTCTCGTTACACAATACCTGGCAGCGCAGCAGGTGGTGGTGGTGGTGGTGGTGGTGGTGGTGGTACTGTGGGAAAAAAAATAACAGTACTGTAAGTGAAGCTGTCAATTTGAAACATGTACTGTACAGTATCCAGGACCAAAAAGGGGTCCGGCCAATAAACAATCTGCATCAGAGAAGCAAGATACAGTATGCTTAAAGTATACAGTACTATATACTAGATCGCCAACAAACGTAAATTAACAAACAACTATCACTGGAATTTACCATCCTCATCCCGTAGCGAAGCACGGGTATTCAGCTATCTACAATGTTATTTATACTTTGTGTTTAATATTTACATTTAGTTTTGTAAACAGACATTCTTAACATTAACGGATTGCAGCGAGTTATCTGTGATGGTCAGGACAGGGGGTTGGGACTATAGAAATCACTATGTACTGTACACTACTGTATTTGACAATACTTACCAGCTTGGCGGCGCCTGTCCCGCCTCCTGTGACGTCGTGCTACCAGCCCTGTAAAAATATATATATACACAGTATAATGGCAGCATACTGTACAGCCAATGAAATTCAACATTGACAGCATCTTTATGACATCACAATAAATGGAATTGTTCATTCTAGTACCCTGCACCTAATCACTCAGGAGGGCATAGTGTACTGTACTGTCTTCAAAACTTAAGGGGCACATTTCTAAATGTGACATACAGTACACTTACAGTATCGCTACAGTACAGTAGGTCCAGGGTATTAGACAGAACACTACCTTTATAGACATTGTAACACACATAAGCATTGCCCTTATAAACATTATGACACACATCAGCATGCAGCCCTCCCACCCTTAACCATCTCAGTACTGTTCATTACATTACAAATTGATTTCATGACAGATGATGCAGTACTCACCTGAATTCATCTTATTCACGTCATGTCACAGTAGTGCAGTTTATTCACGTCACAGTACTGTCCTTGATTCACGTTGTGTCACACAGTAGAGCACCGTATTCACGTCACAGTACTGTCCTTGATTCACGTTGTGTCACACAGTAGAGCACCGTATTCACGTCACAGTACTGTCCTTGATTCACGTTGTGTCACACAGTAGAGCACCTTATTCACGTTACTGTACTGTACGTCACAGTAGTGCAGTAGTATATCCACATTACGTCACAAAGTAGAGATCTGCCACAGTCATGAACCTTATAACACATTATGCAAGAGTAATGCACGTCAGAACACATTAGGCCACTGTAACATCCCTTAGAATAATTTCTGCCGAAGTAACATCCCTTAGAACACTGTACTATCTGAAACACAAATTTCTGCACACTGCACGACACACTGCAATTAAACCACACAATGCACTGCACGACTGCATAGTGCATGCACTGCGTGATATGACAAACTGCACATTACACTGCACATTTCCCTGCAAAATATGATACAATGTACACTACACAAAAAACTGCAATTACCACATGTGTATACAGTACACTGCACGACAGTGCTGGCCCTAGCCAGATACAGATACAGCCGCAGTCACGCAAAATATAGGCATGCCGCATATCATTTTAATCAGCAGAAGCTGCTGGTGCCCCTAAGCATAGCAAATGCCCTAGGCATTTGCCTACTGTAGTTTGCCTATGCCTAAGGCCGGCTCTGCTGCACGATGTGATTCACTATGCATTACACTCACTGCACAATACCATATACTGAATGTACACTGCATGACACGCTGCAATTACGCAGCACGATACACTGTGATACATTGCATATACTGTACACTGCATGATACTGTACACTGCACAATCGTAGACCACGTGGATTGTAAAGAACTACTGTATATACACAAGTTTAAAAAAATAACAATTGTTTTTGTAAAACGCATGTCGATCTTTTTCCATGTCAACTTAACGACCATGTCAACCTACAGTAACTGGTGTCAACCAATTTCAAAAGCCGCACCATCTAGGTCGACGCAAAAAAACAAATTGACCTTTTGACCCGGGTTAATGTTTGGTCCTTGTTTAACCATTTGTTTACCACAAATACTGTACAGTGCTGTATAGACCGGATACCTGCTGCTACAGCAGCCCCTGCTATAATGTACTGTACCTGTAACTACAGTAACTTAAAGTACAGTAATCTACAGTAATGTACTGTACTTACAATCCCTTATGGCCTGCAGGCGTCGTGGGGTCCTCCTCACGAGGTCACTCCATCTCCTCTGGAGAGACCTCACCGTTCTCCTCCGGTTGTAGGTCCGGAGGATAGCCCTTCTTGCCCTCCTATATGCTCTCACCTTCTCCTCGTTGCTGGCGAGAGTTCTGTCCCGCCAGCGAACGAGGAGACGCAGCTCACCCAGAGCATAGGGACGGTCCCGTACAGCAGCCATGACCGTCCTTATGCTCAATGAGCGTCTCAGACGTCGTGCGCCTCAGACGTCGTGCGTCTCAGACGTCGTGCGTTCCAGGCATTCAACGTACAGTACTGTAGTTACTGTACTTTGTGACAGTTTCCCTTAGTTTTAAATATGCCCTTTCTTTGACCACAGTATTTTCCACTGTCTTGCCCTACGCCCTTCCCTCCTGGGAGCCTTCACAGGTCTTATGCTATACACAAATACCGAAGATGCACAGTCCGTCAGAATACACTCATTTCATTCCCGCTGTTTAGGTGCATTTAGCGTAAAGAATCGCTCCTGCAGATGTACTTTGATTTATGTGAAACCTGTGTGCATCCTTCCATTGGATGTACTGTATTGGAGAGAAAAAAAAAAATGTTAAAGTGAATGTCACGGGAACACATTAAAAATAAGGTTGGCACTTCCTTCCCATTGGTGTTGGTTTACAGTATGCCGTAGTGTACTCGGACGCTCATGTAATTGCATTTCAAAGGCACAGTATTTTCCATCGTCTCCCCCCTACCCCCATCGCCCTTCCCCCCTGGGGGCCTGCACAGGGAGGAAATTCAGGTCCTGTGCAATGCACAAACGCTGAAGATCTACAGTACTGTTTTGCTTAGTTGGTAGCGTCAGAATACACTCATTTCATTCACGCTGTTTGGGTGCATTTAGCGTAAAGAATCGCTCCTGCAGATGTACTTTGATTTATGTGAAACCTGTGTGCATCCTTCCATTGGATGTACTGTATTGGAGAGAAAACAAGAAAATGTTAAAGTGAATGTCACGGGAACACATTAAAAATAAGGTTGGCACTTCCTTCCCATTGGTGTTGGTTTACAGTATGCCGTAGTGTACTCGGACGCTCATGTAATTGCATTTCAAAGGCACAGTATTTTCCATCGTCTCCCCCCTACCCCCATCGCCCTTCCCCCCTGGGGGCCTGCACAGGGAGGAAATTCAGGTCCTGTGCAATACACAAACGCTGAAGATCTACAGTACTGTTTTGCTTAGTTGGTAGCGTCAGAATACACTCATTTCATTCACGCTGTTTGGGTGCATTTAGCGTAAAGAATCGCTCCTGCAGATGTACTTTGATTTATGTGAAACCTGTGTGCATCCTTCCATTGACTGTCTTACAATGTAAATAAAATAATACAGTGCATTATTACAGAAAAAAAAAAAAAAAAAAAAGAAAGAAAGCACATCATGTCTCGAACCCTGGACCCCCAGCGAGGGAGGTGGGAGCCTTCACCCCTAGCCCACGACGCCTCATGAGAGATTTCCAATTTCATGTGTGAAAGTACTGCAAACAGCGCCCGGCCCCCGCCCCATTGCTGTTGGTTTATGCCTTAGAGGACTCGGACGCTCGCATTTGTAAAGCACGGTGTTTTCCTCCGCCTCCTGCTAGCCTGTTGCCCTTCCCCCATGGGAGCCTGCACAGATCATGCAGTAGACAGGGAGGGAATGCAGGTCATGTGCAATACACAAACGCCCACTGTAGTACTGTTTTGCTCACTTACAGTACCGTACTGTAGGTTGCATTTAGCGTAAAGAATCGCTCCTGCAGATGTACTTTGATTTATGTGAAACCTGTGTGCATCCTTCCAATGGATGTACTGTATTGGAGAGAAAAAAAAATGTTAAAGTGAATGTCACGGGAACACATTAAAAATAAGGTTGGCACTTCCTTCCCATTGGTGTTGGTTTACAGTATGCCGTAGTGTACTCGGACGCTCATGTAATTGCATTTCAAAGGCACAGTATTTTCCATCGTCTCCCCCCTACCCCCATCGCCCTTCCCCCCTGGGGGCCTGCACAGGGAGGAAATTCAGGTCCTGTGCAATACACAAACGCTGAAGATCTACAGTACTGTTTTGCTTAGTTGGTAGCGTCAGAATACACTCATTTCATTCACGCTGTTTGGGTGCATTTAGCGTAAAGAATCGCTCCTGCAGATGTACTTTGATTTATGTGAAACCTGTGTGCATCCTTCCATTGACTGTCTTACAATGTAAATAAAATAATACAGTGCATTATTACAGGAAAAAAAAAAAAAAAAAAGAAAGAAAGCACATCATGTCTCGAACCCTGGACCCCCAGCGAGGGAGGTGGGAGCCTTCACCCCTAGCCCACGACGCCTCATGAGAGATTTCCAATTTCATGTGTGAAAGTACTGCAAACAGCGCCCGGCCCCCGCCCCATTGCTGTTGGTTTATGCCTTAGAGGACTCGGACGCTCGCATTTGTAAAGCACGGTGTTTTCCTCCGCCTCCTGCTAGCCTGTTGCCCTTCCCCCATGGGAGCCTGCACAGATCATGCAGTAGACAGGGAGGGAATGCAGGTCATGTGCAATACACAAACGCCCACTGTAGTACTGTTTTGCTCACTTACAGTACCGTACTGTAGGTTGCATTTAGCGTAAAGAATCGCTCCTGCAGATGTACTTTGATTTATGTGAAACCTGTGTGCATCCTTCCATTGGATGTACTGTATTGGAGAGAAAAAAAAAATGTTAAAGTGAATGTCACGGGAACACATTAAAAATAAGGTTGGCACTTCCTTCCCATTGGTGTTGGTTTACAGTATGCCGTAGTGTACTCGGACGCTCATGTAATTGCATTTCAAAGGCACAGTATTTTCCATCGTCTCCCCCCTACCCCCATCGCCCTTCCCCCCTGGGGGCCTGCACAGGGAGGAAATTCAGGTCCTGTGCAATACACAAACGCTGAAGATCTACAGTACTGTTTTGCTTAGTTGGTAGCGTCAGAATACACTCATTTCATTCACGCTGTTTGGGTGCATTTAGCGTAAAGAATCGCTCCTGCAGATGTACTTTGATTTATGTGAAACCTGTGTGCATCCTTCCATTGACTGTCTTACAATGTAAATAAAATAATACAGTGCATTATTACAGAAAAAAAAAAAAAAAAAAAGAAAGAAAGCACATCATGTCTCGAACCCTGGACCCCCAGCGAGGGAGGTGGGAGCCTTCACCCCTAGCCCACGACGCCTCATGAGAGATTTCCAATTTCATGTGTGAAAGTACTGCAAACAGCGCCCGGCCCCCGCCCCATTGCTGTTGGTTTATGCCTTAGAGGACTCGGACGCTCGCATTTGTAAAGCACGGTGTTTTCCTCCGCCTCCTGCTAGCCTGTTGCCCTTCCCCCATGGGAGCCTGCACAGATCATGCAGTAGACAGGGAGGGAATGCAGGTCATGTGCAATACACAAACGCCCACTGTAGTACTGTTTTGCTCACTTACAGTACCGTACTGTAGGTTGCATTTAGCGTAAAGAATCGCTCCTGCAGATGTACTTTGATTTATGTGAAACCTGTGTGCATCCTTCCATTGGATGTACTGTATTGGAGAGAAAAAAAAAATGTTAAAGTGAATGTCACGGGAACACATTAAAAATAAGGTTGGCACTTCCTTCCCATTGGTGTTGGTTTACAGTATGCCGTAGTGTACTCGGACGCTCATGTAATTGCATTTCAAAGGCACAGTATTTTCCATCGTCTCCCCCCTACCCCCATCGCCCTTCCCCCCTGGGGGCCTGCACAGGGAGGAAATTCAGGTCCTGTGCAATACACAAACGCTGAAGATCTACAGTACTGTTTTGCTTAGTTGGTAGCGTCAGAATACACTCATTTCATTCACGCTGTTTGGGTGCATTTAGCGTAAAGAATCGCTCCTGCAGATGTACTTTGATTTATGTGAAACCTGTGTGCATCCTTCCATTGACTGTCTTACAATGTAAATAAAATAATACAGTGCATTATTACAGAAAAAAAAAAAAAAAAAAAAGAAAGAAAGCACATCATGTCTCGAACCCTGGACCCCCAGCGAGGGAGGTGGGAGCCTTAACCCCTAGCCCACGACGCCTCATGAGAGATTTCCAATTTCATGTGTGAAAGTACTGCAAACAGCGCCCGGCCCCCGCCCCATTGCTGTTGGTTTATGCCTTAGAGGACTCGGACGCTCGCATTTGTAAAGCACGGTGTTTTCCTCCGCCTCCTGCTAGCCTGTTGCCCTTCCCCCATGGGAGCCTGCACAGATCATGCAGTAGACAGGGAGGGAATGCAGGTCATGTGCAATACACAAACGCCCACTGTAGTACTGTTTTGCTCACTTACAGTACCGTACTGTAGGTTGCATTTAGCGTAAAGAATCGCTCCTGCAGATGTACTTTGATTTATGTGAAACCTGTGTGCATCCTTCCATTGGATGTACTGTATTGGAGAGAAAAAAAAAATGTTAAAGTGAATGTCACGGGAACACATTAAAAATAAGGTTGGCACTTCCTTCCCATTGGTGTTGGTTTACAGTATGCCGTAGTGTACTCGGACGCTCATGTAATTGCATTTCAAAGGCACAGTATTTTCCATCGTCTCCCCCCTACCCCCATCGCCCTTCCCCCCTGGGGGCCTGCACAGGGAGGAAATTCAGGTCCTGTGCAATACACAAACGCTGAAGATCTACAGTACTGTTTTGCTTAGTTGGTAGCGTCAGAATACACTCATTTCATTCACGCTGTTTGGGTGCATTTAGCGTAAAGAATCGCTCCTGCAGATGTACTTTGATTTATGTGAAACCTGTGTGCATCCTTCCATTGACTGTCTTACAATGTAAATAAAATAATACAGTGCATTATTACAGAAAAAAAAAAAAAGAAAGAAAGCACATCAGGTCTCGAACCCTGGACCCCCAGCGAGGGAGTTGGGAGCCTTCACCCCTAGCCCACGACGCCTCATGAGAGATTTCCAATTTCATGTGTGAAAGTACTGCAAACAGCGCCCGGCCCCCGCCCCATTGCTGTTGGTTTATGCCTTAGAGGACTCGGACGCTCGCATTTGTAAAGCACGGTGTTTTCCTCCGCCTTCTGCTAGTCCTCCATTCCCATTATGCATTAGCGAACTCAGACGCTCATATATTTTAAAAGCACGGTGTTTATACATTGTACTGTACATTCTTCCTTTTACACAATTACTGTAGTTGCGTCTCCATACACATACTGTACAGTACTGTACAGTACTCCATACTTTTTCCACCGCCTCCCGTTACGCCTACAGTATTGCCAGAGCTGTAGATCAATCCGCCGCTATACTGTACGATCGAAAGTACTGGATTAGTGGAGCATTAGCCACACAGTGGTGGAGATGTGTAATGCATGATGAGTATCTAGATCGTCTCAACGCGCCTGCCTGTGATTAAACTCAGCTATCGCCTTAGCGTGGCTAAACGCCCGTCTCGGCGGAGAAACAGTCAAGATAAAGGTGGCTACATCTGTATATCAATAAGGGCTTACAGGTAACAGACCACATACATATGCTGCACCACTGGATTCAAGGCCTCAGTCATTTAGCAAGATGACCTCTGCGAAAAGGTTACTGAAACCTGGGCCAGGGGCGTCTCTTTTTATTCCAAAAACAGTATAATGGGGAATGTAAGATCTTCCTCCATTGGTCCAGGGGCAGGACATATTCAGTACACCGTGGATCGTTGGTCAGTTCAAACACTGACCAATGCCTAATCTTGGGATGTGATTACAGTTGTTTACCTCTGGGCTCCCACCTAAAGACCAGTCCAAACCGACCACAGTATCATACAAGAATATACATGAATCCGGTATTGCTAATAACTTGTTGCCGCAAAATGTGACAATATCCTCGCAACCACCGGATTATTACTTATGTGACCCTGAACAATTTGATCCCACACACGGTGTCCTTATGCAGTCCCATCTCTGTACTACATGTATGGCTGGACATCTAATAAAACAATACCTTTATACACGTGCGCGCACACACACACACACACACACACACACACACACATACACACACACACATATTTGATTTATGGAATCATATTTAGAAATTATATTAATATATCATATATGATTATCAATATATGGAGAACAGAATGACAGACATGGGAATGGAGAGAGTTAAACCTCTTGTGATGGGTGTGGACCAGAATGGAATGGCAGGTTGCAGCCAATTATAGTTAGGGGAGGGATCAGTATATATAGGGGATGCATAGGGCATTATGGGTCTCTTTTAGTTTGCCTTGCATTGAGTGTATGCTGTCCTGATTAGGACAGTTTTATTTCTCTTGCTTGGTTCTTTTGGTTTAGATTAGTTTAGCAGGTTCAATCCCCACTAAGGGCTGCACTTATATTTGTTTCAAATAATAACTTAGTTTAGCTTTTGGGGGATTTATTGCTGCTCACCTCCTCCTCCTTGTCCCTTTTCTGTCATGGCTGCTGCAGCCCGACCCCTGCGTACCCCCCGGGCCCCTGCTCACTACCGCTCAGAAGGTGGTGGAGAGGGGGCCATTGTGGAGCCTTTAGTCTTGCTCGCCCATTCAGCCTCATCGCCCCTCTGGCACGCGGGCATGCGTGGCGACGGTGGGTCGGGATCTGTCTCCCCTGTTGCAGTTGGCAGTGCCGTTGTTGCATTCCGGTCGTGGGCGACAGGGGGGGCGAGCAAGGGAGTTGTGGCCGGGGCTCTGCCTGCGGCTACCTCCTTTGCTGGCCTGTTTTCGTGGGCCCGCGGGCCGGGGAAGGCCTATACGCTTTCCTTTAATGGGTGTCGTGCCACTTCCTCCGCCCATAGCTTGGCCGCAGTTGTCTGCCGGCCGTGGGCGACGGGGTGGGCGGCAGGCACCGGAGTCACAGGGAGAGGCTGTAGCTGGATCTCGGCCAGCGGCTCTCTCTCCTGCAGGCCTGGATTCTACTTGGAGTGGGGCGGACCGCGCATGGCAAGGGTCGCGCGTGTCCGTCCCTGCTGCGGCTGGCCCCGCTCGCACACGTGTGTGTGTGTGTGTGTGTGTGTGTGCGCGCGCGCGCAGTGGTGGCATTTACTGATCACTCTCCCCTGCTGCATCCTTTAGTGCTAGAGTCCGGCCGGGGACGGCAGAGGGGGCGGGGGGTGGGCACAGCTGGCAATATTGCTGCTGCAAATAGACAAGCTCTTGCTGATGGTATCTTGGCTGAGGGGGCTGCCTTCCCTGTAGCTCAGGGGAGCTCCAGGCTTCAGGAACCTGGGGCCTGCTGGCTGGGGAAAGGTGTGAGGGCGCAGGGCAGGGCTGGCAGTGGTGGCCGGGCATTGGAGGACAGGAGGAGTGAGGGGGGCAGGGTGCAGAGTTCAGGACAAGGTTGGTGACAGGGCCCTCCTCGGCACCCTATGTGGGCCAGGGTAGGAGACTGAGTGGGGCACTGGATGCACCGTCAGTCTCGCCTGGCAGGGGCTGGGAGGATAGGGGTGAACAGGAGGCCTCTGGGGACCTGGCATCTGCGTTGTCATCAGTGGCGTCGGCTTTGGCCCCATTGGTGGCAGCTGCCTCCCTGGGTTCGGTAAGTCGTGCGGGCAAGCGGGGGGGCAGGGGGGCTTCTTCCGTGCCGTTGGGATCGGCAGTGTGGCAGATAGCGCATGCTTGCCAGGAGTTGGAGGAGGCAGTTGGGCAACACGCCAGTGGGGGTGAGGCGCTCACGTATTGAGCAGGCGGGAGTGTCTCGGAACGTTTCCGGGTCCCATACTTTGTTTTCTTTTTCAGGAGGACTTGGCAAGATGGAGGATGATGGGGATGAGGATTTTGAGATTCACACAGCGGTGGCATCTGAGTCCGAGCGGTCGTCAACTTCAGGTGAGGTCGAGATTTCGGCATCAGGCTCCTCCGCGCGCACTAGTTCTGACAGTTCCTTCTCTTCTTCATCCTTGTCGTCGCAAGCGTCCAAGGTTAATAGCACGACTAGAGCAAAGAAGCGGGCTGCCAGGTACGCAAAAAACGTGACAGGGTAGCATGAGAAGCGGAAGAGGCACAGGCTTGCTTAGCGAGAGCGATCGCAGGGCCAATAAGTGCCATAATTTGCCGGGAGTAGTTGACTGTGACTGTATCTTGCAGCTCTGTGTCACTGCAAGTATCCATTCCATATCTGTGCTGCATTATTGTGAGCAATATATAGTAGGACAGTGCAGCATGATGGTGACCAGCAGTATACATATATAGTACAGTACTGTAGGCCATTTCTGTATCTTGCAGCTCTGTGTCACTTCTAGTATACTGATCAGTGCTCAATATCTGCTGCATTGTTGTGACCAGTGTGTAAACTGTACTGTGCAACGTGTGTTATACACCTGGTGATTATACATCCTGTAATCTGTACTGAGCGATGTGTGAGATACACCTGGGGATAATACACCCTATATACTGTACTGTGTGATGTGTGAGATACACTTGGGGATTATACACCCTATATTATTATTATTATTATTATCCTTTATTTATATGGCGCCACATGGGTTCTGCAGTGCCCAATTACAGAGTACATAAATAATCAAACAGGAAAACAGCAACTTACAGTTGATGACAGTATAGGATAAGCACAGGGTAAATACACATAGTTACATCAGCAGATGACACTGGAATAAGTATCAGGTGTCAGAAGACTGCTGGATGTGGTACAGTTGAAGATTATTAAAGTAAGACAAAGAATAAGCACATGAGGGAAGAGTGTTCTGCTTGTGAGAGTTTACAATCTAAAGGGGAGGGGTAGACAGACATGGGTGACACAGATGGGGTACATAGAGAACGTGGAGCAGAGGGTTAGGATGAGATTTGGCTGGGTTTGGTGAAGAAGTGGACCCCCAGAAGGCACAAGTCAATACTTAACATTGCAACATTTTACTGGGATATGCAGGAGAAAATTAAAAATAGGGAAAAAAAAAAAAAGAATCAATAAATTCTACTGCTTTTAAAAAGGTCAATGGAAGCTGAAATAATGGACAACTACCTCATGGAAGCCAGATACAGTATACCAAACACTACTTAGCAGAGTTAGGAATGAGTGCTTATGAAATACAGTAACATTTTGTCATGATATTTCAGAAACTGCATGGCTGGTCTCTTGCACTCTTTTGCTCTAGTACACCACCTGCTTTAGGATTTATATTCAAAAACATTATGTCTCCATAATCCCAAAAACGTCAGTCTTCTTGAAAAGTGGTTTGTTCCCTTGTAAGGGAAAGAGAACAAACATTCTCAAACAACGGTTTCTCAATTTCTTTTTCCTCTGGGAAGGGATTGTGGATTCGCAGGAATATCTGAGCATTTCTGTAATCAGAAAGCAGCGACTTTCTACAAATGTTTACGAATAATTCCAGTGATTTTGTCATTTTCTTCTAGTGATTTGGACCAATAATACTATTGGGGTGGTCTTCAGTATGCCGAATGTCGGGATCCCGGTGCACAGTATACCAGTGCCGGAATCCCGACACCCGGCATACCGACAGCTATTCTACCTCGTGGGGGTCCACGACCCCCCTGGAGGGAGAATAAAATAGTGTGGCACGCATAGCGCGCCACCGTGCCCGCAGCGTGGTGCGTGCAGCGAGCCCGCAAGGGGCTCCTTTGCGCTCACCCCGCTGTCGGTATGCCGGCGGTCGGGCTCCCGGCGCCAGTATGCTGGTCGCAGGGAGCCCGAGCGCCGGCATACTGTACTAACCCATACCATTGATTAGAACGAATAATTCCAGTGATTTTGTCTTTTTCTTCCAGTGATTTGGACCAATAATACCATTGATTAGAACAAATAATTCCAGTGATTTTGTCATTTTCTTACAGTGATTTGGACCAATAATACCATTGATGAGAACAAATAATTCCAGTGATTTTGCCATTTTCTTCCAGTGATTTGGACCAATAATACCATTGATTAGAACAAATAATTCCTGTGATATTGAGGTGTTTGTGTCGTTTAGCTTAGCCGTCCAGCGACCACAGTGCACCTCTTTTTCTCTTTTCTTTGCATCATGTGCTGTTTGGGGCCAATTTTTTTAAGTGCCATCCTGTCTGACACTTCCGTATATATGACGGGAATTTTTTTATAATTCCCGACATTACTGCCATTTAATTCCAGTGATTTTGTAATTTTCTTCCAGTGATTTGGACCAATAATACCACTAATTAGAACAAATAATTCCTGTGATATTGAGGTGTTTGTGTCGCTTAGCTTAGCACTCCAGCGACCACAGTGCACCTCTTTTTCTCTTTTCTTTGCATCATGTGCTGTTTGGGGCCAATTCTTTTAAGTGCCATCCTGTCTGACACTTCCGTATATGTCCAGTGGTACTGCCATTTGATATAATTCCTGACATTACTGCCATTTAATTCCAGTGATTTTGTAATTTTCTTCCAGTGATTTGGACCAATAATACCATTGATTAGAACGAATAATTCCTTTGATATTGAGGTGTTTGTATCGCTTAGCTTAGCCGTCCAGCGACCACAGTGCACCTCTTTTTCTCTTTTCTTTGCATCATGTGCTGTTTGGGGCCAATTTTTTGAAGTGCCATCCTGTCTGACACTGCAGTGCCATTCCTAGATGGGCCTGGTCAGACGTGTGTGTTGTGAGCTCCTGAGTTCCACTCGAGTGTCGGATTGCACCCAAGATCCCTGGAGCCCTTCCCAGCTGGGGTGGAGCCTCCCAGGGGTAAGGAGAAGCAGTTTCCCCCGGTTATGGAGCCTGACCCAGGGGAACCTATACTGTGCAAAGGCTCTGGTGCTGGGGATTCAAGTCCAGTGTCCCAGTCTACTGTAAAATCATCCTGCATGCAGTCTGCTATGGATGTCACTGTGGAAAGCCCCAGCAGTGTGTCTAAAGCCTGTGGTTTAACTACAATAACTGACCTATCTACAACAGCTGGTTTATCTACACCAGTGTTCCCTGATCCTGCAAAGACTGCTCCTAGTTTGCCTATTAGTGGATCCCCTGCTGCATCTGTTAATGGCCGGAGCATGGAATCTTATGTGGAGCCGCTGCAGAGTTCCGAGGGCTGTGCTCCCTCTTCAGCGGGTGCTGGCGGCGGAGTCCGGTGGTCAGGAGAGCCAGTGAAGACCTTAATAGGCAGCCCTGAGCTCCCCCCTGCAAGCACTGTGAATGGCGTCGGGACCCGGCGTCTGGAAGTGAAGCAGCTGGAAGGAGAGTGTTCTGCCGCTGGAGCCCCTGCTGATGCGACGGTGAAGAGGTTAGTAAGTCTGGCCATCGGCGGGTTCCCTGCGGGTGATCGCGGCTCTACTGAAGCTCAGGGAGCGGAGGGCTGTATGGGGCTGGTTGTGCCTTCTGAGACTGGCGGTGCTACGGCTGCGGGTGCGGGCGGCGCTGCAGTATCGGCTCCTGTGCCTGGTCACCGCATGAAGGGGCCTGCAGGGAAAAATGAAGTGTCCACTGGGTCCCTACCTGATCTGGGGGCAAAAGGTCACTCTGTAGATGCAGGGGCTGGTATAGTGGCCTCTGGGTCTGCGGCACCAGTGTGCACTGCTGCCAGCCTTAATGTAAAAAATCAAAAGGAGGTGGAGGTGGTTTTGGGTGGTGATAAGAACAATCAGGGAATAAAGCCCCCTGCTAGTAATGTTCCATGCATGCCAACAGGTGTTACTAAAGTGGTTCCCCCCATGTTAAGTTCGGCTGCCAATAAATCAGTGACAATGATTAAGGAAGGTGACGTTCAAGTGGCGCCTATTTCTACATCTGCTGTGCTTAAAAAAAATCCTGTGTGCCCAACTGGTGATGAGACATCTATGATTAAGGAAAAAGTGACAGGGGGCTCGGTTGCTGTGAAAATTGAGGGGTGTCTAGTGAAGATGACCCCCTGTATAGTGAATTTAAGTCCCCCCATTTCCGTGCCATCTGGATCTGCTTTGTTGGTGTGTGAGGGAAAGTCTGTGGCTGCTACCGATGCTACCGTGGGACCGGTGACCAGGTCCAGAGCTGTTAAACCTGTGGTAGCCCCTGCAAAGTTTATTGTGGGTAGCTCAGGGATCGGTGATGTCAAGAAACCAGCCACTGTGGCCTCTGTGTCAAAAACAAAGAAGCCGGGGCTGAAGTGTGATGCCTTGATGGAGTCAGGTTTGTTGGTCGATGTGGTATCCTCTGACACCGAACAAATGCAAGCACAACTCTCATCCGCTGCAATTGGGGGTAATCTCCCTGCGACAATTAAGTTGTAGTGTAGGGCGGCTGGTGCTCGGAGTGTATCCTCTGACCTGCCTGTGGAGGTCCAGGACAAAGCGACAGAGCAGTCTGTCTGTGAGACGGGTTTGTCGTCTGGTGACTCCCAATCTTCTTGTGGGACTAGCATGGCAATTATCGATGGAGATGCAGGACTTTGCTAGCACTGGTGAATCGAGTATTGACATTGCTGATTTAAAAATGTTAGTTGTTAAGAAGGGGATTTTGATTGCGGAGAAGAAGAGGAGGAGGAACACTTGTCCAAAATGGGAAAGGGAGAGGATGGAGGGGGACATACGCAGGTTGGAGCTTGAATGTATATGTTTGGAGGCCAGGATGCTAGCACTTCAGAAAGAGCTGGAGGAAGAGGAGAAAATTGGGTGTGAGCCAAGTGGATCAACCGTGCCTGAGGAAGAGGATCCAAGGTGTGATGGTGGTGCTTCTGCTGGTGAAAATGAGTGGATTCTGCGATGGATCAGGGCCTGGAGTGTAATGTTGCTATGGTGGAGGAGGCGTCTCTTCTTTCGATTGTGGAACAGCGGTTGGATGGTGGTCTGGGAGGTGTCGCTGTTCAGGCTGGTGTTGCTTGCTCGGGGTCGACCTCCCAAGATCTGGCCTCCTCCGCTGGGAAGCAGGTTGCATCCATGGTGGGTCCGGCGCGTGCCGGTGAGATGGCTGAGGCGTGTCTCCCCAATCTGCCTACGGGTGGTGGCGTTAGCAAGCCAAGCATGGTGGCAGGGGTGAGTGGTGCCAAAGACGCCACTGGCACTAATGTTGATGGTGTCACTTGCTCTAAGGCTAAAACAAAACATATTGCCGAGATTGGTGTTAAGAGTGTGTCGGTGGGTCCAGTGTCATCATGTGGACTTGCCCAAGGTCTTTCGGCGTTAAGGAAAGAAGATTTATCTGCAGAGCAGTGGGCTATTGTTGATGGTCTATATGGTAGCTTGGGCGTACCTGTGAGATCCTTGCCAGCTATATCCGTTATTAGAACCTCTTTGGCCAATAAAAATGCTAGTTCTGTATCTGTTGGGCAGGCTGCGGGGCGGGGTAATATTGTGGGCTCTGTTGGGCAGTCCTCGCCTCAGGTAGTTCCAAAGCCGGGCTTGTCCTCTTATGCGGGTGCTGTCTTAAGTGGCAATAGGATTGTTGCTCCAAAGGTGTTTTCGGCTTCTGATCAGGCTGGTAAGCGTCGTAACGTGGTTTCACTTAAGTGGATAGGGGTTGAGGAACCCCCTTCTAAAGGGGATTTCCTGGAAATGGTGTTCTCATTGGGTTTCCATGCCCCTGATCTTTTTGCTTGCATCCACCCTGTAAAGACCCCTGACTACGACCTTAGTTTCATATCTTACCAAGGGCTGCGGGTGTTCTGGGAACAGTGAGAGCTAAAGAAGGGGTGTGAGCCGTATTGGCGCTATAAAGCGGCGGCTGTTACTCGCCAGGATAGAGTCCGTGCAACTGTATTGGTCAGGAATGAATCCCTCCCTGCTGCAGATATTGGCTATTGGTTAAGTCGATATTGCGACATCTTGTCTCCTCTGGTGAAGATTGATTTCACGAAAGGTGTGTGGGGTGGAGCCTGGTCGGCTGTGATCAGGCTTAGGCATAATGGGCAGGTGCCTTGCCATGTTCCCTCTGCTGCTTTCATTGGGAGAGACAAAATCCAATGTTTTTATCCTGGTCAACCTAGACAGTGTCACCGCTGCGGAGACTTTCATCACCTAAGCAGTGACTGTACTGTCCTGAAATGTGCCCTCTGTGGTAAAACTGGGCACGTGGAGAGGGATTGTGGCAACGTAACCTGCAACCTTTGTGGGTGCGAAGGCCATCCTTATAGTAGGTGCCCCAAGGCCTCCCATAACCTTGAGGTTATGGGGGAAGAGCTAGAGAGGGAAATGGGTCGTCTTTTTGAGGAGGAGCGACGGGAGGTTGTAGAAAAGCAAGTGGTGAGGGCGGTGGTAGAGGAGAACAGTGTGGTGAGGAAGGTGTCTGCTGAGGTGGATAAAGATGGCTTTCAGGTGGTTGAATCTAAGTCAAGGAATAGGTTGGCCAAAAGACGGGGGTTCAGACCCTGGTATTTTTTGTGTTAATAGATTTCAGTTTAACTCTGAGGAAGAGTCTGAGGTGGAGGACGGTGATATCGTCTTATCTGATGAACAGCTTGTCCAGGTCCCAAAGGATAAACCCAAGAAACAAAGAAGGAGGTCCTCTGTTAAGAGTTCCTTTGGGGAAGTAGCGTCCGTGGTGGAGGGGAAGGGGTGTAGGAGGAGTGAAAGGAGGAGAAGAAGTAATGAGGTTGATAGTTCTGGTCATGTGTCTTCAAAAGTTAGATCGGTGGTAACATCAGACACTGATGGGAAACCTCAGAGTTCAGTCGGGGAAGATGTGGGGGATTTTTCCTCCATGCCTTCCTGTACCCCTCAAATCCTTTCCTCATTGCCCCAGGATCTCGAGGATCCTCCCCCTGTCCCTGTGGACCCTAGGTCCTTTCCCTCTTCTCCAGGAGCGGAGCCTCCTGATCCGGGTCCTCCTCATGATGATTTGGGCCGAGATATTTCTGCTGTTTTGGGGGAGGCTCGGGGCATGGACCTCTCTGTCTCTCCCACTGCAGGTGAGAGTGATACTGAGGTGGTGTTTGTTGGGGAGGATGATCCTCTTCCCTTGGGGACTAGTTTTAAAAGGTATGGCTCCGATGAGGAGTCAAGTAGGCAAGGAAAGAGAAAGTGATTGGGTCCTACCTTACAATCCAATGAAACATGGATCCCCAGCCTATACGATGTGCCACAATTAATGTGGCTTCCATTTTGTCCGAACGTGCTCGTTTTATGGCTTTGGATTTTTTCAGCACAATTAATGCAGATTTTTTATTTTTGCAGGAGACCAGGATTGGTGATCTGGCGGTTCTTCATAGAGCAAAGCGTGAATGGAGGCGTGGACCGTCTTTCTGGTCTCTTGCGGCCGAGTCGTACGGTGGGGTGGCGGTGCTTTTTACCGGTATGGTAACCGTGCACAGGATTGTAGAGTTACAGGTAGGTAGGTGTATAGTTTTGGATATCAACTTGAAGGGACAGAACCTACGGCTAATTAACATCTATGGGCCCCAGTCCGCAAGGGACAGGAGATGTCTCTTCACGGAGATAAAACCGTTTCTTTTTTCAGCCCGGCAGATTGTCTTTGGTGGCGATTTTAACACTATCACTAGGCCAAAAGACAGGGAGGGCACAAAGACAACCCTGGGTCATGATTCCAATTTTTTAGCTAGCATGACTAGGGAGGCTGGTCTGGTGGATGTGCACGTTCGCCATTTTCCAGACCTCACGAGTTACACCTTCTATTGTGGTAGTCGTAGGTCTAGGATAGATAGGTTTTTTGTTAAGGAGTCCGCGAAAACTTTGCCTCCTGAGGTGAAGCTAGTAGAGTTCTCCGATCACTGTATTCTGAGTTTTGCTTTGAATGCTTCGGAAACCCCTCAGAAAGGGCGGGGTCTATGGCGGCTGAATTCGGGGCTCCTGAAGGAGGAGATGGTGAGACAGTCCTTTAGAGATTTCTTTCAACTACAAGAGACTCTTTTGGAGGCAGGTTGGAGTAGATCCGAGTGGTGGGAGGAGAGTAAAAAGCGTACTCAGGGGTTTTTCCGTAGGCTGGTACCCGGAAAAACTTGAGAAAACAAAATGCCTACTATGACTTGCGAAGGAAACTTGATTTCTTGATCTGAGCGTGGAGATAGCGGGGAGATCTCTCGGGTGAAGGCTCGGTTGAGGGAATATCAATACAGTCGCATGGCTTCCTTGATTTTGGAGAGGGATTATGGAGCTTACCACTCACCTGATCCCTGTCAGAATTGTAGAAAGTCGGTTGATCTAAAGGAGGTGCGGGGTTTGGTTGATTCTCTGGGTGTCCTTCGTGAGGATAGGGAGGGCATTCTGGGGGTCATCAGTTCCTACTACTCCGATCTTTTGTCCGAGCAGCCACTCATCAGAGAAAGGATGGAAAGGTTTCTTAGGGAGACACCTGGGCTCGGGGGCCTTGATGCCTCTTTTGACTCTTTGGGAAGTGATGTGATGGCGGAGGAGATCAGGAAAGCCATAGACGGTTTGTCTATAAAGAAATCTCCGGGCCCGGATGGCTTAACATCTGAATTTTTTAAGGCATTTTCGGACCTCTTGGTTCCTCATCTTGTGGAGGTTTTTAATGAGAGCCTGGCTGAGGGTTTGCTCCCTCCCTCCATGAGGTTGTCCGCCCTCATATTATTGTCCAAAGGTAAGGATCCATCTCGTGTTGAGAACTGGCGCCCCATCGCTCTTCTCAATACAGACAGGAAGATTTTGGCAAAGGTGCTCTTCAATAGGCTGATGGAAGTTTCCGGGCTGTTGCTTTCTTCTTCTCAGCATGGTACCGTGAAAGGCCGTAGCACCTTTAGTGCTGTCCTTGGCGTACGGGAGGCTGTGGAGCGATGTCGTGACGAGAAGTGGGGAAAGTACTTGCTGGCATTGGATCAGTCTAAGGCTTTCGATAGAGTCAATCATGAGTACCTGTGGGCCTTGCTTGAAAGGTATGGACTTCCAGTGAGGGTGGTGGATTGGCTTCGCGTTATTTATAATCAGGCCGAGAGTTTCCCGCTTGTCAATGGTTGGGTTGGTCCTGCCTTCGCGGTTAACTCCGGTGTCCATCAGGGTTGTCCCTTGAGCTCCCTTCTGTATGTGTTTGCAATCGACCCTTTCGTCAGGAGGGTTGAAAGTGGTGCACTCGAAGGGGTGCAATTGGGGCCGGAGTGTCTGCTGAAGGTGGTGGCCTATGCAGATGACGTCACGATTGTCGTGTCGTCTACGACTGAGGCACGTGATGTGGAACACCTTATCTGCGAGTACTCTGGGGCCTCGTGCTCCATGATAAACCAAGACAAATGTGAAGCTTTCTGGATGGGGGAGGAAGGTGAGGAGTTCAGCCTTCCGGACAGCCTTCCCCGGGCCAATTCGTCAATCAAAATCTTAGGGATTTGGTTTAGTCGTGGTGATTATACCACTCTAAATTGGGTGAGTAAGCTGGAAGTTGCTGCCCGTAAGGTAGAGAGCTGGAGAAGATGGAAATTTTCTCTCAGGGAAAGGGTTGACCCGTGTAAGACTCACCTGATCCCGGTGTTTCTTTATGTCAGTTATGTGTGCTGTTTGCCTCAATCTTTGTGGTCCAGGATTTATTCTTTGTTCTTCCTGTTGTTGTGGGGGAACAGGATGAATCTCGTTAAGAGAGGCATCACCTACAGACCGAGGGCAGAGGGTGGACTTGGTATGGTAAACATTGTGGTGTTTTTCACATCCACTTTTGTAAAGTTACATCTTGGGAGTCTGTTTTTGGAGGCCCCCCCTCGGTGGGTAGAAGGCTTTAGGGTTTGGGTGCACCCCTTCCTCAGGTCATGGATAGATGGCGGTCAGGTGAGAAACCTCCGAGGTGATAAATGTGGATACCTCCCGATCTACGTCATCTTGTGCTTGAAGGTGACAAGGCTTTGGGAAATTTTGATGAGTGAAGTCAAAGGCTTCTCTAGAAGGGAGTTGGAGAGGAGCATTTTGCGATCTCATTTTTATGCCCAGCCATCGCTAAGGGACTGCCCGGACAATGTGTACTCAGCTGGGTTGAATCTGATTAATTCTCAGAGGATCCTACTGAAGTTCAGGGACATTGCCTGGCATCTTTTTCAAGGGAAGCTTTATGTTAGGGGGAAGATCGGGTTTCGAGGTGCCAGTGATCGTGTTTGCCCACGTGAGGAGTGTCCTGGGGTGGTGGAGACGGTGGACCACTTCTTGCTCGAGTTTCCCTTTAATGTAAAAATTTACAAAGCCGTTTCAGCCGCTTTACGCCTTCCGTGACTTTCGGGGCTTAGTTACCCTGAGTAGGCGTATGGGGCGTTCAAAAAGAGGTTTGGGAGGTTTGATTTAGTCACCGTTTACTTAGTTAGTTTAGCGGTCAGGTACCACACTTGGAGTGCACAGTGTCTAGTTTCCCTTAGAAGGTTAGTCCTTCCCTGTACTGAGGTGGTTGGTACCATTCTTCACGAGGTAAAGAGGATGATGAATATGGATCGAGGGAGGATGGATGCCGTCAGTTGGTCCAGGCTTTGGCGCCATCTGAGACCCCCTTGAGTGGGTGGCTGAAGTCTTTCCTTCCTTTCATCCTTCTGGCTTTCTTTTCTTTCACCCCCTGTAGATTTTGTGTTATAGTTTTTTTATGCTATGGTTTTAACATACGACTAAAAGCTCACCTCACTTTCTCTGTTTGGATTTTGTTGTGTGTTAAGGCTTGATTTTGTACATATTGGTCTGTATATTGCTATTGATTGTCTATTTGACAGACTATTATTAATCTTGCCAGTGCTATGGACTTTTGAGTTTATTTGGCATTGCCTCTTCATACACTAATCTGATATATTATGCCATCGTAGTCGGACTAAAGACTTTGGACAATATTATTTAAGCATGGCTTTTTGCTGGTATCACCTTTGTTTATGTAAGTTATTTTTTTCTCGAGTTTGTTGATTGCTTTGTTTTGTTGTTGCAATTTTTCTAATAAAAACATAGCCACTCCTAGATGGGCCAGGTGTTTGTGCCGCCCTCTTGGGTCACTTTGCTTAGTCATTCAGCGACATCGGTGCAAATTTTAGGACTAAAAATAGTATTGTGAGGTGTCAGGTGTTCAGAATACACTGGAAATGAGTGGAAATTATGGTTATTGAGGTTCATAATAAAATAGGATCAAAATTACCCCCAAATTCTAGGATTTAAGCTGTTTTTGAAAAAAAAAAAACACCTGAATCCAAAACACACCCGAATCCGACAAAAAAATTTCAGGGAGGTTTTGCCAAAATGCGTCCGAATCCAAAACACGACTGTGGATCCGAATCCAAACCCAAAACAAAAAACCCGAAAAATTTCCGGTGCACATCTCTAACAAATACACATCTATATGCACAAAACATTATTTCTTAACTCATCTAAACATTACCTCATATGTTCAAACCTATTTCATATCTATTCCTTACTATATGTAGACCTATACTATTCACTATGGTTAAATCACCTATTTATAATCAATGATATTTTAATTTAGACACTATTCATTACCCTAATATTATATTAAGTGCGAACAATTACCTATATGGTATATATATATATATATATATATATATAGATATACAGTTGACCAGTTGTGTAAAGACTATGGCCCTCATTCCGAGTTGATCGCAGCGGTTCATCGCATCACAAACGCCCAGAAAACGAGTAAACGCGCATGCGCAAAAGCGGAAATACGCATGCGCAAGTACAGCGATACGACACTTGTGCAGAAATACTACAAAGAAAACTGCTCGTTACATAGAAACGAAAACGGGGAGTGCAGAAGGCGTGACAGAGGCTCGGCTTCGCAATCTGACGACATGGGCGTGAAAGTGGGCGTCTAGTGTGGGAGTATGCAACTAGCAGTAGGCGTGTTTTTAGCAGAAATGCATTTTCGATGTTAAACTTAACCTAGCAAATCTTCGCAATCTTGACGCAGCATCCGAGTAGGTCTGGAGTTACTCTGCATTTGCGAAGTAGTGTTACAAGTGTGTATGCAATAATTAGCAGTTAATTGGAGAGCCCATTCATCTGTTGCCCAATTACTTCCTAAACACTGCTCTGCTGAAGTACTGCAAACAGCAATTGTGTTTATTGTAAGCACCTATAAATCTGTCACGCTGCCAAATAAGGTTTTTTGTTTTGGCCAAGTTTTAAGCTAAACATTGATGTAAAGTGCATGTTTTAATGTCTTAAATACTACCAAATGCAAACAAGTTGAATTAACCAAACTTCAAAACTACATCAGCAACATCTAAACTACATAAAATGTTCCCTTTGTATATCACAAATATCAGGACCAACATAATGCAGCATACACTTAATTTTTCACTTAAATAAAACGTTTAACTTTTGTTAGAATATCTGCCAATGTTTAATATTATGTCATGTTGCCCATAGTAACCCAAACAACCAAGTTGTGAATACTATTTTAATATGGCCATTAAAGTGTTGTGCAAGGCATACCTGTTGCATTTTGAAAGATGCAATGCTTGTATGATTATTCGGGTTGTTCCCTTGTTCCCAAAGTGTCTATATGCCTTGCTAAACTTTACTGGGCTAAGATTAACATAATGCATTAACTTTAATAAAGTACACAAACACATTTTTAATTATATTTTTTATTACTGCAAAAATATATTCAGTGGTCCAAACAACATGGCTACAGGTGAGTATCACAGGCAAAGATGGACCAAGCAGCAAGCAGATGCCACTGACACAAATCACATAGCAGAACTCAGTACTAGGGAAACTCCATCTTCTGACAAAATAATCATTTTAATGTAAATAAATAATATGGTGTAAACACCCAGCCAGACATATATTTTTGGGGAACGGAGTTAGATTCAGGAGCCAGCACACAAACACAACAATACACAGCACGCTAGGAAGAGGAAGATGGCTCTGGTGTACAGGAAAAAAAGCTCACAGGCTACAATATATCAAAACAGAAATGTATATTTTCACTAAGAGGGAGTTAGCCATTCTGGCCACACAAGCCAATACAAAAAATACATAGAGATAACATGAAAAACATGGGTGCTGCCCATCTGGAGAGACATCACTTTCTTTCTTTTTTTTTCCCGCCTGATGCTGTTCTTCTTGGCTTGGTCTGCGGAGCGACCTTCGTGGGCCCTGCCCAGTGGGATGTTCTTCCTGGGCAGGGGCAGGGGAGGGAGCCGATGTGGCTGGCTCTCTGCCACTGTGGGCAAGGGAGACAGCGATGGCCTGGAGCCCTTGCAAGATGGAATTAGCAAGGTCTTTGAATGAGGAGGCAAGTTGATCTTGTCCCTGCCTGATCTCTGCCAGACCTTGGCAGAGTTAACCTACACCTTGCTCCACACTGGTTCTGTGCTCAGTGAGCCGGACAGCTATCTGGCTTACCTCCCGGAGCATCCTGTCCTGAAAAGCATTTAGGCTCTCACCAGGGGTGTATCTAGGGGTCCGAGCGCCCCTGGCAAAGTAAGGGGCTGGCACCCCCCCACCCCCTACACACATGTGAAATAAGGTGTGAGTATTGGAAATGGGGCATGGTCTTCTGGAAGAAGGGCGTGGACACAATAGTACCCCAATTCAAATGATGCCACACAGTAGTGTCCCTTATTCACATTACACCACACAGTAGTGTCTCATTCACGTTACACTATTCCTTTCCCCTAACCCTAACCCACCTTTCCCACAGCTTAACCCTAACCCCCCCCCCCTCCCCAGCCTCTTCGGTGGTGCCTAACCCACCCTTCCTAATCTCCCACCCTCGCAGCCTAACCCTCCCACCCTCGCAGCCTAACCCTAACCCTCCTACGCGGCTTGTCAGTGGAGACTTTGGCACCAACTCGATCCGGATTTTGGCATTCTGCATCGCTATCTATGTTGGGAGGCCAGCATCAACATTCCGAGCAGTTTCGGGGAGGCTGGCGTCAGCTTTCTGACCGCCGGGATGCCAAACGCCGACATCTTGACTGCATCCCAAATGAAATGCTAATGAGATGCTGTGAGATGAGCCTCAAATGGACCCAGCCATTAACCAAACACCATTAGTTGGATGGTAGCAGTGCTTCCTGTTAGAAGAAACATCAGGGTGCCATCGCTACCAAGATAAAATGATCAATTATACAATTAACTGATATGCATTTCCTTGAACCTGGCCTTGAAATAGGTAAGATATGTATTTTCTTTATTACACTAAACAAGTTAAAGTTTTCGCTTACTTACTACTTACATATAACATGCATGACGATTGTGTAGTTTTCCAGGTACCACAGTCCCTTCTCCCAAACACTGACACTTTATTATTATCTTCAACAACAAATAGATCTATAGCACTGTGCTATATAACAATTGCTGTGTACCTGGTGAGAGTCTGTTACTGCCGGTGTGACTCCCTTGCTGTCGGGAGCTCCCAGCAACAAGGGCTGCTGGGAGCTGTAGTTTATTTTGAGTCTGATTACAAGTGCGGTGCTGCCAGACACCGGCGCTGCTCCAGCAGTAACAGACTCTCACCAGGTACAGTCTGACAGTACTATTTTTCTACCCTTTGGCTGCTGGTGGCACCACCAGGCGGCGCCCCCTTCTTGCCTGGCGCCCCTGGCGAGTGCCATCCTGGCCAATGGGCAGATACACCCCTGGCTCTCACCATACCTAGCTATTTCAAGCAGGATTTCCGGGATAGCAGAGGGTTGGGTGGGGGGGGCCAGTTGGAATCTGGATAGGTGGGATTTGGGTTCCCACACTGCCAGACACACTAGGTCCCTCCACCTCAGCCTCAGCCACATAACCCTCCTGTGACTCTACCTGATCACCCCCCTGTGCTGTGTTATGTTCAAAGCAAATAGAAGAATGTGTGGAAAAAGAGTTAAAAAAAACAATATGAGACTTTTGTAACAAAAAAAATTAAACAATACAAATATGTGTGTAAACTTACCTGGCAAGTCATGTGCCGTCAGTATTTCAGGCAGGTCCGTGCCCATATGAGACACCCCTAACCCCTCCTCATAACTGACACAGTCCATCGCCATCTCCTCCAGATCTGTGTACTCCACAGTGGCAGCTGGTCCTCCCCCTGTAGCCCTCGAGGCATTCCACTCCGCAGACCTCTTGCCCTTCAGGCGGGATTTGAAGTCGGCCCAACTACATATGTTTGGAAAAATAGGGGCAAGGTATAGAAAATAAATAAATACCTGCTTTAATATATAGGACACATGTTATGCATTTGGTTGCTATAGGCAACATCACATCTAATATATAGGACACATGTTATGCATTTGGTTGCTATAGGCAACATCACATCTAATATATAGGACATATGTTATGCATTTGGTTGCTCTAGGCAACATCACATCTAATATATAGGACACATGTCATGCATTTGGTTGCTATAGGCAACATCACATCTAACTAGCTTTTTAAGAATACTTTGCACAGATAATGGACTGCTAATATACACTTACCGTCTTCTAACTTCCTATGATGTTCGGACTATAGAGCTGACTTCATTCACAGAATGAGTGATGTCCCTCCAGATTCTATCTTTGGTAGCAGCACCCATGTTTTTTGGTCCTCTATGTATTTTTGACATGGCCTGTGTGACCAAAACACGTAACTCCCTCTTAGTGAATGCGGGCTGCCTTTTTTTTCTCCTTGAAGTAGCCTGTGAGCTTTGTTCCTGTTCCTCCTCACCATCTTCCTCTTCACTAGTTGCTTGTGTATTTTGTGGTTGTGCGGCTAATGCTGAATCTCCCTCAGTTACCCCAGTATGTCTGTCTGGCAGTGTATCCTCTCTTAACTGCTGGGTATCAGAAGCTGGAATGTCTCTAGTACTGAGTCCTGCTACTTCTGAATCCGCCTCCGCGGATTCCAGCATCTGCCGACGCAATGCTATGTGTCTTTGTGTCAATGCGGCCTGCTGCTGCTGCACGCGGTCCAGCTCTGCTGCCAACTCCTCACGAGTAGCCATGTTGCTAATGGCATGTCTGTACGCACAGGTGTGTAGGTATTTATAGCTGCGTGCGTAGCGTAAATTTACACAGGTGTAAATTATGCTAATTATGTGACTGATTGTACTGCTTATTTAACAGCCTGGATTGCAGCCTGTGCGAGTGGGTGTATGATGCATGAAGCTGCTTTGTGGTGTCTCATAGGTGGTCGCGTTTGGATCAAATTTGCAGAGTGAGTTATTTTTGCATTGTCTTGCACACAGATGGCCGTTTGGTCGCTTTTAAAATTTTGTGTTGCGTAGTGCATTTTTTTGGATAAGTTTCTTTTGTTAGTATTACTACATTAGTCAATTATGAAGCCAAGTATGTATGGTTGTGCAATGGAACTGGGTTTATGTATTTTGGTGGATATCTGTTTGATATATAAATGGTTTATTATGGCATATGTGTTTTTTTTTTACCTGTACTTTACAGTGTGTATGTTATATTGTTCACACAGATAAATTTTTTAATTAGACTCCTTCTCTGTCTCTTGTAGGTGTCTCTTTAAAATTTACTTTGTGAAGCCAAGGGTGCTAGTTTTTTGTTTATTTCAGTAGCCAATTGGCTTTATCCTCATATTGAGCAGGTAAGTAGCCTATCTCAGTGTGTCCTGCTGTTTGTTGTAAGTGTCTATATGATCTCTTAGACTCCTTCTCTGTCTCTTGTAGGTGTCTCTTTAAAATTTACTTTGTGAAGCCAAGGGTGCTAGTTTTTTGTTTATTTCAGTAGCCAATTGGCTTTATCCTCATATTGAGCAGATAAGTAGCCTATCTCAGTGTGTCCTGCTGTTTGTTGTAAGTGTCTATATGATCTCTTAGACTCCTTCTCTGTCTCTTGTAGGTGTCTCTTTAAAATTTACATTGTGAAGCCAAGGGTGCTAGTTTTTTGTTTATTTCAGTAGCCAATTGGCTTTATCCTCATATTGAGCAGGTAAGTAGCCTATCTCAGTGTGTCCTGCTGTTTGTTGTAAGTGTCTATATGATCTCTTAGACTCCTTCTCTGTCTCTTGTAGGTGTCTCTTTAAAATTTACTTTGTGAAGCCAAGGGTGCTAGTTTTTTGTTTATTTCAGTAGCCAATTGGCTTTATCCTCATATTGAGCAGGTAAGTAGCCTATCTCAATGTGTCCTGCTGTTTGTTGTAAGTGTCTATATGATCTCTTAGACTCCTTCTCTGTCTCTTGTAGGTGTCTCTTTAAAATGTAATTTGTGAAGCCAAGGGTGGGTTTTTTTTTTTTTTTGGAAGCATTTTTTTTGACAAGGTATGTCTGATTTATGATGTATTTGAAAATGAAGGCCACCCGTTTTAATGTAGCATATGTGTTTTTTTTTATTTGTATTTGTTTTCACAAAAATACTCAGAATGTTTTTAAAAAATATAGATTGTTGGGGAGAATTAGCTAATTTGATTTTTTTGTTTTTGTTTCGATCCTATTGTTTTAATTTAGAAATGGAGTACGCACAAGCAGTAAGTTAACACCCATACACTTTTTTTTTTAACTATGGTTGACAATGTTTATGGTTTTATGAATATTATGGTGTCATGATTCTTACCTTCTTTTTAAGTTGGTGATGTCTATCCATGTTGGGGCGGAAGCAATACCACCCCAACCCACAGAACCACTCCCACCCCAACCGCCGCAAGCCCTCCAACAACAACCGGCTCCTCATCATCCAAGGCAACGGAGGCGTGCTAGGCCACCAATTTTCCGTACCCGTGTCCTTCTTTTTGGGATGCCTGATGATGTTGTTTTGCGCAGATACAGGCTGCCACCTCATCTAATCCTAGACACACTCTCCATAATAGAGAGTGATCTAGAACAATCCATTAGGTATCCTACAGCAATCCCAGCATTGACACAATTCCTTGCTGTGTTACATTTTGTTGCCACTGGTTCATACCAGCATGTGGTGAGAGACCTGGTTGGCATGTCGCAGGGTCAGTTCAGTAAGGTCCTGCGGCGTGTCAGCCAGGCTTTCATTAAGCGAGTTAAGCAATTTATTGCTATGCCTTTGGATGTTGGTGCCCTAGATGTGGTGAAGCGGCAATTTGAGGAAGGTGGTAGTCGCTTCCCACATGTTATTGGGGTTGTGGATGGCACACATGTAGCAATTGTACCACCAAGACATAATGAAGAAATTTATAGAAACAGGAAAATGTTTCATTCTCTGAATGTAATGGTTGTTTGTGGGCCATCCCTCCAGATCCTGTCCCTGAATGCTAAGTTCCCGGGGAACTCCCATGATGCCCATGTCATTAGACAATCAGGGATATGGCAGAGATTAAGATCGATGGAAGGACAAGACATGTGGTTATTGGGTGAGTGTTTTTGGTTTTTTTCTTACAATAATATTTTAAATTTTATTATTCTAATTATTTTATTGTCTTCTCATCAAACAGGAGACCGTGGATATCCTTGCACCCCCTGGCTCATGACTCCTTACAGTAAGCCCAGGCCAGGACCACAGACGGCATTTAACTCCACGCTTACTGCCACTAGACAGCTGGTGGAGCGCACGATTGGTGTCCTTAAAGGCCGCTTTCGTGTGCTCCACCGCACTGGTGGTGACATCATGTATTCGTCGGAGATGGTAAGTAAAATTGTGGTCCTGTGCGCTATCCTACATGACATCGCTGTAAGGAGTCGCGTGGAGCTTCCTCAAACAGAGGAATTGCCTGATGAGGAGCCAAGGGTTGGTTTGAGAGTCGTGGGGGGAGTGTTTCCCGGAGGGGAAATCAAGTAAGGACACGCATTGTTCGTGATTATTTCAGGTAAAGTATTTTTTTCAATAATTAATAAATTTATAACAAAGTCACTGTATGTTTATGTTCAGTTTGCTCTGATGTCATTTAGGTAGCTATTGAAAGCTCATAGTGTAATTGTTTTGGTGTGTGTGAATATATTATTAGTTGTTTCTGTAAATATTCTAAGATGTTAACCTTACAATGTATTTTAATACATTTGTTTTTTTTCCCAATATATTTACGTAGCAAAATTGGTGTAATTACGTTTTTTATATTTTTTTTTGTTCCTGTTTTCAATTCAAAATACACAACATATGATACTAAATGTTGTAAACTTTGTGACTGTGCAGCTGATTGTTCATGGCAAATGTGGTGAGTACACAGATTGTATCAAAAATTGAAAAAAAATGTGTGTGTGTGTGTGTGTGTGTGTGTGTGTGTGTGTGTGTGGAATTGTGAGGGTAGGATTTTTCATTTTCATGTTCTTCCGCGACTGCGAATTTCCGCTATAGCGAACTAACCCCTCTGCCCTTCACAACACTGTAGAAAGCAATAAAGTTTATTCAATGCACACATCAATAAAGTTTATTTATATGACAGCATAGATTTTACACCAATCACATGCGAACACACATTTTAAATATAAGCCCATATATGGAAAACGCCATTGCCATGATGCGCGCAGCAGCATTCACGCGCCGCGAGCTGCGCATCTTAGTGGCAGTTATGGACCGCCGCGTAGGCTGCGCAGGGCCCTTTGTCCCAAACAGGGTAAAGCGCGAGGCCCACGCGGAGGTCCGCCGCTTATTAAGGACCCGCGTCCGCAGCCGGAGGTCCGTGATCCAGCTTGAGAGATGCTGGAGCAACCTACGAAGGCGTACGCCGGACTTGTTGGCGGAGCTGCGGCAACAAATCCGGACCCTACGTGGGCGCAGTAAGTAACATTTCGTTACATGACGGATTTTATGCATAACCTTTGCATACTTTCACTAAGTGAGAGTGTGAAAATTTGCACACTTACAATAAACATGAGTGTGTGTGGGTAGGGCAAGCAGTACTGCATACCTCCCAACATGACCCTCTCCAGGAGGGACAGAATACTCTGCTTCTGGACTTTTCACTTAATTTATGGAATAAAGGTGTTTCAGCACAGGTGATGGCAATCATAAATTAAGAGGGAAGTGCAGGAGCAGAGCATTCTGTCCCTCCTGGAGAGGGTCATGTTGGGAGGTATGGTACTGACTGTATGTTGTTGTGCATAATTGCTACACAGGCTGACAACTGAACCCAATAACCTGCTCAGTGGGTTTTTATTTAAAATGTGGCTGGTTTTGAGAACTGGTGATGTTGGCTATATCAAACATTCATATTCTATATAATATCTGATAGAAGGTGCTTAAGAAAGTTTATGTATAATATGATTGGTTGCTATGGGCAACATCACCAGTATAAACATTTTACTAACTTAGTAATGTTACCCCTGTCTCTTTAACATGGTACAGAACAGAGTAATAGGAATATGCTGATGTTATAAATGTATATGTTAAAACCTAAATATTACATATGTCATTCTAGGGCGAGCACAACGGCAAGGTGCTGCTGCTGGTGCTGGGAGGCCACAACAGGCACCTTCTCAAGCCCCATCCCCTTCTGTCTCCCCCTCCCCCTCTCCAGCCCACTCCCCCTCTCCAGCCCACTCCCCCTCTCCAGCCCACTCCCCCTCTCTCCAGCCCACTCCCCCTCTCCTGCCCAATCCCCCTCTCCTGCCCAATCCCCCTCTCCTGCCCAATCCGCCTCTCCAGCCCAATCCCCCTCTCCAGCCACCTCACCCTCTCTTTCCCACACCCCCTCTCCATCCACCTCACCCTCTTTTGCCCAATCCCCCTCTCCAGCCCAAACCCCCTCTCCAGCCACCTCACCCTCTTTTTCCCACTCCCCCTCTCCAGCCCAATCCCACTCTTTCCCACACCCCCTCTCCAAACCCAATCCCACTCTCTTTCCCAATCCCGCTCTCCAGCCCACACCCCCTCTCCAGCCCAATCCCACTCTCTTTCCAAATTCCCCTCTCCAGCCCACACCCCCTCTCCAGCCCAATCCCACTCTCTTTCCAAATTCCCCTCTCTGGCCCCCTCCCCCTCTGTGTCCCAAAAAAGCACTCCACCACCCTCACCTCATCTTTCCCAAACCCCATCTGTAAGGACCTCCCCCTTCCATCCTATCACAGATTTAGACCCTCCCTCCCCCATCCTGCCTCCTTCCCCCATCCAGCACCCATCCCCCATCCAGCCAACCTCACCCATCCAGCCTTCATCCCCCAGCCAGACACCTTCGCCCCCAACAGAATGGGCAGCAGAGGCCCCAGAGCAAGTTGAGGGAGGTGGCCAAGTGGCAGACGAGAGTAAGTTCACACACATTCCTTATTTAAAAAAAAAACAAAAAACAGTCAAATAAATGCAGTGTTGTACTGTGGACAATCTTTTGTCAAGGTTAAATGCTTGTCTTCTTCATCATGGTATGGATGATGCCTTCACATTTGTGTGCTGAACATTTTATGTACAGTGTCTACATCTGGTTGATAATCACTATGTCGACAGGTTTGGCTGCACAACAGGGTTTGTATGTGATACATTATATGCAAAACATTTAGACCTGAGTGGTACTTTTTGTGTGGTTTTAATTTAACAATTGTGCTTGGGTATTGCAATATTTTCACCAAAAAGTCGCAGGAGTCACTTTGTTAGCCAGCCTAACGACACTATGTTTTGTGTGGTGAAAGTTACACTCACAAAATGCTTATTTGCTTTTTCAAAACCTGTTTGACCTTATTTAGTAAGGCAGGCTTTCAGGGAGTGTGGGCATGCTAGGATATGTTGTCCTTCTGAAGATGTTGATATGCAGTGTGATGATGCAGGCCCAAACAGCACAAAAGACAAGTCTGCTTCACTCCAGATGTGAATGAAGGCCAGTATGGGGTTACATGTACTAATTTGGGGGTGTGATTCAAGATTGGATGTTGCCCATAGCAACCAAACACTAACAACTTTTCAGTTATTTTCAACCTTCTAGAAGAGAAGTTGAATGTGATTGGTTGCTATGGGCAACATCCCATCTTAAATATAACTCCCATCTTAGTAAATGTACATCATGGTGTGTTAGACTTTTACACATTGTAATTTAGGAATGACAAACATTGCTGAGTATGCTTGTGTGTTGGTATGCTACTGTTTTGTCATTTATACATCCATGATGTATATCATTTTATATGAAAGTGTTCTTTGTGGAATTGTGATGTAATAGGTAATGTGAGTTATGTTTTAAATTGCATTTTTACTCTGCATTTCAGATGGTGCCATTCGAGATCCCACAAGCCTGGCAGGCATCGTTGGCCGGATGAAGGCACATTTGGAGGCCATGTTGGCCGAAGTTAACCATTTGGCTAATTTAATTTAAAAAAAAAATATGTATTATATTTATAAAAAACTTAAAAAAATGTTTAAAAAATAAAAAAAACATTTGAACCGTTATGCGCTTGTGATGTTTTTAATGCAAAAAAATTAAAGCATATTCCAAAGCAGAAATTGGTTACCTAAGAAAAAAAAACACAAACAAATTACGAGTATTAGTCTTTTTTATTACATACAAATTAGGTTAGTTAGTAGCTTATTTTTTAAATAAACATGTAAACACATACATTCACACACTAAACATCCACACCAAATTATGCTATTTACATTTATGTCAGGCACAGTTTACACATCTCTTGCACTTCTTTAAAAACAAACATGGTAATGTCCAATTATGCCTACAAAGTGTTCTTGAGGTATTCTTTGCAGACTTAATTGGTCATGCACACAATCAATTATTACACTAATTGGATTTATAATTGAGGGACGCTTGCTGAGTTTGAATTGCAAGGTGTCATCTAAATTAGGGAAAAAAAACCATTGCTGTGCGTTTGTTTGCACAAACCTTAGCACATTTAAGAGGAATGTGTAAATCTACGATGAGATCGTTTTTTTACGATGAGGTGTGTGCGTATGTGATGGATTCGCATTAATGCGTTGTGATTTGGCATACGCCTACTTTGTGTAGTACTGCGTACGAAATAGCAAATGTACGTTGGGGGCAGATGTTTGCAATTTTACAACATAATCGCAACTTTGCGAATATGTTGTGTGAACGAAAAACATAGCGAACAACTCGGAATGACCACCTATGTGTAACTCATTGTGTAGGGGACAGGTCAGTACTGTGTAAACCATAAAGCCAGAATACATAATACATAAAACAAAAACATATCACTACTAATTCAAATATTAATGTCTGGTTTAAATTGAATATTGCTTTATGGTCACTTGGCTGAGACCAACAAGAAGCACACAGAATTCTGATCTGTGCATGAATGTGTGTTAAGCACACATTCAGGAATCTGCATATCTTTAGCAAGTGTATGGTATCTGACTTCTTGTTTGTTAGAGACAATGACAGCACAGGATCAATGGGATCATCACCAAGTCTCAATTGTTCATGCTAAGAATTGAGGCAAACAATGGTATTTGCACATCCAGTCAAAGGTCTATCTTCCATGAATAAAAGAATATCACATTTTATGAAAAAATGCCTGTTTGGACAGAACAATCTGATATGTTTAGGATACTATTTTATTTGCATTTCTGGATATAACACATTTGAGTGTATGTAAGAAATATTTGCTTTTGTGTTACAGTAAGTTATTTATTAACAAATGCATCTTCTACCGTATCGTAGACGCATCCATTAGTAAATGCCATAGTGTATTCTAAATATCAAAATATGCAATTTGACTTTGACGTATGCTACCCATATAGTAGCTGGAGGAGTAGTGGAGCCAGAGGAAGTGGTGGAGCCGGTAGAGGTATAACAGTGTAGGATAGTGGAGAGCGATGCTCCTGCTACCCATACCTGTGAATGTTGTAGATTGCAATGGTAACAGAGAGCATGCGTATGCATGCTATCGATACCCATAAGATTGAATGGGAACACAACTGTAACCGGAGGCTGCGGCTAGTCATGCTATGCAAGCATCATGGCAATGCTAGGTTTGGCTGCCTCCCGCAGCAAAACTATTTATGGACACATCTGTATGTACTGTAGGTACTGGTTAATGGTGCATTATGTTTTAACCATGGTTAAAACATTCAGTAATTGCAGGTCTCAATGGAGCTAAGTGGAAGCAGGGGAGGATCTAGACCTATCTTTTAGGGGGTTTAAGAATAAAGACTCCTCCCGTTTCCACTCATTCCACCCACTTTTAGTCCTGGCTCCTCCCATTTTCTGGCAGTGACCTCATGTCAAAGCTTGGTCTACCCCAGTGAAAACTCACACAAGCACTGGGAGAATATACAAACTCCACACAGTTAGGGCCAAGGTGGAAATCGAACCCATAACCTCAGTGTTGTGAGGCAGTTATGCCATCCATAGTGCCCATATGTCACATTATATTTAATGGGGTGACCCATGCCGGGAGCATTTAGACAGCTCATTGACTATAATAGGTTGACCATATTATCCCTTTAACCTGGGACTCTCATGAATTACACAGGTTCTGTGGCTGCTTAAAACCAGGTGAAATGCAGGCTTGTAGTCAGTAAGCCACAGAACCTGTGTAAATAATGAGTGTGCCAGGTTAAAGGGATAATATGGTCAGCATAACTATAACCACCTAATAGTATATTTATGTTGCCATATTCCATGCAGCAAGCCTGTATAGACCGTAATTTATATATATATATATATATATATATATATATGTGTGTGTGTGTGTCTCTATATCCCATGCCAAGCTCTATTATCTAAATTCTAACATAAAGGCAGATGGGGGAGGCATTTGGGGATATCCCCGTTACCTCTGGGTAAGTGCACTTCTCTGTGTCGCATCCCACCAGCATAGCACTGTCCTCACTCTCCAGGGTATCGTCCTCCAGCACATCTGTAGAGACAGCACTGGGTCCTCGGCAGTTGCCTTCTACACACTCAGCTTCTCCCGCAGACCATCTTCTGCCACCATCAGTCCATTGACTCGAGAGAGGAGACTGACTTCTGCTGGTGCCGGGCGGAACTAGTCAGCGCAGCTGCTGGCTGGGAGTGACCGTGCAGCACAGACGGGGCGGATGGTGTTTACAACAGGAACAATCACCAGAGGTGGGGAAGCTCACTCCAGCCGGCATGGCAGAAGTAACAATAGGGTTTGCTCCTCTCTTCTCTCACAGGCTCCAGGATGTGCCTGGCATAAGGCTTACCATCTGTAAGTGGGCATGGCTTGGGTATGTTAAGGGTGGTTAATGCCCCCATCACCCCCGCTGGATCTGCCACTGAGTGGAAGACTACAGTCTTTCACTGTTAAACTCTCACGCACTCTCAAGATGGCTCTGCACTTGCTCAGTAGTAGCCTCAGCAGTCATCTTGTTACAGGGAATGAAGCTTCCCTGGAGGAGTAGCAGCATGGAGTTACAGGGAATGAAGATTCCCTAGAGGAGTAGCAGAATGGATTCCACTTTCAACTACCTCCCTCACCTCCCTCAAAGCAGAATCGACTTTATTGGCCAGGTACACTTGTGTAAACTAGAAATTTGTCTTCGGTTTGTCAATAGCCAAATAGGTAACAGATAAGTGTGTGTGTGTGTGTGTGTGTGTGTGTGTGTGTGTGTGTGTGGAGGGGGCAAGTAAAGTCATACACATAGGTATACCATAGGGAACACAAGTGAGTTACATGTACATCAAGTCAGTCACTGTTCCGGAGTTCAGCAGGCGAACCGTTTGGGGAAAGAAGCTTTTGAGGATTCTGGTGGACCCAGTGGGGATGGCCCTGTATGCCTGCCTGAAGGAAGCAAGTTAAACATGCTGTTGCCTGGGTGTAGCTGGTCCTTTATTATCTTTGTTGTACAGGTCCTGGATTGAGGGAAGGTCAGCCCCGATGATCTTCTCTGTGGTTCTGACCACCTTTTGAAGCCTGCATCTGTCCCTCGCGCTGACGGAGCCATACCACACCAGTATCGAGGAGCACAGTACCAACTCCACAATTGCGGAGAAGAGGAACAGAAGCATCTGTGGGATGTTGAACTTCCTTAGTTGCCTGAGGAAGAACAACCTCTGCTGCGCTTTCCTGACAGTGACTCCCATTTAAGGTCCCAGGAGATTGTGGTAGCTAGGTACTTGAAAGAGTCCACTAGCGATACCACATTGTCGGCAATTGTTAGCGGTGGTGCACTACCTGACTTCTTCCTGAAGTCCACTATCCTCTCAACAGTTTTGAGGGGTTTGAGTTCAAGGTTGTGGCTGCACCACTGGGCTATCCGGTCTACTTCCTGTCTATAGGCCGATTCGTCCCCGTCCTTGATGAGGCCAATGACTGTGGGGTCATCGGTAAACTTGATGATCTTTACTGATTGTGCCTCTGAGGTGCTGTCATTTGTGCACATGGAGAAGAGCAGAGGTGAGAGGACAAAGCCCTGAGGGGCCCCTGTACTAATGCACTGCGCTTGACAGGTGAATTCCCCCGCTTTCACCACCTGTGTCCTATCTGTCAGGAAGTCTACTATCCAGGAACAGGTAGCTTCTGGTATCTCTAGGAGAAGTAATTTGGGGTGGAGGATGCTGGGGACAATTATATTGAAGGCAAAGCTGAAATCGATAAACAGGACCCTCGCGTAGTTACCAGGAATGTCTAGGTGCTATAGAATGTAGTGCAGGCCCAGGTTGATTGCATCCTCGACACACACCAATTCGATCGATAGGAAAACTGTAGGGGGTCCAGTTGGGGGCCAGTCACAGTTTTCATTTGATTCAAAACCAGACGCTCCAACGTTTTCATGACCACAGATGTCGGTACTATCGGCCTGTTGTCGTTCAGGTTCGTGATAGAGGGTTTCTTGGAGACCAGGATGATAATGGACCCTTCAAGGCAGGAAGGGACTTTCTGTAGCTCCAGCATTTTGTTGAAGATTTGGTAAATATGGGGACGAGCTGACCTGCACATGCTCTCAGGGCAGATGGTGACACTCCGTCAGGACTCAGAGCTTTCCAGGGTTTGGCCCCTTTGAACATGCCTCCACCGCTTCTTTGGTGACTTGCAGTGCTTGGAGTTGGCCGTCGGTGTTTGGGGCATCATAGAGGTGATTGTTTGGGTGGCAGGGGTCTTCTTTTGCGAACCTGCAATAAAAGTGGTTCAGCTCGTCTGCTAGGTCTTGGTGCATGGTGGTGGACTTTGATGTTTTCTTGTAGTTGGTTATGGATTGGATTCCTTTCCATAGAGTAATAGGGTCATTGGTGGAAAGATCGTTTGTCAGCTTGTCGGAGAACCGCTTTTTTCCTAACCGGATTTCTTTAGTCAGAGAGTTCCTAGTTCAGTTGTATAGTGCTCTGTCACCACTGCTATAGGCATCCTCTCTGGCCCGACAAAGTTGCCTGAGCCGGGCATTGAACCAGGCCTGCTTGTTGTTGTAAATGCGGTAAGTCTTGGTAGGTACACACATGTCATACAATACACAGTATTGTTATGCCAGCCAAGATGGCTGCCTCACTTTTTGCATGCTCCTGATCATCTCCATAAAACAGCTTAAATTCATCACAACTGACCTATAAATCATCATAAATATCCAAGAACATACCTTAAGCTTGTACTACTCTACGTGGACATCCAAGCAAAACCAATGAATTGAATTCCTGCACTGAGGTACATCCTGGATTGAAACCTCTGCATATCTCCTCTGAGAAGTCCTTCAGTTCGGAATCTACTGTACTCTGCATTGTACATCCCAGACAAGGTACTGTGGACTACAATCTATCTTTGGCTCCATCCAGCCCCTCACTTAGACATCATTCACCTCTGTTCTCTGAGCAACAAACAACTCTGACTTTTTGCATTAATCAACTAATATACAGTATATTCAGGCTCTGAATTGCTGAAGGGTCACTGTTCATTTCAAATTGCAGGAGCCAGTCCCCAGGACACATGTTATCACTACCCCTACGAGAATTATTCTTCAAAGGCATCTCACACTGAGATTTTTCACACCAACACAATAGGAATTGGATTCTAACACCTTTCCACAAGCCTGCTTTGTCCTGGAATAATTGCTTTTTCTGTTGCTGATTTAGTGAAAGTTATTTTATTTATCACTTGTTTCAAATATACCCATTGGCTTAAAGAGCAGCAATAGGTTATATCAATAATATATTATAGCGATTACAATCCAAGATGGCGCCGCAGATGGCTGCCTCAGAGCTATGCAGCTCAGCCAAAATACTTGTTTCCCCTTGATTTCCCCTGCCCTTGTCTACCCCACCGATGAACAAATACAGCAGGGAAGCCCTCCTAAGTTGTAGTGCTCCCGCGGTGCTTACACCATGTTCAGACCTGTTGGTGGGCAGATCAGCGGCCCTTGCAGCTCTCGCTACCCTGTGTGGCAGGGATGCAGATGTTGTGGATGCTGAAGTGGATGACCCAGCGGCCATGGTCCCCAGGCGGTGACTGGCGGGCGGATTGGCGGCCCCGAAAAGAGAATGACAGAGGCTCTCATGTTGGTCCTAGTAGAAGGACCTGAGCTCAGAGGAGAGGCTGTTGCTCAGGCAACCTAGTGAGGTGGTGGTGGCGAGGGCACTGATCTGCACTTCCCATGATCCTGCTCTCGAACATGCGCTCATTGTCAAACAAGTTCAACGAACTGTCCCTGCTTCTGGACAGTGCAAGATCAGGCATTACAGGGTCATCTATCCTCTGCTTTACGGAGACGTGGCTGGATGACCGTATTGCGGACAACCCAATGTCTCTGCCAGGCTTCAGTCTCTGCAGGGCCGATCGCTTCAAAGTTCTCTCAAGAAAAATTGATGGTGGTGGCATCTGCTTCTACATCAACGAGATGGGGGGATGTACACTCCCACAAGGACAATTGAGGCAGATGGTGCACCAATGTAACGATCCTCGGCAAATCATGTAGCCCTTACCTTGAGACGCTAAGTATCCACTGCAACCCCTTCTATTCACCCTTGGAATTTGCCTCAATTGTCCTTATGGGAGTGTAAATTCCCCCCCTCGTCTGCGCGAACAAAGCTTTGCACCACCTGGCCATATGCATATCCGACATAGAACAAAAACACCCAGATTCTCTGCTTATAGTGCTGGACGACTTCAACAGAACTAACCTGAGCAAGAAGCTACCTAAGTACAAACAACAAGTCAGGTGACCCTCTAGGGAAGGGCGCACCCTTGACCACTGCTACACTACCCTCAAGTCTGCCTTCCAGTCTATCCCACGTGCTGCATTAAGCCTATCTGCATCATCCACCTACTCCCAACCTATACACAGAAGAGTGTGGTTAAGTCTGTCATCAAGACTGTTAAGAAATGGACCAACGAGGCTAAGATGAAGCTCCAGGCCTGCTTCAACTGGACGGAATGGGCGGGCATCAAAGCCTCGGCAACTGACCTGAATCACCTGACAGATACTGTCACATCCTACATCAGCTACTGTAAGGGCATTCAAATACTGTAAAGATTTCTCCTAGCGACATGAAAAGAAAACCGGCTTAGACATATAACATTAACACATTAAGTTATTTTGATGCATTCTCCTTGATGGACACATCAGCAAGAGTCCCCTCAATGACAGCATGGACCACTACAACAATCTCTTGAATCATGAACTCAAAACTACTGTTACTCTCATGTGTTCTGGATGTCTTTTGAACATGTGACACTTAAAAGCAAGTGCTCACTCTAAGATTTTTATTTTTTCTGTATGGTAATAGAAGCCTCAGCATGGTAGCACATTCTATTACTTTTGAAAATAGGGTGTGCTGTCCAAGTCCCCTTGTTTTACATTTAAATCTTGCAAAGTCCATTTGCCTATCTTAGACTACCACTCCCATAAGTCAGATTTTGATTTTGGGTTCTCGATGTCGTGAGGCTTACTGTATACTGTATACTTCTTAGGTTGCTTTCTTATATTTGATGTTTCATAAGACCTTTTGTATGGCTGAACTTCCACACTGGTAGCCTCTGGATCAGATACATGCTGGCCTATCCAGTTATACATATTTGTTCTGCAGATCAAATGTTATATTTTCTGGAACTTGTGCTGTCTCTTTGAATATGACATCTCTTGATTTGATGAGCATTTTGGAAATTGTATTCCATAATCTGAAATGTTCCATGTCAATAGCTAAGAATAATATACTTTAATGCCAATGGTGCCAATACCTTTGATTGTGATATGGCTACATTTGGTTAATGTGGTGAATCATTTCTCATTTTGGCTGAAATGGTTTGTGGCACCCAAATCGATATATACCACCATTCCTTTCTGTGGCTATTTGTGACACGTAGTGCTGACTCATCTTTGCAGTTGCATTTCTTGCTTTGAATAAGATTTACATTATGCAGACAAAATTAATTGGACACTGACAGCAAATAGGCAGGTCCAGCAATCTCAGGCTCCAGTGGCCAATTACAAGATGGTATAGGTCAAAGCGGGAAGTGCAATTAGGCTCCCCTGCACCTAACCTTTGATGTCTGCGATGGCTCAGAACTGTGAACATGCTGGTAACTGCCATTGCAGTAATTTGGACTATTTCAATTCCCTCACAGTAGTTGGTAGAGCTCTGAAGCATGAGGATCCACTGGTGATTTACCCAGCTTCCCCATTGGACTGTCCAATCGTGTCTTTGTCTAATGGTTGATGATAGCTCTAGGTGTATAAAATTTTTATTATGGAATATCTGGAAAAGGAAACAAAGCGGTGTGCTTTAGTCAAAATAATATAAAAAACAACAACATGGCAGCTTCCACAGTAAGTACTGCTATCCACTATACTGGTAAAGTACTGGGCTGTTCAGTTACTTCAGGGCATCCACTGGTGCATACTGTTTACTCTGCCATACCAATTAATGGTCAACTGTTGCTTTAAACTACTACTAGGCTTCTTAATCCCCTTCTGGGATGAAGATCCAATACCAGCAGCAGTAACAGCAGCAGGCTGCTCAAGGATTCTTTTGAGGAAAGGAAATGGATGCAGGACTACCTCTGATCATTAGTGAGGCTATTGATGATGATGATGTTGGTGGCGGAGATCGCAGGTGCGGGGATCTAGCTGAGAGAAGGAAGCTAACTGATACTGGACTGCTTGTTAATTTTTTTTAGCATAAGTTTCTGATTTTCCCAAAAACTTTCTATGAACTCGCTTTAAATGGTGTAACAGGAAGGATGGGGGTCATTCAGAGTTGATCGCTCGCTGCCGATTTCCGCTGCACAGCGATCAGGTGAAAAAGCGGCATTTATGCGCATGCGTATGGGCCGCAATGCGCACCCGTTGTGGTTGGGCACAGGTTCTAGCGAAGTTGTTCTTTGCACTGACGGCCGCAAGAAGATTGACAGGAAGAGGGCGTTTCTGGGTGTCAACTGACCGTTTTCAGGGAGTGTTTGTAAAAACGCAGGTGTGTCTGAAAAAACGCAGGCGTGGCTGGACGTTCGCTGGGTGGGTGTATGACGTCAAATCCGGCTGAAGTGATCGTAAGCGCTGAGTAGGTTCAGAGCTACTCTGAAACTGCACAAACTGTTTTTGCAGAGCTCGGCTGCACAAGCGTTCGCACTTATGCTAAGCTAAAATACACTCCCCAGTGGGCGGTGGCAGATGCTAAAACTAGCTAGCGAGCGATCAACTCGGAATGACCCCCCATGTTCCTAGATTGTTAAGGTCAATAACCTCTACTTACTGTGGGTTTACAAATGCTACAGATGGCTAGACAATTGTCAGGCTTTGGGTAAAAATAATTCCACAAATATGAAGTGTATTTTTTTGGTCTCATCCCAGGCATGACAATGGGCTTCTTTATAGAACGGGTAAGAACTGCATCCACTGGTGCATGATTTGCACAAACAATATCCTTATCATCAACATCCTCATTAGCGCTGGCATCAGCTGCACAAATATTCTCCTCATCCTGTTGCACGTCCACAGTGGCATCATCATTCTCTAGGTCACCACTGATACTTCTGCTACTCATCCCCATGTTTGCACAGGGTTCAGAAATGGTGGAAGGAGGCTTCTCTGTGAGAACAGTATCAGAAGTTCAGGCTCACACATAGCACTCATGGACACACTTAGACTCTCCTCAGGGATTTCTGATGTTTTTACACTGTTTTCACACAGTTTGTTTTACTGATTTAGTAGGTTTTTCCAGCACTGATTTTATGGTTTTCATTTTTTTCTGAGTGAGGGCTTGCATCATCATGAGAGGCAGAAGAAGATGCCTCACTGACAGATGCTGAATCACAATTGCCACTCATAATACAGGTCAATGGCTGTGCCTTTCCTTGCTGCTGCATGTGGTGAATGGCATGTTGGCAATGTTATGTTTTTCTGATGTAAACATTCCCTTTACTAGAGGTTTTTTTTTAAAACATTGGTTGTTTGATTTCAGATGCCCTGACTTAAACCCTCTATGCCCTTGGGCATCAGCTTTAGTAGAGTACATTGAAGGACCAGTATCATCATAACTGGTTGCAGCAGCTGCAGCGTTAGTATTTGGTTGCTGCTCCTGATTTTCTCTCAACTGATCATTATACATATCGACGAATACACAAGTAGTGCAAACAATATAACAATATTTTTCCTATATACTTTCCTTTTAATTCTCTGCTCACACTGCGTGGAGTCACAGCACTTTTATTGTACATAAACAAATGCACTTGGGTACAGCACACAATTTGTAAAGAAAAATATTTTAACTTTTTTTTATTTTACATTTTTTACTTTTTAAATGATTTTGTAACTTTTTATCTTTTTTCACTTTTTTTAAAACTTTTTTTTTTTTGGATGGACACTGGACATACAGAACATCTCTGCACAGATACATCAGCAGCACTGTAGTGGATGAACACTGGACAGATACATCAGCAGCACTGGAGTGAATGGACACTGGACAGATACATCAGCAGCACTGGAGTGAATGGACACTGGAAAGTGGATGAACACTGGACAGATACATCAGCAGCACTGGAGTGGATTGGACACTGCACGGATATGTCAGTTCAGTAGGTCAGGTCAGCTGAGCTCAGCCACAGCACAGCCCAGCAGCTACTGGAGTGCATGGACTAAGGGCCGGTGCTAGGGTGTTCTGCGCCCTCCTGCAAAATATAAATTTGCGCCCTCCCATACTTTGCATGCAGGGCCGGGGGGCTACTATGGCCTTTTGGGCCCCCGAGCTGCAGGAGATCCGTGCAAGCCTATGGATGTGAACTCTCTGCCCACACACACTGTGTGCAGCGCTAGTTACGGCCCTGCACACAGACGGTGCCGTAACTAGACATTTTAGCGCTGTGTGCAAGAGAGGGCATCGGCGCACCCCCAACTTGATTGTAAAATAAGGGCAGTGCGCGCCTCAGGCACGCGCAAAAAATATAGGGGCGTTGTTTCATGGGGAAGGTGTGTGGCCACAAAATAATACCAATTCATATTACATATTATAGTAGTCTCCATTATTCAAACTACGCCCCACAGTAGCGCCATTACACCAGGTAGAGCCCCTTTTACACATTACGGCGGACAGCATCCCCCTTTTTACACATTAGGGCAGACCGTGTCCCCCTTTTTACACATTACTGCAGACAGGGTCCCTTTTTACACATTATGGCAGACAGGGTCCCCTTTTTTACACATTACGGCAGATATCATCCCCTTTTTACACATTACGGCGGACAGAGTCCCCTTTTTACACATTACGGCAGACAGAGTCTCCCTTTTACACATTACGGCGGACAGTGTCACCCTTTTTACACCTTACGGCAGGCAGCATCCCCCTTTTTACACATTACGCAGACAGTCTCCTTTTTACACATTACGGCGGACAGTGTCCCCCTTTTTACACATTACTGCAGACAGTGTCCCTCTTTTTACACATTACTGCAGACAGTGTCCCCCTTTTTACACATTACGGCAGATAGCGTCCCCTTTTTACACATTACAGCAGCCATATACACCACAGCCCTCCACCAAGCACACATATAGTACACCACAGCCACCTCTCACACACTCATGTACACCAGCCCTGCACACACTACCTGGCACATGTACTTACAGCTCTGCACACAGATACACACATACATATATACATAAATACACACACACACATACACACACACACACACACACACACACACACACACACACACACACTCTCTCTCTCACTCTTTTTACATCCACCTACCACAATCTTGCTAGCCAGATCTTCACAGTCTGCTAGCCTGGCCCTATGTAGCTATGCCCTCTTGGTCCGTTTAGCTCCGCCCCCTTTCAATAGAACGAACACTGACACTCCTCTCACTGTCACAGGGGAGAAGGCTTCATGCTGCTGGTGCTGCTGCTGCTGCCTGTCAGTGTGACAGGCACAGCAGCAGCAGGGGGACAGGGCGGCGCTTCAGCAGGGATGCAGAGCAGTGAAGGCGCCTCTACTGCCCGGCGCCTACCTGCACCTCATCCCTTTGCTGAGCGGTTAGCGCCGGGCCTGCATACACTGGATGTACACAGTACAGCCCAGCAGGCACTGCAGTGTATGGAGTGGATGGACACAGAACAGCAGTGTGAACTGAAGTCAGCACAGTGTGAAATGGCACTTTAATCACCACCACAGAAACTCTTATAGAATGAAATTCACGAGAATCTGATGCCAGTATAATGACATATTGCCTCATTTTGGTATCCGAGCAAGATGGGAAAACTCAAGCCATCACTCATTTTCACACCAATTCATGTAGATTGTAACCCAGGAGATATAACTGAGGAAGAGAGAGAAATAGACAAAAAAACTTTTTGGGGAGCACTCATTTGGGTTATGAATGGTATAAGTATAAGGAAAAAATATATAGATAAACGTAACCTTTATTTACAACAAAAGATATTCAGCGCTTGTATTAATCCTGAAGAGATCCTCACTCCTTGGCACGATATTACTTTGGCTCAATATAAGGAAATGAGTATGTAAATAGTGAAGTACAGTCTTTAATAACAAGTCACATATACAAAGATAGAATTGATAAAACCAGGGCCGGTTCTTGCCCTTTTGGAGCCCCGGGTGGAAAATAGGGGCGTGGCTTCATACAGGGGGCGTGGTCAGTTACGCCCCCTGTACAGTAGAGTAGCGCCGCTGAAAGAGAAAAAAAAATGAATACTTACTATCCCCGCTCCTGACTCCCGACCGCTGCAGACCTCCGCCGGCGCCGCTCCTCTCCTCGGATCTGGCATAGACAGACACTAGAGGTCAATTATGACCCCTAGCGTCTGTGTCAGTCCCACAATGCTGTGCGGTGCGCGATGACATCATCACGCACTGCATAGCAAAGGTCCTCTCCACGTAGGGAAACTAGACGCGTAGCGTTTAGTTCCCTTCACAGCGGGGGACCAGCGGGGGTCACAGTGGGCAGCGGAAGGCACAGCAGTAGCGGGTCTGCCATTGGTGTGGTGCCCTCCAGATGGCGCCAGCGCCCTCCGGAACGCGGTGCCCCGGGCAAAAGTCCTGCTTGCCCGTGGCAAGATCTGCTACTGGATAAAACGTTATTGTATATCCATGATTAAAACAGTCTTTCCTATAAAACATTTATCCACAGGAGGTCAGAAATGGTAACAATTACTGGAGGTGGTGTGAACCGTGAACCGTGTGTAAACAACAGTTCAAAGAGCGTCTGATTGAGTGTACTCCGGATTCACTGTCACAGACCGCACGTGTCACCGCCGTCGGGTATTACTTCGCTCTGGCACCCGTGTAGCAACAGATCAGGTCCAATAGAAAAGATTGTTTTCAGGGCTGGCTCCAGGCCTACTAGCACCCTGAGCGAGAAAATGTACAGTAAAAGCCTTCAGCGCGCTCCAGGAAAAGTGGGCGTGGACTCTGGAAAAGTGGGCGTGGCCTCATAACTTCATATTATTAGACTATAAATAACTATATTTTCACACCCCCTCTATGCACACAATTAGCAGCCTTACACATAACAGCCACAGTAGTGTTCCTTACACACAATGGCCCTCATTCCGAGTTGTTCGCTCGGTATTTTTCATCGCATCGCAGTGAAAATCCGCTTAGTACGCATGCGCAATGTTCGCACTGCGACTGCGCCAAGTAACTTTACTATGAAGAAAGTATTTTTACTCACGGCTTTTTCTTCGCTCCGGCGATCGTAATGTGATTGACAGGAAATGGGTGTTACTGGGCGGAAACACTGCGTTTCAGGGGCGTGTGGCTGAAAACGCTACCGTTTCCGGAAAAAACGCAGGAGTGGCCGGAGAAACGGTGGGAGTGCCTGGGCGAACGCTGGGTGTGTTTGTGACGTCAACCAGGAACGACAAGCACTGAAATGATCGCACAGGCAGAGTAAGTCTGGAGCTACTCTGAAACTGCTAAGTAGTTAGTAATCGCATTATTGCGAATACATCGGTCGCAATTTTAAGAAGCTAAGATTCACTCCCAGTAGGCGGCGGCTTAGCGTGTGTAACTCTGCTAAATTCGCCTTGCGACCGATCAACTCGGAATGAGGGCCAATGTCTCCAATATAGTGCCAGCTACACATAATGTCTCCAGTATAGGGCCAGATACACATAATGTGCAGTGCCAGCTACACATGACATGCCCCGCAGCAGTGCCAGCTACACATGACATGCCCCACAGCAGTGCCAGCTACACATGACATGCCCCGCAGCCGTGCCAGCTACACATGACATGCTCCCCAGCAGTGCCAGCTACACACAATATGCCCCCCAGCAGTGCCAGCTACACATGATAGTGTTCACATTTTAGGGCAGGGTGCTGATCAAAGGGAGGGCACATTAAGTTAGGAGGGCAAAATGATATACATACTGTAATGCTTGGTGCTCATCTACCTACATGCTAAAGCACGGACAGTGCATGCCGAAGGCGCGCAGCAAAAATTTAAGGCCATTGCTTCATGGGGAAGGTGCGTGGCCACATAAAAGTGGCAATTCGCATTACACCACACAGTAGTGCAGCTAATACACAATGCACCAGGTAGAACCTCCTATACACTTTGCGCTAGGCAGAGCATGTTAGACACTTTGTGCCAGGCAGAGCACGTTAGACACTTTGCGCCAGGCAGAGCACGTTAGACACATTGTGCCAGGTAGAGCACTGAGACACATTGCGCCAGGTAGAGCACTGAGACACATTGCGCCAGGTAGAGCACTGAGACACATTGCGCCAGGTAGAGCACTGAGACACATTTCCTAGCCACATACGCCTAGTGGGAACATGCCCCCAAGCAGTGCCAGCTACACGTGACATGCCCCCCAGCAGTGACATGCCCCCCAGCAGTGCCAGCAACACGTGGCATGCCCCCCAGCAGTGCCAGATACACAAATGGCTACACAGTGCCAGATACATTAATGCCCCCACAGTGCCAGATATGCCCCCACAGTGCCAGATAAATAAATGCCCCCACTGTGTAGATATGCCTCTACAGTGCCAGATGCATAAATGCCCCCACAGTGCAGATATGCCCCCCACAGTGCAAGATACATAAGTGCCCCCACAGTGCCAGATATGCCCTCACAGTGCAAGATACATAAGTGCCCCCACAGTGCCAGATATGCCCCCACAGTGCTAGATACATAAATGCCCCCACAGTGTCAGATATGCCCCCACAGTGCTAGATATGCCCCCGCAGTGCCAGATACATAAATGTCCCCAGTGCCAGATATGTCCCCACAGTGCCAGATACATAAATGCACCCACAGTGAGATATGCCCCCACAGTGCCAGTTACATAAATGCCCCCACAGTGCCAGAAACATAAATGCCCCCACAGTGCCAGAAACATAAATGCCCCCACAGTGCCAAATACATAAATGCCCCCAGTGCGAGATGCCCCCACAGTGCAGATATGCTTCCACAGTGCCAGATACATAAGTGCCTCCACAGTGCAGATATGCCCCCACAGTGCAAGATATATAAATGCCCTCACAGTGCCAGATATGCCCCACAGTGCCAGTGCAAGATATGCCCCCACAGTGCCAGATAGATAAATGCCCCCACAGTGCCAGATAAATAAATGACCCCACAGTGCAAGATACATATCTGGCACTGTTGGAGCATATCTGCACTGTGGGGGCATATATAGCACTGGAGGCATTTATGTATCTGGCACTGTGGGGGCATTTATGAATCTGGCACTGTGGGGGCATATCTGGCACTGTGGGGCATTTATGCCCCCACAGTGCCAGATACATAAATGCCCCCCGTGCCAGATATGCCCCCACAGTGCAGATAAGCTCCCACAGTGATAGATACATAAATGCCCCCACAGCGCAGATATGCCCCCACAGTGCAAGATACATAAATGCCCCCACAGTGCCAGATAAATAAATGCCCCCACAGTGCCAGATAAATAAATGCCCCCACAGTGCCAGATACATAAATGCCCTCACAGTGCCAGATATGCCCCCACAGTGCCAGATACATAAATGCCCCCAGTGCCAGATACATAAATGCCCCCACAGTGCCATATACATAAATGCCCCCACAGTGCCATATACATAAATGCCCCCAGTGCCAGATACATAAATGCCCTCACAGTGCCAGATAAATAAATGCCCCCACAGTGCCTGATAAATAAATGCCCCCACAGTGCCAGATACATAAATGCCCCCACAGTGCAGATATGCTCCCACAGTGCCAGATAAATAAATGCCCCCACAGTGCCAGATAAATAAATTCCCCCACAGTGCCAGATACATAAATGCCCTCACAGTGCAATATATGCCCCCACAGTGCCAGATACATAAATGCCCCCCCAGTGCCAGATACATAAATGCCCCCCAGTGCCAGATACATAAATGCCCCCCAGTGCCAGATACATAAATGCCCCCACAGTGCCAGATACATAAATGCCCTCACAGTGCCAGATAAATAAATGCCCCCACAGTGCCTGATAAATAAATGCCCCCACAGTGCCAGATACATAAATGCCCCCACAGTGCAGATATGCCCCCACAGTGCCAGATACAAAAATGCCCCCAGAGTGCAGATATGACCCCACAGTGCAAATATGACCCCACAGTGCCATGCCCCCACAGTGCAGATATGACCCCACATAATGCCATCCATAACTGCCCCCAATACTTGCGGCGCTGGGAGGGGGAGGAGTGCTGCTGTCTGAGGGCACAGGTGGACTCCAAAACCGTGGCGGGTTGTGTGCGCTATGCGCGCTGCGCCAGGGTCTGACGTCAGACGCCGGCGCCGCACAGCGCGCATAGCACACACAACAGTTTAAGGCTGGGCAGCGCAGCACAGGGCCAGCTCCAGGAATGAATATGGCGGCGCCAGCGCATGGTGCCCATTAAGGGTGGCGCCCCGCGCGGCTGCTCAATTCGAACATACCTGGAGCCGGCCCTGATTGTTTTAATCATGGATATGCCCTAACATTTTATCAATTCTATCTTTGTATGCGCGCATGCCAGACGGCCGAGGGCCATCGTTGCCTAGTGATCGCCTCTGCCTGATTGTCAGGCAGAGGTGGTCGCTGGGTGGGAGGGGGCTGGACGGCAGCATTAAGCCGCTGTTTAGGGGGCGCGATCCGGCCAATGCAGGCATGGCCGGACCGTTGGGAGGGCGGGCTGCGGCGGCTGCGTGACGTCACATGCAGCCGCTGCGATCCGGGCAGAGAAGAGGTTCTCCCGGCCAGCCGCAGGAGCTGCGCTGGCCGTGAGTTACTCCTCAAATGCAAAGGCATCGCACTGACTTACGGGCTGGACTAGCCCCATGCTGGGCGTTCCCCCGCATGTCTGAGTGCCTGATCGTAGCTGTGCTAAATTTAGCACAGCTATGATCAATTCGGAATGACCCTCTATAGACATACTCATTTCCTTCTATGGAGCCGAAGTAATATTGTGCCAAGGAGTGAGGATCTCTTCAGGATTAATAGTAGCGCTGACAAGGTTCTGTTTCACTATCTTTTGTTGTGCAGAATTGTTGGATGTGAGTGGGCCTTCTCTTTTAATATAGAGCCGGGGTTGGCAGCTGGTTTACACATTAACCTTTATTTAGTTCCTAAGTAAGATACTGATCATAGTGGTCAGTAGAACAATTAATTTTAGTGTTAAAAACTTGATTGCCTTTTTAACAGATGAGGTTCAAGGTAGAATAAAAGGTAGAAATATCAAAGAAAAGGGTTATTCAGGATTCCTATATGTCAAAATGTAAAGGTATCCAAGGTGTTACTGAGTGCATTTGGATATAACTTTCATAACTTTTGTTGATAAGCAGATTTTAACACTCCTGAAAATGAAGCCTCAGAATGGGCTATAAGACAATAAAAGAAAAGTAATAATAATCTCCTAGGAAAATTGCCCACAGCACCTGGGTTTCCCTTACAAGTACTGACCAGGCCTTACCTGCTTAGCTTCCGAGATCGGGCAGGATTGGGCGTATTCAGGATAGTATGGCCGGTGGCAGTTGTTGCAGGAGAGAAAAATAGGGAAAAGGGCAGGGTCACTTCTGCTTTCCGTACTAAATATGGGTCAGGTTTTATAAAAAACCCAGGCCATGTTTTTCCAGATGAGAGAGTGTAAAAGAAGACACTTCTGATGTCTGTTGTGACAGTTTGTTGTTCACTGGTTGGAGAGTACTGCCTGAACCAGAGTAACTGTCAACCAGATGAGAGAGTGTGAAATTATAGAAAAGTGGGAGTATGCTTATTACAGTATTGATAAGAAAAACTCTTTATTGGAGATGAACAATATATATTTTCAGAGAAATGTGTGATAAAGTGCACCAGATGTTTCTCATAGAAACGCCTAAATGTCAAATAACTGTATTATTATCAAAAAAGAAAAAGAAAAGGAGGTAGCATTGTGGTGCACATAGTAAAAAAATAACTGTTTATTGGTAAATTAAAACGTAACTTTATTGTGGTATTTTAAATAAACTCTCCACCTATCTAAAAAGCGAAATATTAAAAAATGTAAAGAATAGTAGGAAATAGAGTATTAAAATCTAGCGCTGGGGCACCTGATATAGGCCCTCATTCCGAGTTGTTCGCTCGCAAGGCGATTTTAGCAGAGATACACACGCTAAGCCGCCGCCTACTGGGAGTGAATCTTAGCTTCTTAAAATTGCGAACGATGTATTCGCAATATTGCGATTACAAACTTCTTAGCAGTTTCAGAGTAGCTTCAGACTTACTCGGCATCTGCGATCAGTTCAGTGCTTGTCGTTCCTGGTTTGACGTCACAAACACACCCAGCGTTCGCCCAGACACTCCCCCGTTTCTCCAGCCACTCCCGCGTTTTTTCCGGAAACGGTAGCGTATTTATCCACACGCCTATAAAACGCCGTGTTTCCGCCCAGTAACACCCATTTCCTGTCAATCACACTACGATCGCCGGAGCGAAGAAAAAGCCGTGAGTAAAAATACTATCTTCATAGCAAAATTACTTGGCGCAGTCGCAGTGCGAACATTGCGCATGCGTACTAAGCAGAAAAACGCGGCGATGCGAAGATTATTTCCGAGCGAACGACTCGGAATGAGGGCCATAGCTCCTATTAATGCTCAATAATCGATCCAAATATCAATATTAGTATTGTGTAGTGATATGTAAATTATCACCACTGTGTATATTATATAGTGGTCCACTGATTAACACCAACAGAAACAGAAGCGAAAAGCACTCCTCATATATTTAATCCATATTATCCTATAATTCGGGAGTGATTCATGAATGGGGATAGGTTTTAAAGTATTTATTTATCACTGAATAGTGAAATGGGATACTATGTCTCCCCCAAGCACTGTTGCAAAAAATGTATCAAGCTGGATTCTCCACTATCAGGGAGTAACAGACCAGATCACTATGACAATAATGTAACAAATGGGCTGTGCACTCTTTTACCTATAAACTACTGTGGTGCAGAACATAATCTGCAATTGTGATTGTTCACAATACCTGGATAAGTATACCTATTAGACGTCTTACATGGAGAACTAATATAGGATTCCGGTGATTATGTTCATAGAATGTAACAATGACAGAATGATAAGTTGAAATAATAATAGCTCAACTGATTATGTTTTCTACTCTATACTGCTTGAATCTATATTAAGATTACAGAGTGAATACTCTACATATCTCACTGAAGTATTACCAGTTCTCTTCCAAATGGATACAAGGGATTGTCATCCCATTCATGTGTTACCCATAAGGTTATATAAATTATAAATGTTATTAATTGATCAGGTGTAATAGGTTACTCTTCAGGGTGTGCGATGGACCATCTGATTTGGTCACCATTTAAACGTGATTATATTTCCAACGCACATCAATCATTAAGCTATATGAACAATAATCAGTCACCAATATCTCCTTATGTCTTGAACTAACAATAATCTATTAGGTTCACATTGATTATGTTAGATAAAAGTGCTCGTCTGCTCAATGTTATGAGTAGTTATTTTCTCACAGTCAGCAAGATTCAGATAGATGTATATCTCGTATTGGGAGCAATGCTATATTACATAAACATTTGCACTCGCCCTTGAACAGTGTTTCTTTATGTATTGAACTAGCAACGATCAGCTGAGTTCACATTAGCCGTACTAAATGAAACGGCATTAAGCAATCCTGGTCTGCACGGTGTTACATTCTATGAACATAATCACCGGAATCCTATATTAGTTCACCTTTTAAGACGTCTAATAGGTATACTTATCCAAGTATTGTGAACAATCACAATTGCAGATTATGTTCTGCACCACAGTAGCTTATAGGTAAAAGAGTGCACAGCCCATTTGTTACATTATTGTCATAGTGATCTGGTCTGTTACTCCCTGATAGTGGAGAATCCAGCTTGATACATTTTTTGCAACAGTGCTTGGGGGAGACATAGTATCCCATTTCACTATTCAGTGATAAATAAATACTTTAAAACCTATCCCCATTCATGAATCACTCCCAAATTATAGGATAATATGGATTAAATATATGAGGAGTGCTTTTCGCTTCTGTTTCTGTTGGTGTTAACCAGTGGACCACTATATAATATACACAGTGGTGATAATTTACATATCACTACACAATACTAATATTGATATTTGGATCGATTATTGAGCATTAATAGGAGCTATATCAGGTGCCCCAGTGCTAGATTTTAATACTCTATTTCCTACTATTCTTTACATTTTTTAATATTTCGCTTTTTAGATAGGTGGGGAGTTTATTTAAAATACCACAATAAAAGTTACGTTTTAATTTACCAATAAACAGTTATTTTTTGACTATGTGCACCACAATGCTACCTCCTTTTCTTTTTCTTTTTTGATAATAATATAGGTATCCAAGGTAGCAGGTAGCACGTCCCATTAGAAATATACACAGACTTTAAAGATAATATGTTATACGGGGATTAAGTCATATACCGGTGCGGAAACACTTGTCTTTGTCATGTCAAATAACTGCCAAAGACATTCATTAGCCAAATTTCTCAGTAAGCAGAATAGTATGTGATATGTAATTCCTGATCTTAGAGCCAGGTCAGAATGCCAATTATCTACCAGAGATGTTCATTAGCCAAAATTTTCAGTTAGCAGAATAATATGTGACATGTAATTCCTGATCCTGGAGCAAAAGAACTAAAATATACCAAATTCATAAGCACTGAGCTCAAGGCTGGCTCCAGTGTTTTGAGACAAGGCAAAAAAAAAAGGGCACAAAACCAAAGCAATAAAACCTCATGTGAGGAAACCACTGTTGTTGAGAACAGTTGAAAGAAAAAAAATGTTGGAGCTCAAGGCTGGCTCAGATTCTTGATCAGGTCATAATCCATTGGAGAAATGTTTTATTTGTTTTTTAATAAAACAGAAAAATATGGTATAATAGAGCTCTGATCTGACTGTGTGTTTCTCCAGACAAAATTTAGCTCTGTAATTTCTAACAGAGCAATATCTCTATATACTGTAGCAGCTGTGGAGCTTAAAAGTAAGTAAATATAGCTTTGGATCAAACTTTGTTATCAAATAGCAAGGAGATAACATTCAAATACAAATGCAGAAAAAGTTAATTGAAGCTGCAGAACATCTTATGGTTAAGAAGCTATTGGTTGTATCTAATTTAACCACTAGCTTGAAAGACAATGGAGCTGATTAATGGCTCTATTTTTCAGGTTTTGGGATATACTGAGAAATGGGTATGTCACCCTATATTATATCATCTAGCGATTGTAAGAATTGTGTCTATCAATATCCTCAATGCATATGTGTTGGATTGATCCAATTATTGATATGCACTGACGGGGCAAGTGGGGGGGGGGGGGGGCAACGCAGTGCACTAGTACCTAATGTGGGTAATATAGATAGCAGAGCGCTCCAGCGGTTGGTTAACCTTGAGTGTAGTTACTGTTCCCAGGACGCGTGCAACCAATGTCTCCCAAATACCCCAAAATTCTGACTGTAGTTGCTTTGAAGGGAAATTTTCAATGCACTTGCAGGGAAGTTAGGGGGGACATGACAACAGTGTGGCTGTGGGAGCAGTATAGGAATGAAGGTGCCCCAGCGGTTGGTGGACCTATAGACATAGTTATGGCTCCTGGGATGCATGCTGCCAGGGTTTCCCAGATGCCCCCAAGGTTCACCTGTGCTTCAGTAAGTAACTAGTGTACAACCCAGAAGATATCACTGATATCTCATGGTTACACTCCAGCGCACTAATTTCCACCCCCTCATACTAAAGTATAGGTATGCAGAAATTAGTCTATTCATCAACTTCTGAAAATAATAGATTTTTGGAAATTCACTGTGCAACTATACCAGGGCTGTAACTAGATATTTGCCAGTGGTGCAGAACCCCCAGCAACACTCACAGTGCTGTGCCGCACAAGTACTGTAAGTCTGTCCGTCGCTAACTGCAGCGCCCAGCTATTTCTCTTCTGGGCATAACACTGCCATTACACAGAGCAGCGGACAGCACTGTAGCTGTATTCCCCTTTCGTTCTGCTCCCTCCTCTGGCTTGTCTGCATGTTTCCCTATGCTCATCCTGCATTCTGCCTGGCCCTCTCTCCCTTTTGGTCCACCCACTCCCTGTCTCATCTGCAGGCTCACCCGTGCTCTTCCTGCATTTCACCCGGTAGCCGTGAGAAATTCTTCAGATAGGGTTATTGCTGCGAGCAGGTGGGTGTGTGATATCAGCAGTGCTGGGTCTCTGTATGTCCATCTCCATCACTGGCTGTTCACCACCTGCTTGTGCTGCACCAGTGCCTGCTGCTGCTACACATACACACACTGTACCCCTCCCCCCCATGCGGCATGTGTATGGCACTCAGTGCCATACTAGACATTTTAGCACTGTGTGCAAGAAACAGCATTGGCGATCGCCCCATCCCCATACCCAGCATGTTTTGAAACTAATTCTACAACTCCCTCCCCCATCAATGTAAATTCATATTTTATGTTCCACACTCACCACCCTCAAGCTCTGTACTGGGCAGGTGAGGGAAAGGTCACCTAAGGTCTGACTGGACTGGTAACAGAGCTGTGCACTATTTGCACCACATGCTCGTGCTGTGCTGAGCTGCTGCTGTTGCAGTAGTGTGGGTTCAGGCTGGATGCCTCATCGTCCTCCTCCAACTTACTTCCGTCCCAGATGCCCAAACGCTGCAGCTCTTCGTGGAGATGGGAATTGTGGGAGTTAGCTGAGCTGGGAGAAATGTCATCACGCACCAAAAAGTGGGCATGATCACATACCAGAAGGGGTGTGGTCAATGAAAATGGTCCGTGCCAATATGACACGCCACCCATCTCTCGTCACTTGTGGATCATTCCTTTCAATTCCATATGCGCCTTCCCTATATGATGGTTTCTCACAATGTGGAACCTCTAAAAAAAAAATATGCATCTTCACTGGGAAGATGGTGTCTTCCGTTGGTATTCACTATTCATGTAGGTCAAATCACCTGGAAGATGCCTGTTTGTGTAGGAATATTAACAAAATCATTATCATACAATAATGGTTCAACCAGACTTTTGCCCCCTTGGGTTGAGGTGTCAGTGGAGAATAAAGATTATGGAAGGTGGGGGTCTCCTATTGCTGCCTGTACAGTTTGGCACAAGAGAGCTCCACAATCAGTGTGTGGGGGGTTGGGGTGGGGGAATAGGGGGTGAAGGTGTCAGTGTGGTGGTGTTGGTGCATTGGTTGTTAAGTGACATGGCTGCCAGTTACTGTTTGGAGCACTGGAGCTTGCATCAGATACTAACAACCACCTTCAGTATGTGAAGGGGTAGGGGGTTGTTGGGGTCGATAGGGTGGGGGGGATGTAGAGGGTGTTGGCAGGGGGAGGTGGGGTATGAGAAGTGAGGTGCTTGCCAGTGCCTTTACTGTTTGGAGTAATAGAGCTAAGACACCGGGATGCAGTCAGTTTACCGGCTGTCGGGATCCCAGCGTACAGGAGACTGACACCGGAATCCCAACACCCACCGATAAACAGACAGCCAGAATCATGATACCGGACCTGTATTCCCACTCGGTTGGTTGATCCACGCCACCAACTGAGTGAGAATAGAACCTGTGGCGAGTGCAGCGAGCCATCGGGCCTGATCCACAGCGAGCCCACAAAGAGACTCGCTGCAGGGATTCCGGCAGATAGGATGCCACTATCGGTATAGTTACAGCCGGAATCCTGTCTGCTGGGATATTGTACTTATCCCCAGACACCAATATCCAGCAGTGGGAGGTCGGGGGGTTGGAGGATCTGGCTTGTATCTGGATTTCAAGTTGTGCTGCTGTAAGTAATGTAAGCCTTACTAGGCGTATAAAAGGGTTAAGAAATATTTGTCAGCTATGCTTTGTGGCATGTATGTTGATATGTATTGGTATGTGAGAGATAAATATAAGTAATGTTTTTATACTTAAGCATATGATTTTTATTATTCCTTGTGCAATCATCACAGGTCTGCCTGCCTGCTACAAATGGGTGCGGGGTGTGGGTGGATTGGGGTATAGGGACTGGTGGTCTGCTCCAAAAAAATATACAGGATAGTAAACAGAGCCCAATAGTCACAGTTTACAATGGTTGGCATTGCTAGTCTGTACAGAACTACTTTAATGAGATTGTAAAACTGGTGTATTAGCATGTAAAGCTAGCACAAGTTTAATTATAGCACTTATCCAAGGGATCATTATTTTAATGACTGTTGATATTCAATTTTCCTTTCAACAAACTCTGGATGGTGAGAAAGACAGCATTATGTTAAAGTAGTTTTCAGCCATCTTGTATCACAGTAGCCATTTTGTCTGAATATAAAGAAATGCTTTTGCTTTAAGGTTATAGGTAATGCTGACATTTTATTAGTTGTAAAGAAGTTCCTCTGAGAATCAAGGTTAAGCTAATCGCTTATCTCCTGATACATGTTTTGAAGGAAAGTAATGTTTTGGGAACAGTTTCTACAGACTGACTGTCAAGGATTGTAATGTCTCATAATTTCTATGTGTGAGAAATGACGATTATGCTTATGTTATGTGACGTGTAAAAAATTCCTGTATATGCCTATGAGAACCCCTAGACAATAAACTGCTTCGGGCTCATTCTTATCAACATAACCAAGTTTGATGTCATCTGATTGAGTCTCCCAATCGATTGGTCAAAGGTATTTTAAACAGACAACTGATGGAACTTTTATCTCCAACAATACTTGGGGGCTATTGTCCGCGATCACTGACAGCTGCCGCTGGTGGATGACAACACGACTGATGGCCGTATGCAGACACTGACAAAATACCTGGGGTGAGTAATCTGAAAGCTTGATTTTCATCTTGATTATCAGTCTGTGTATGCTGCCCGTCAGCCTGTTCATCCATAGGCAGGTAAGCTATACGTGATTATTTTTTGAACCCGTTTTGCTTCTTTAAAAGGTGCACATTTTTGTTATGTTTCTGTTCTGTGTTTTTTTTTCTGATAACGTACGTGCATAAGTTTCAGTTTCACTTTTGCAAGGAAAAATTTGGTTTATTTTTAAATGACATGCCAGAATTGCAAATGCTCAATATTTTTGTGGTATAATCCTGCTATTGAGTCTGAATATTGTGAATATTAAAGGTCTATTGCAGAAAAGTGATTTCAGTTTTGTAGGGAACCTTAAGACAGGTTTTGCAACAGTTGTGGGGTGTCATGTTGATAAAGTGGTGATACATTTTTTTATTGGTGATAGACAGGGCTGTTTCTAGCCAATTCGGCTCCCAGTGCGAGATTTAAAAATGCGCCCCCCCATGACATAAAAAAATGTGCCCCCCCCACCTAGATAAAAATAAAACTTGCGCGCGCCCCCCGGCAAAGGGGCATGGCCTCATCTAAATGGGTGTGGCCTCGTCTGAAAAGACTACCTCACAATCCAGTTTTTGACCCTGCTCCAACAGATCACGACCACCACAGGAAAAAAAAATTCTACCATATTAAGCCCCACACAGTAATGCCCCCTGCACCATATTATGCCACACACCGCAATGCCCTTGATACATTAAATCCCCACACTGCGGCAGGCAAGAGTCCCCATTTCACACATTGCGGCAGGTGTCCCCATTTTACACATTGAGAGAGTGAGAGAGAGAATACTTACAGAGGCGATAACCGCTCTTCGGCCCGCCTCACCAGTCGCTCCTCGCGCCGGCCTTTCCCTCTTCCTAACTTGGATCCCCCTCTGTACTCCGCTTGGGGGGGGGGGGGAGTTTCGCGGAGTAACGGGGTTGTGTCGTGACGTAACAACGCAACCGCGCCATTCCGTAAAACTCCTGAGGGGAGGAGGGGAAAGCAGGGAGCCACAGTTAGTGCCGCGGCGGGCACCCAGTGCGGTTGCACTGCTCGCCTGCCCCAAGAAACGGCCCTGGTGATAGATATCCATATTGTCTAAGTAAATTACATGTTAATTATATACCAGTAACCTGTCAAATGGTTTGTTTTAAGTCTTTGTCATCCTTATCCCTTGGTCCCAGAGTTATAGTTAATGAAGGAAATTCTACTGATTATAAACAGCGTTTAACCAGATGGCATAAAATTAGGTTAAGACATTGAACACTCACATTCTCAGCCTTTTTAAATCCAGTATATTTTGTTGACAAATAACCTGAGGTCAAATTAAGAGTTTCAGGATATAAGGGTTATATGGACTCAATGGAAAGGGAGTTCGGGTATCTTTGCCCTAAGTGCAAGTCAGAGTCAATAGAAAGAAGGCTCAGATATGATTGCACATGTTAATATTTGAAATACTAAAAGTTTTGTAATGCAGTTTTGATGCAGGGGATAATGAATCAGACATTCCAACCCCAGACATTGGTTTTAAACTTTTATGGCCTTTATTTTATGATCCTGTGGTTACCCAAGGGTTATGTGCCCATATAACAAACAACTTTTGTTTTGTGACAAGGTTATCACAAAGGGAGAAGAGTAGAATATATTTATTATAGGCAAACCTATCGTTACTATCAATAGCTGCATGGCACATATTCCAGTGTATTTTGTTTTATTCTTTAGAAAAAGAAGATGCAAGTGAAGAAAGGAAAAGTATGTAGGGCAAGTGAAGAAAGAAAAAGTATGTTGGATAATAGATGGATCATAAAGAAAGGTGATTGGAAAAAAAAAGTCGAGAAGCAATATGAAGGTCGCATGAAAGGTTGAAAACTAAAAGAAAGTCTGTTTTAAGAAAGATAAAGAAAGACATCTGACAGTGGTCAGTATTACATGGCAAGATTACAGAGGTGATGCCATGATCAGAAGATTTGGAGCACCAGCAGCTCCAGAGTTAAAGCAAATAATAAGGAACAAGACAGAAGAAGTACCAAAAGGCAAATGATAAAGAAAGACAACGTGAAGTGCAGGCTTCTTCAGGTACCTCCCAGTGAACATAATGTCTCCAGAAGAAAGAACAGAAGGTATGATTACAGTCACCTTACCCACTGGAGAAGGACATTTGTGTCTTATCAATACTGGAGCCAGCAGAAGACAGTAGAGGGAGGTACCACAGGAACTGATGATATCAGAAACACTTGAAGGGACAGGAGATGCAAGAACTGCAGTCACCATACCAGTCCATTTCTTGACCTCAAGTACATGTGCAGTGACTTTGCTGGGCACAATGTACAGAAGCTTATCCAAGCGAGAATACAGTACACCCCAGCAGAAGTTGAGTTTTCCAGCAACTTATCAAAGGAGGTACAGAACCATTTAGAAGCAAGTTGTAACAGAAGTTCAGTATTGGCTCATGCCCGCAGTACCAGTTGTGGAAGAAAGCAAGCAATACTGCTAGACCAGATCACCCCAGGGAGGGAGGGGCTACATCACCAAGTGATTTATCCAGAAAACACACCTAATACAGTATGTGGATGACCTGCTGATTGCCACCACCACTGAAAGAAGTACCAAGAAGAGACAGTGTCCTTGTTGAAGTTTCTGTAAGAACAAGACTGCAGAGCCTCAAAAGAAGAAATTGCAACTAGCAAAGCAAAAGGGTATTCTTCCTAGGACACTCAAGGTACCCAACATCTAACGAAAGAGAGAAAGAAACTCATAATGCAAGCTAAGTTGCCAACTAGTGTCAAGCAAGTCAGATGATCATTCCTGGGCCCTGTAGGATACTGCAGAGAATGGATACCTCTTGCATTAGTCTACATGCAAACATTGTATGACAACACTGAAAGGGAGGGAGGGTCCACATCCTACACAGCAACAGATGAATGAAGCAATTGAAAAATTGGAAGCAGCCGACCCTAGGACTACCTGACTATAGAAGTGTGGCTTTACTGGAACAAGAACTAATGCTCAGCATGAGCTATATGTGGATGGATCAAGGTACTGTGAGGATGGGATTCCTTATACAGGATATGCAGTAACCCCTGAACATGAAGTTGTGGATGTAGGCTTCTTACCATCCCAGCACAAGATTGTGGGCCAGATATGGAAAAGCAGAGGCTTAAAGACGGCAAGTGGCGAAGACATGCAACATGCTTCACTGATCAGACCCCGTTTCAGAGCTCTGCAAGGGCCACACAAAGTTGTAGTAATGAAGAGCCAGGTACACACAAGAAACAATACTCCTGAAACAAGAGGCAACAATCTGGCAAGTTCCTGAAGCCAAGAGGGCAGCAAAATGCCCCAGGCAGAAAGGGCAAGCCTATACAGTAACCATTCCAGTGCCAGACCAAATGTCTGATTATGCTACACCGATTTAACTTCAGAACCAGGCAGGAGAGAATGAGAAAGTAGCCTGTGAAAAAAGAAAGCAACCAAACAACCAGGGAAGGTAGCAATCTACACTACACAGACAGAATAAACAGAAGAAGTAAAGCCTCAAATGCCTGATCTACAGGATTTGAAGAAATTTCAGGAACAAGCAGATCCTGAAGAAAATCAGCATGGTAGAGAAGAGGAGGCAGACAAGAAGAAGAAACTGGCTTATGGAAATTAGAAGAGAAGTTATGCTTACCCAGAAACTTATATCCACTTATGTGTTAAGTCAGCCATGGACTCACACACCTGGGAAAGGATCAAATTGGAAATTTAGTTAATGAAAGATGGATAGCTCCAGAATTTTATCCAGATGCAACCAAGGTTGTACAAGTCTGCTGGATATGTGGAAATGTCCAATCCAGGACAGAAGATCAAGACAACCCTTGGAGCAATCCCCAAACATTATTTTCCATTTCAAAGACTGCAAATTGACTATATTTAGCTGCCAAAGATGTATTGGTAGTCATAGACATTTTCAGTTATTGGCCAATGGCAAAAGCTACAGCAAAATCAATAGCTAGAAAATTAGTTTCAGAAGTTATTTGCAGATTTCTAGTACCAGAAGTTATAGTATCAGATAGCAGAGTTAATTTCATTGAATAATTAATGTAGCACATAATGCATGATTTGGGGATACAACAGGCATTCCATGTGTTGTATCACCCACAGGTTAGTGGGTGTGTCACAGAAACCAGAAAGGGATGCTAAAGTGTTTATTTTTAGTACTGGTTAATAGTAGAAAAATATTCAGTAAAACCACAGGCTATTCACCTTATGAAATATTGTTTGATAGCATACCTAAAATAGGATGTTATTATCCACAAGAGTTACGGCATAAATATGATAATTTGCATATGTTAAATAAAAGTCTTACTGAAGAAACTGACACGTCTGTATTCTCTAGTTTTTGCATCTCTCCCAGATACAGGAGCAGATCTGAATCCCTGCAAGCTTTAACCAGGAGATTGGGTGTATCTGGAAAGACAAGTGAGAAAGTCACTTGAGCCCAGATTTGATGGTCCACATCGAGTGTTGCTGACCACACCCACGTCTGTGAAAATTAAGGAGAGAGAGACTTGGGTCCCACTGAAAATTTGCCCAAGTTAAGTTTGAACAATGAAATATACAAACATGCAGAGGCTAATTGGGCCTAAACCAGACAGGCCACTATTGGTCATTAGAAGTGGTTAACTTCAGTACTTATTATAGTATACCCCTCATAGGAGAGGGCAGGGACTGGCATGTCCGCCAATCCAAAGTTACATACCAGTGTTTAGTATGTAAGAAGTGTGGTATCAAAGCCACTAACTCTTGTGTCCATTCACGTTAAAGTAAAGATCATGAAATCTCCAGGGTTTCAAAGATACCAGTTAGTTAAGAAATGCTGGGATCACATGGGCTCACATCTGGAAAAGGAGGGGAATGAACATTTGTCTCCTTTACATATGAGCGTATGGGGGTTTCTCGATTTCTTTGGAGCAAATACATACTATAAAATAGAGTATGACACTTTTAGATATGTATGAAGAGAACTCCAAGAATGTGTTGTACATTTATTACTAATGAAACAGATAATGCACAAGAAGTGGTTCAGAGATATGTCCAAGAAATAGAAGATGAAAAACAGGCATATGCCAACAAACATAACACCCCTGATTACCTAGAGGGGACTTGGGGAGGGGGGGAATGTTTTTTTTCCTCTCTTGGTTAAAGGAGGATGATTTTCCTCTCCTGGTTAAACCCAGCTAATCGGTTTACTGGGATCAAAGGATAGATTGTTAAAATTGTGATTTTTTTTTTTAATTAAAATTGTTTGCTTAGCTATTTACATATATCTGTGTTTTAAGATACAATTTTGTTTCCTTTCAGCTTGCAAAATGTCTATAAACTCAAGATTTGAAACCTCCAATTTTAAGAAGTTACAGAAGAGCTTGGCAAGAAAGAGCCATGAGCAGTCTACTTTGATTTATATGAGTGAACGGCCATCAACCCTCTATTGGATAAAGTGAAAAGCACCGTCTCTTGGGGATATAGACATTAGCACCATCATAGGTAGACTGTTTGCCTAGACTCGTTAGGTAGAGATTTTGTTATGCCTCACAGCTCAACTATAATGTCAGATTATTATAAATAGGAGGGACTGAAAAAGGCAGCATTATGTTAAAGTAGTTTTCAGCCATCTTGTATCACAGTAGCCATTTTGTCTGAATATAAATAAACGCTTTTGCTTTAAGGTTAGAAGTAATGCTGACATTTTATTAGTTGTAAAGAAGTTCCTCTGAGAATCAAGGCTAAGCTAATCGCTTATCTCCTTTAACATGTTTTGAGAACAGTGATGTTTTTGAGAACAGTAATGTTTTGGGAACAGTGTCTACAGACTGACTCTCAAGGATTTTAATGTCTCATAATTTCTATGTGTAAGAAATGACGATTATGCTTATGTTTTGTGATGTGTAACAAATTCCTGTATATGCCTAAAAGAACCCCTAGACAATAAACTGCTTCATGCTCATTCTTATCAACATAACCAAGCATGATGTCATCTGATTGAGTCTCCCAATCGATTGGTCAAAGGTATTTTAAACAGACAACTGATGGAACTTGATATAGAAGAAGGTTTTATCTCCAACAATGGGCAGTAGCGGATTTAAGTCTAGAAAACAAAGGTGGGTGCTTACGGTACACTGATATCAATGAAAATATATTGTTATGGATTGTTTGAGGTAGGGGGCCCAAATCAGTGTCTTGCTTTGGGCCCCCGTGATGTCTAAATATGCCTCTGGCTGGGGCGATGCCCTGACCGGCAGTGCCCCCCTCTGCTGGGCCTGCCACCACACCCTGCTCACCCGGCTCTTATTACGCCACTGGAGAAAGGAGGCTTAAGTTTAGTGCTTCGGGGAGGGCGGGTTAGGGTTAATGGGCCGCTGGTGAAGGTAAGGATATCTACCTTCCCCTGTCGGGATTCTGATCACTATTGTCATCCCAAACACCGGCAAATCAATCCTAATCCCAGTGTAACACCTCAAATTGTCCCAGACTAGCTCTACAGGGTATGGGCAATACCTTGGAAGGGGGTCTCTGTCCATGCAGACTTTATAACAGTCACCATACAGGTATAGATTGTGCAGCAGTAGTTCATGTTGAAATGATTTAGGCATCAGACCTTCTCTTACAAAAATATACTCCATTTTTCCTCTCAATCTGTGTAAATACTTTAAAGTACATGAATATGGTTACAGGAAGCTTCTCTTCTCCATCCAGCTCAAACACTTAGCATGTCAGATGACATAAAAAGTCTTATTAATATCACAAATTCAACCCAGGCGCTCTAGATTAAATCAATTTATTTTTCCTTTCTCCTGTGCAATTTTCCCCAGACTGTCAATAATCATAAAGCAGGTGCTCTCCTTCTCTTTTTCATTGCTTATAAACTGTGCTAAAGTATATAAAACAGCGCATAGTGTTCACCTCTGTACATTAAAAATTGTGCCTCAGAAAGGAAAAATCTCTGTTTAAACCTTAGAGGGACATGCACGTGAAAAATTTCTAAGGGATTGGATGCACTTTCTGAATTATTCTGTGCTAAAGACAATAGATTTATTGTTTGCAAGGTCGGTGACAAGTATGTGGTAACAATTCATAAGTGTGTATATTTTAGAGATTTGTAAAAAAATATTTTTTTAATGTGAAAAGCCTCTATATGTGTATATGTATTTCTAATAAATATTGATTTGTGCAGTTTTTGAAAAGCTACATCTATTGAATGCTTGTTAGATGCTTTCCCTAAAGTAGATTCATTTACTCCATTATTTGTTCTATATAAGTTTTATGAATATGGTTACTTTAAACTTCATCTTTTTCACGAGCACAGTTACAAAAGCACAGTTTTGAACTTTACACAAACAGGTACATCTGGCCCTTGGCTGACAGATGCCTGTAGTTCTCCAGCACATTTGTCACTGCTCTCCATCACATCTCATCTTCACTGCTCTCTTTACAGCAGGGGAAGCCACCCTGGTCCTTGAGAGTGTCAAAGTCGAAAAATATCATGCTTCACGTTGCCATATATTAACCCCATGCGCTTGCCCGCTGCACGTGCACATTCCCTCCCGTGCATGCGCATATTCGCAGTTGCGTGACAGCGCCTCCACGGTCGTGCGCTCAGGCGTGTGGTATGCGCATTTACGGTAGAGTTTGTGTGCGTCTGGCGGGCGACTCGATCATTACATAGTTAATCCAAATAGTATATTTTATAGGTTATGGTCCCCTTAATATCTGTAAGTTTGTTTAGTGTAACTGGTTCATGGACAGAGAGATCCCTCTTTACATGATACGAAGGGTCAGACAGGTTTTGAGCAGTGGTGTTTAGTACCTAACCAAAGAGTATTTTATTAGAAACATTCCGGTGTTGGTTAGGAAGAGATCGTCGCTCCAACGTATAGTTATATGTAAAAGTAGTTTATGGACTTTAAAAGTATTTGCTGTTTATTACACATGTGGTGGGAATCCTGAGAATCCCTCCCATCTGAGCAGTTTGGAATAGTCACAACCCACCTGTTTAAACTAACCTATGACCTTTTGTTATGATGCGAAGACAGGTTTCTGTGTCCAATGAACAATAAGATTGTAGGGCCCTTTGTAGTGTACTGTATGTAGTGTATATAAGAACAGCCAGCCTGGGCCAGCTCAGTCTACTCTCCACAACGGTTTTCATCATTGACTAACTAGAGAGCTGGTATCCAGGACTGCGCAGCGATCATTCCCCAGTGTGTAAGTTTTTCTCTGTGACCAACTTAATCTCTGTCTGTATTTGCCATACTCTCTCTCTCTCTCTCTGTTATTGTTTGCGATTGTGCCGCTATTGTATATTTACGTATAGTTATCCTGTTTAGGTATTAATGTTAGTTTTGTAGTGTATAAGCTGTTAACTGTATTTTCCCTTTTCACATAGCTAAATCTCGTTAGTAAAGGTGTTGGAACCTCAGCAAGGTGTCTGTGTTTCTCTAGCTAGTACAAAGGGTTTCTGAGTATGTCAATCACTCAAACAGCTTGCTTAAATATCCAGGTTAACCAGTGGTATATCATTGCAGTATCTCAATACTAAGACTTACAGTATAATCATGCTATGTGTTTAAGGTTTGAAAGGTTATTGTCTGTTTGTACGCTCGCTGTGTGTATTCCGTACACTCAGCGCAGCGTGTGTACGTAACTTGCGTACCACGTGCGAGGTCTTTGTACGCAAAATAGCGTACGGAGTGCGTAGCACGTGCACGTGGTTTAGCGGCCATTACGGCTATACAGTGTTAAGAAATAGCTTGTGTTATAAGGTAGAAAACTGACTCTATCAATTGGGGGCTCAAGTCCGGTCCACCTCATATCCGCAGTCAGGCGAAAACGCGCAGACTTTATCGATCAGCAAAGCGCAGAAAGGTGGTATCTTGTAGTGCTGATCGGATGTGCGTCTGTGTCTGCTTCTCTTGGTTTGTAGGGATGCTGGTGAAATCAGAAGAAGGTAAGAACATTAAGCTATTGTCTTTTTAAATCTGGTTTAATTTCTATTTGGTGCACACGCAGATTGGATTGCTTGTCTGTTTAAATAGGTTTAAAAGTATTTTTAATCGCTCTGCATAGCTTGATAGTTATATTTTTAACCCAGGCTTAAAAAAATAACTTCAGGGGCTTGAATGATGATTTTCTTTGTGACAAAAGAAGCCACATGGCCTGTCCTCCATTTTGTGTAACCCTCATGGATGTGGAAGGGGGAGGAGCAGCGGCCATTTTGGGAAGGTCAATTTTTTTTCCTGAATGGCTGATTTTCAGTTGACTCGGGAAATAATCAGCCATCCATTGTCGAAAAGAAATCACCATTTAATGAGTTTTTAATGCATTTATTTAATCCATATCATAATTATAAATAGTTTAGATAGAGTTTAATGTAAGTTAATAGTAAAATGAATATTTGATTTAGGAAATACACAAATAAAACAAAGTTGTTAGTTTTTTTTTTCTCTTTCTCCCTTCAAGAGTCTGTTTTAACTCTGCTACTTGTGAGATGGGCCATTGAGATGCAAATTAACCTGTGTAACTGGTGACACTTCTCAACTGTTTTTTTTTTCTCCCAGCAGTGAAAGAAATCGCCTTCACAGATAGTTAAAAGCACATTCATATGCAAATTAGAAGCACTGAATAAGGTCTCATAGATGTAATAGTGATTAGTACATATATGAAATATTATATGTGTGTGACATCAATGTATGTTATTAGATTAATTTAGAATTGCATTTTCATCTGTGTATTTTCACATCTCACTCTCCTGGTTGCCATTTTATCATTAATAACGTGCTGAGAAAGATTTGTTGCTATTGGTAGTTAACAGTAAAATTAATACGTAAGGGAGTAATTTGTAAAACACGCACACGGCTTTGCCTAAGATACAAGGGAGATCTGTGTGGTGCTCGGTAGATGATTACAGTTAAAAATCATTTGCATTGATATAAACGTGTTAGTTGTGTTACTGTGGACATATCTGGCCTGCGTACACGTGTCTCTAACAAGGGGCAGAACGAGCGTACGCGACGCAAGGGCCGACGCACGGAGCGTATATTACGCAACGAAGCGTACGGATAAGCCCATGCAATACGAATCACACGATAGTATTGTTTTAGTAGGCGATACGGAAGCAACGCGATAATAGCGCAAATTAATCTCAGTATCCTAAATTTTTATCTAAAAGGAACCTTCTCTAGTTGCAACTCCTCTGAGACTAGACTGCAATACTGAATGAAAGGGATTTCTGTACAGAAACGAAAGTAAAGAGTATATGATGTGAGAGAGTGTGTGCATATATATGTTTCTCATTTTGGTTGGAACCTAGAAATCGAGTTCTCGTAGAGGTACATCCATGAAAGTGACAGCGCGTGGTGGCTTGGGAGGCATCCCTTGTTAGTATTGAAATAAGAGCATTAGAAGTATAGCAGATTAGGAGGTCTACTGTAGACACAGACCAGGAGGTCCAGAGACAGACCAGGAGGTCTAGGTACAGCAGACTAGGAAGTCCGCTATAGATAAAGTTAAGAAGCACAACCACAGGAGGGTTGGTGCAATACCCATATAGGCCATAAAGCTCTGGCTGAAGGAATCCGCAGCCGTAATTTTCGATTCCGTTGGTCGTTTCGCACATAAGATTAGTTGCTTATGTGCAGTACGACTGTACCACATGTAATTGTGTGCATTAGTTTGTAACTTGACCCAGTACCATTTGCGTATGCTAGTGGGGTCATAAACGCTATTTGTACATTCTAACGTGATTTGTGTAATTTTTTTTATTTTAAGGGAGGTTTGCTGGTCACTCAGGAACTCTTCAGCAACTGATAGTTACTGGGAAGGGTAAGTGCTCTTCGGATCACACCCACACGTTCCAGTAAATAGAGGTTCAGGTCGCAGGGGCCCTAGGTTGAGTACGCCAGCGCTAAGGCAGAGTGTGGGCGTATTGGTCGACGTGGGCGAGTGTGTGAAGGTACTCAGTAAACTTTCACCGTCGGCCTACCCCGGACATCTTGGTTTTTGTAAGGGTTCGCTGAAGACCCTGATTTGAAGGTCAGAGGTAGTGAAAGCAACACCTGCAAAGATGGGGGCCAGTTGTTCAGGTAGGGGGCGATCAACCCTGGTTCAGGTTGATTTAGTAAACCGGCCCATAAGGTCGGCAAGGTATAACGTGTGATACAGACCAGGAGGTCCGAGATGAATCACACACAAAGGTTTTCAATGAATGGGAAAGAATGACTGTGCATGACGGGGAAAGTTCCCACGGGTAGGCAGTTTTAGCCCCGAGGTGTTACAAAATCTAAGGAGAAGGATATGTCTAATTAAATCCAGCAAGCAGCGAATCAGACATTATGATTGTTTACAGTTATGGCAACGGGAATGTGAGATACAAGGAGGATTAGCTTACACAGCTGACTCTCACTTTGGTAAGAAAAATATGGCAACAAGAGAGAAAGTGGTTACAGAGAATGGCACACTGGTGTATGATAAACATGCACTTAGCAACTGTATTATTGAGGATAAGAATAATTGTAACAAATGTAACAATGATAAAAGTAAAACTGTTAAATGTACAACTGTTAACCCGTGCAAGTTGCACCCCATGTTAAACTTCCCTCAGGATTACAAGCAAGAAAGTGAGCCCAGCACGATGTCGGCACCTTTTCCAGCAGCCATCATACAAGACATCCAGGTGGACGCGACCAAATCGGTAAAGGCAGTAGTCAAACCCCCTAACGGAGGGTCAGGTGAGGTCGTGTCCACAGGTACGTACGGTGTTATATATCACGCACAAACAAATGTACCTCATATTGTAGAACCAACACAAGATGATGTGGTTGAATTTAATCCTGTCAGGGTGATCACAGTCCCCAATGGGAAGACTGACGCTCAGGGAATCATTCCCACCAGGGACGGTGCAATGCGCCGTCCCTGGTTCCGGACAGAATTAGGAGCAATTATGTCTGAATTCCCTGATCCTAGGAAAGATCTAGTTGCATGTCAGAGGTTTATTAAAGAACTAGGAAACTCCACAGAACCCACCAACAAAGGTTGGCGGACAGTGCTGAGGGCATGTTTGCCCTCCAGTGTTGACCCTGCGAAATTTATTACTGATTGTAAATTAGACACAGAAGTACCTCGTACGGAGGAACACAATCAGGAATGTATTAAGCAGATCAACTGACAGTTAGGAGTATATTTCCCAGCCGTTGTCGAGTGGAACAAAATCTTCTCCATAAGACAAAGAGGAGGAGAAAGTACTTCTAATTATTTCAATCGAGCACTGCAAGTAATGGCTAGAGATACTGGGATCACGGACATTGAGAGAAATGCACAACATAGAGATATAGCGGTTAAGGTATTAATGGATGGTTTAAAGGAAGTGTTGAGAACAAGGGTACAAACCTCTCTACCTAACTGGAGAGGTATCTCGGTGGCTGTTTTGAGAGAGTCTGCTATTGACCATGAATGGAACATCAAAAGACACCTGGAGTCACAGGGCAGTAAGCAAATGACAATCAGTAGACAAGCCCTGACAACGAAGCCACACCAGCGTAAGCCCCAAACCCCTGTGAGAAATTCTAATGTGATAGTTTGTTATCATTGTCACAAAGATGGACATTTTGCAAGAGATTGTAGATCAAGAAATATACAAATGTCATATCAACCCCCTAGACAACGACATGACCATGATATCCAAAGAAACAGGGAAGCACAGGGAGGTAAGAAGCCTCAGATCCCTGTGGGTAAGTCAAAGGTGATAAGATGTTATAATTGCCAGAAGGAAGGTCATTTTGCACGAAGTTGTAGGTTTAAAGATCCACAAAAGGTATATCAACCCCCTAGACAAAAAAAAACATGAGCAAAGTCATGATACACGAAATTGTAATCAGGAATTACCTAGGAAGAAGTTTGGGCCGCACCTGTAATATGCAGTCAGGAAAGTTGATCATTAGGACTGGTAGTAAACCTGAGGTTACAGTTAATGATATTGGGAGGTCAGTTCCTTGTAGACACAGGAACGGCCGGGTAAACTTTGTAATTTATCTGTAAATGTTTCTTTTTCCCCATCTCTGACGTTCATCGGCAGAACTCAAACATCACATAGCTACATGGTCTTTGCAGAAGTCTACCTAACCCCAGTGTGACCTACCGACATCGGTGTGTCCTGGCCAGGCACAAAAGGGTGCAGTGTGGAAATACTGGTGGGGGAGACTGCGCAAAGATACCAATGGATGTGTTGGTGTGACAGCCTGATGGTGAACGGAAGATCTGACAATGTTTTTTTTGGTTTGTTGTTTTATGTAACATATATATGAATTGTTCTCTCTCTCGTTTATTTTTTTTCCCCTCTTCTCTCTCATGTTCTCATGCTTTACAGATGGTATGTCACACATCAGTTAGACAAATGGTAATGCAAGATTTTTGCTCCTTACAGAAAGATCGCATATTTGGAAGGAATATTGTATCACCAGAATGTTCGTTTGGAAGACTGAGAAACAGCACCTTTGAGATGACAACAGAGCAAGAAGAACAACAAGACTAAAGGACAAAAGCATTGTAACATTTTTCTTTCCCCTCAAATTATTTTTTTTGTACCCCCATTACAAATTTCTCTTTCTCCTCCTGTAAGATGGACTCACCCCAAGAGACTGTGATCCGGATTTTCCTGTTGACCCTGCTGTTGACCAGAGCAGTCTGTTTCGGTGAGAGTACCAGTGAGGTCGAGAAAGGATCGGGAATGGGTTCTGATGACCAGGATGGAGGCGTAAATTTCCAAGAGCAGCACAATCACTGAGTAAAGGCGAGTATCAGAAAACGATCTGATAGCATTGACAATAGAAGGAATTGTGAAGGATTGTTAGCTGAAGAGAACTGCATCTGTAGGCACTGTGACAATATAGTTGAGGATGGGTGCATCAAGAAATGTCAGTCCAGTTTTAATATCCACATGGACCGGCATCCATTGAGTGACTATTACTCCTTAGTGGGTAAAGTGTTAAACCAGACAGACTGTTGGGTATGCTCTCAAGTACCTCAAGGTCACAGCAAATCAGGGCTAGTACCATTCCCTTTAACTGTAGGAGAGGTACTTGAGTTAAGAGGTGGGAGGCCGGTGGACAAGAGGTTTAATATCTCTAGTCCTCCTAGTTTGAAGCTCCACCAGTATCATGTGGATAGGTCGTTAGTATGCTTTAACATTTCCAATCCCCGAAAGCCGGGAAATTGGGAAGTGTCATGGAGTAATCAAACCATGACATTTTCACATAGAGCCGACAGAATGCCCATAGACACAGAACTTATACGCCAGATAGCCGACAGTGGAAGGTTTTTCTGGTATAGGTACACTCTAGGAAGTAGGACCATGCGAGTTGGAGAAGTATCACCAGGATACTGTGCACATATCGTACAACCGGATACATGTACTAGACAGATGGGAGAATTAGGGTTAGGAGATTTCACATGGAAAATTTGTAACATGGTTATGTCATACTCCGTCCCATATGTTCTCCCCGATGATGCATATTTCATATGCGGGAGAAAGGCGTATAAGTGGCTTGCCCCAAACTCAGAGGGATTGTGTTACATTGGAAAAGTACTGCCTGAAGTAATGACTGTATTCCATATCAAAATGAAAGACATTCACCGCAGCGCCCAAGCTCCTTATACTCACACTCATTACGAGCACGTCGTTAAACGGCACCTGATAGAGAGGACAGAGCATCCAGCCTCTGATTTGATCCATGAATCCACCGGGATTCAATTCCTACTCGCGTTAGATATCACTCGTACCGCCAGAGGAGTGATAAATTATAGGTATATATCTGCGCTAGCGAACTTGTTAGACAATATCACCGAAATGTATGACGACACGTTCAGGTATACTGGGAGAGAGTTACAAGCCTACAAAACAGAACTGGTTCAGCATAGGATGATTCTCAATTATCTCACAGCAGTGACAGGTGGGTATTGTGTTACCCTAGCAACTCAGTATGGAGTAAAGTGCTGCACGTATATTACAAACAGCACTGAGGACCCGGCCGAGGTCATAGACCAAAAGATGGATGACATTTTACAATTGAAGTGGGAGTTCCGAAGAAGACATAATCTCACTCTTGCTGCTGTGAGTAATGAGCTGACCAGTTGGGTGTCATGGTTGAACCCACAAAATTGGTTCTCTGGTCTAGGAGAATGGGCCCAAGGTATTATCATGGATGTAGGGAAATTTCTCTTGTGTATTCTGGGAGTCATCATATTGGTTGGTCTGATATTTAGATGCGTTCGGACTTTAACGAAGTGTAAAGGTAATACCAGAGTGATGAGTCTGAGGAGCGAGGACACTGTAATAACAACAACTAATTTGATTTATGACCCAACGATAGAGACAATGTTGTGATGAAAATGTGATTCCACGGTCCGTTTCTTTCACCCGTTTCTCCTTTGTTTTCCTCCAAGGTACAAAGACATCCACTTGGAAGAAGAATTTGACAACCTCTTTTATACAGACCATTGATGAACTGTGTCACAGACCCCCAATATCCCTAGTGACTTTAACTTTTTACGAAAGCCCAATACTTTAGAGACTATAATTTTATGGACACTTGAAGAAGCTTTCGATTGCTATTATCCGTAAAGCTACAGTAAAGATACGACGATCCAGACAAGACATCAGACAAGACTCCAATCGGCGAATGCATACTAAACTCACATAATTGTGTGACTACATTTATAACGTTGTTTCTTATCTTCACCACTACAACCTTCGGTAATGACACACATAGTCGACAGGGAATATAGACACATATAGCAGCATTCACATGTTCCCCCCATTCATGTATCATCAACTAAATGTGCTCCCCCATTTGTTGCAACCAAAAGCCGAAAAGAGCTCGGTAGAGTTTGACAGCCCATCCACAGACCCTTAATACGGGATAAGAAGGATTAAAATGTATACTTCGCAATACCTCGAAGCTTGATTTAAAACACGTACGGCACGATGATACCATGACCCCTCAAACATAAATTCATACACACATGCTTCTACTATCTCACTAGGTCATACCTTTCCCACCTTCTCCTCTCCTCCCTTTACCCAATCATAAAAAGGTATTTACATGATGACATATATTTTTCTGTTTGAACTGTTTTAGGAAGTGGCAGTTATTGATGACTGCCAAAGGGTGGACTGTCAAAGTCGAAAAATATCATGCTTCACGTTGCCATATATTTACCCCATGCGCTTGCCCGCTGCACGTGCACATTCTCTCCCGTGCGTGCGCATAGTTGCAGTTGCGTGACGGCGCCTCCACGGTCGTGCGCTCAGGCGCGTGGTATGCGCATTTACGGTAGAGTTTGTGTGCGTCTGGCGGGTGACTCGATCGTTACATAGTTAATCCAAATAGTATATTTTATAGGTTATGGTCCCCTTAATAATATCTGTAAGTTTGTTTAGTGTAACTGGTTCATGGACAGAGAGATCCCTCTTTACATGATACGAAGGGTCAGACAGGTTTTGAGCAGTGGTGTTTAGTACCTAACCGAAGAGTATTTTATTAGAAACATTCCGGTGTTGGTTAGGAAGAGATCGGTCGCTCCAACGTATAGTTATATGTAAAAGTAGTTTATGGACTTTAAAAGTATTTGCTGTTTATTACACATGTGGTGGGAATCCTGAGAATCCCTCCCATCTGAGCAGTTTGGAATAGTCACAACCCACCTGTTTAAACTAACCTATGACCTTTTGTTATGATGCGAAGACAGGTTTCTGTGTCCAATGAACAATAAGATTGTAGGGCCCTTTGTAGTGTACTGTATGTAGTGTATATAAGAACAGCCAGCCTGGGCCAGCTCAGTCTACTCTCCACAACGGTTTTCATCATTGACTAACTAGAGAGCTGGTATCCAGGACTGCGCAGCGATCATTCCCCAGTGTGTACGTTTTTCTCTGTGACCAACTTAATCTCTGTCTGTATTTGCCATACTCTCTCTCTCTCTCTCTGTTATTGTTTGCGATTGTGCCGCTATTGTATATTTACGTATAGTTATCCTGTTTAGGTATTAATGTTAGTTTTGTAGTGTATAAGCTGTTAACTGTATTTTCCCTTTTCACATAGCTAAATCTCGTTAGTAAAGGTGTTGGAACCTCAGCAAGGTGTCTGTGTTTCTCTAGCTAGTACAAAGGGTTTCTGAGTATCTCAATCACTCAAACAGCTTGCTTAAATATCCAGGTTAACCAGTGGTATATCATTGCAGTATCTCAATACTAAGACTTACAGTATAATCATGCTCTGTGTTTAAGGTTTGAAAGGTTATTGTCTGTGTGTACGCTCGCTGTGTGTATTCCGTACACTCAGCGCAGCGTGTGTACGTAACTTGCGTACCACGTGCGAGGTCTTTGTACGCAAATAGCGTACGGAGTGCGTAGCACGTGCACGTGGTTTAGCGGCCATTATGGCTATACAGTGTTAAGAAATAGCTTGTGTTATAAGGTAGAAAACTGACTCTATCAAGAGCTACCAACAGTGCACCAGTGCACGTTTTCCAAGTATCCTCACAGACGCACAAGTTAAGTAATTAGCTCCACCTGTGGATATTTTAAAATGTGACAGTAATGACTGCACATGTGCACCTGCCAGGTGAGCTGGAAAACGTGAACTGTTGGTAGCGCTCGAGGACCAGGGTTGGCTGCCACTACTCTACAGCATTAATGTCAGACACCCCATACACAAGCACATTCAGTCTGCCTCTCTCTGCACCCTAAGGGCCAGCAATATAAGTTCGGACACTTTGAGCAGTGTACTGTCAGCTGCAGTTAACTATCCTTCTACAAGAATGGCTCCTCTTTAGCCACAATGCCTCAACATTGCGCCCCCAATGACTGCTGTGGGCTTTCATGTATAGGGAACTGCTCCCCCCCTTAGCAGTAAAGTTCTGAGAAACTCCTCTTCCCTCTGCAGCTTCATGTTAGATGTGCATCATGGCAACCACCATTGCCATGCTCTTCCCCTGCCAAGGGAGAACATGCTCCCCAGCTACAAAATGTCTCTCCGGAAGGCAGGAAAACACTCCCATTTTATAGACTAAGAAACCATTCTGCTTTTAATGGTATTTTCTCCTAGACCACACCCTTTTTCAGGTCCCATGATTTAGCCATGTCCCCTTTTCTGCAAAAACTTTCTCAGGGTCTCTGACATGCAGTTTCTGCAATGAGAAGCTGCATTTCACACTGAAAGGGGTGTTATTCTATTAACACCCTAGAGGGTATGTTACATAGAAAATTATCAAGTATACTGTATTACAGTATTGTCTTCCAGGTTGTACATAATCCAAGATGACCAGTATATCATACATATCCTGGTTGTCTATATCATACAGGCTCCATGTTTTAAAATTATCACGAAGACTACAAAAAAATAAATAATAATAATAATAATAATAATAATGATGCAATGATATCCAAGAAAGTATACATTTCTGTGCAAGGAGTAATTTATGATACATGCACATAAACTCTGACAGTATCTTCAAAGACATACAGTAGCTCCACGGTATCCACCATAATTCACATGTACACTTACCTGGATTGGCTGCTTGGTTGGTGCGATGGCCGGCCTGCTGATGTGATGATCAGGTGTGTACCCAGCCTAAGTGTTCTGCACAGATGTATTAAGGAAAAAACAAAACATATAGTATACATCAGGGGTGGATGGGGTGGTTGTCCAGGACACCCCACAGATTGAGGGTCCCTACACTTTGATAAACACTGCCCTGGTCCGGCGCCCCTGCATCCTTCCTGGCTAGCTCCGAGTCCCAGAAGCACAGGATGGAGACTGCTTTGAGACAGATGAAGAGAGCTTTGTTTCCTTCTCTACAGTGAGCCCCCCCACTCATGGATATACTGCCGTGATTCACGGATGTATGGGGAAGGGGTGGGGCCTAATGCTGTAAAGTGCCTGCCCCATCAGTGTTCTGATGCTGCTGTAGCCTAATATGTAGTTTTTCTCCTGCTCTATTCCCCTCCCCCTCGCTCTCACCTTGATACCCTCTTTCTCACACCTTCTCTATTGCTCCCCTCTCTCTCACTTCCTGACACTTTCTCTCTCCCTCTCTCTTGGCATACCCTCTTGTTCTATTTCTCTCTCCCTGACACCCTCTCCCTTGCTCCCCTCACTCACTTATACACACACTCTCTCTCTGTCACTTGCTCCCCCTCTCTCACACCCTCTTTCTCCCCCATTCTTTGCGGCATATTCAGCAACCTCTAAATGTCACAATTTATACACTCCCTATTAGAGATGTGCACCGGAAATTTTTCGGGTTTTGGATTCAGTTCTGCTGCCGTGTTTTGGATTCGGACGCATTTTGGCAAAACCTGCCTGAAAATTTTTTTTGTCGGATTCAGGTGTTTAAAAAACATCAACTCAAAAACAGCTTATCATCGAATTTGGGGGTAATTTTGATCCTATAGTATTATTAACCTCAATAACCATAATTTCCACTCATTTCCAGTCTAATCTGAACACCTCACACCTCACAATACTATTTTTAGTCAAAAAATTTGCCCCGAGGTTGCTGGATGACTAAGCTAAGCGACCCCAGGGGGCGGCACAAACACCTGGCCCATCTAGGAGTGGCACTGCAGTGTCAGACAGGATAGCAGTTATAAAAATTGGCCCCAAACAGCACATGATGCAAAGATAAATAAAAAATAGAGGTGCAAGATGGAATTGTCCTTGGGCCCTCCCACCCACCCTTATGTTGTATAAATAGGACATGCACACTTTAACAAACCCATCATTTCAGCCACAGGGTCTGCCACACGACTGTGGCTGAAATGACTGGTTGGTTTGGGCCTCCACCAAAAAAAGAAGCAATCAATCTCTCCTTGCTCAAACTGACTCTACAGAGGCAAGATGTCAACCTCATCATCATCCGCCAATTCCTCACCTCTTTCACTGTGTACATCCCCCTCCTCACAGAGTATTAATTTGTCCCCACTTGTATCCACCATCTCAGGTCCCTGTGTACTTTCTGTAGGCAATTGCTGATGAATGTCTCCATGGAGGAATTGATTATAATTAATTTTTATGAACATCATCTTCTCGAGATGTTGTGGAAGTAACCTCATATGCCGATCGCTGACAAGATGAGCGGCTGCACTAAACACTCTTTCAGAGTACACAAAGGAGGGGGGGCAACTTAGGTAAAATAAAGCTAGTTTCTGCAAGGGCCTCCAATTGCCTCTTTTTCCTGCCAGTATACGTACGGACTGTCTGACGTGCCTACTTGAATGCGGTCACTCATATAATCCTCCACCATTCTTTCAATGGTGACCGAATCTTATGCAGTGACAGTAGACGACATGTCAGTAATCGTTGGCAGGTCCTTCAGGCCGGACCAGATGTCAGCACTCGCTCCTGACTGCCCTGCATCACTGCCAGTGGGTGGGCTCGGAATTCTTATCCTTTTCCTCGCAGCCCCAGTTGCGGGAGAATGTGAAGGAGTTGTTGTTGACGGGTCACGTTCCGCTTGACTTGACAATTTTCTCACCAGCAGGTCTTTGAACCTCTGCAGACTTGTGTCTGCCAGAAAGAGAGATACAACATAGGCTTTAAACCTAGGATCAAGCACTGTGGCCAAAATGTAGTGCTCTGATTTCAACAGATTGACCACCCATGAACCCTGGTTAAGCGAATTAAGGGCTCCATCCACAAGTCCCACATGCCTAGCGGAATTGCTCCGTCTTAGCTCCTCCTTCAATTTCTCCAGCTGCTTCTGCAAAAGCCTGATGAGGGGAATGACCTGACTCAGGCTGGCAGTGTCTGAACTGACTTCACGTGTGGCAAGTTCAAAGGGTTGCAGAACCTTGCACAACGTTGAAATCATTCTCCACTGCGATTGAGTCAGGTGCATTCCCACTCCTTTGCCTATATATCGTAGGCAGATGTATAGGCTTGAATGGCCTTTTGCTGATCCTCCATCCTCTGAAGCATATAGAGGGTTGAATTCCACCTCGTTAACACCTCTTGCTTCAACTGATGAAGGGGCAGGTTCAGGAGTGTTTGCTGGTGCTCCAGTGTTCGGCACGCGGTGGCTGAATACCGAAAGTGGCCCACAATTCTTCGGGCCACCGACAGCATCTCTTGCACGCCCCTGTCATTTAAATAATAATTCTGCACCTCCAAATTAATTGTATGTGCAAAACATGGGATGTGCTGGAATTTGCCCACATGTAACGCACGCACAATATTGGTGGCGTTGTCCGATGTCACAAATCCCCAGAAGAGTCCAATTGAGTTAAGCCAATCTGCGATGATGTTCCTTAGTTTCCGTTAGAGGTTGTCAGCTGTGTGCCTCTTATGAAAAGCTGTGATACAAAGCGTAGCCTGCCTAGGAACGAGTTGGCATTTGCGAGATGCTGCTACTGGTGCCGCTGCTGCTGTTGTTGCTGCCGGAGGCAATACATCTACCCAGTGGGCTGTCACAGTCATATAGTCCTGAGTCTGCCCTGCTCCACTTGTCCACATGTCCATGGTTAAGTGGACATTGGGTACAACTGCATTTTTTAGGACACTGGTGAGTCTTTTTCTGACATCTGTGTACATTCTCGGTATCACCTGCCTAGAGAAGTGGAACCTAGATGGTATTTGGTACCGGGGACACACTACCTCAAGAAATTCTCTAAGTCCCTGTGAATTAACGGTGGATACCGGACACACGTTTAACACCAACACAGCTGCCAAGGCCTGAGTTATCCACTTTTCAGCAGGATGACTGCTGTCATATTTCATCTTCCTCGCAAAGGACTGTTGGACAATCAATTGCTTACTGGAAGTAGTACAAGTGGTCTTCCGACTTCCACTCTAGGATGACGATCGACTCCCAGCAGCAACAACAGCAGCGCCAGCAGCAGTAGGCATTACTCTCAAGGATCCATCGGAGAAATCCCAGTTAGGAGAGGATTCATCAGACTTGCCAGTGACATGGCCTGCAGGACTATTGACATTTCTGTATAAGGAGGAAATTGACACTGAGGGAGTTGGTGGTGTGGTTTGCAGGAGCTTGGATACAAGAGGAAGGGATTTAGTTGTCAGTGGACTGCTTCCGCTGTCACCCAAAGTTTTTGAACTTGTCAATGACTTCTGATGAATGCGCTTCATGTGACGTATAAGGGAGGATGTTCCTAGGTGGTTAACGTCCTTACCCCTACTTATTACAGCTTGACAAAGGCAACACATGGCTTGACACTTGTTGTCAGGATTTCTGTTAAAATAATTCCACACCGAAGAGGTGATTTTTTTTTGTAATTTGACCAAGCATGTCAATGGCAACATTCATCCCACGGACAACAGGTGTCTCCCCCGGTGCCTGACTTAAACAAAGCACCTCACCATCAGAATCCTACATGTCAATTTCCTCCTCAGCGCCAGCAACACCCATATCCTCATCCTGGTGTACTTCAACAGTGACATCTTCAATTTGACTATCAGGAACTGGACTGTGGTTGCTCCTTCTAGCACTTCCAGGGAGCGTGCAAATGGTGGAAGGAGCCACCTCTTCACGTCCAGTGTTGGGAAGGTCAGGCATCGCAACCGACACAATTGTACTCTCCTTGGGGATTTGTGATTTAGAAGAACGCACAGTTCTTTGCTGTGCTTTTGCCATCTTAACTCTTTTCAGTTTTCTAGTGGGAGGATGAGTGCTTCCATCCTCATGTGAAGCTGAACCACTAGCCATGAACATAGGCCAGGGCCTCAGTCGTTCCTTGCCACTCTGTGTCATAAATGTCCTATTGGCAAGTTTACGCTTCTCCTCAGACGCTTTAAATTTAGATTTTTGGGTCATTTTACTGAACTTTAGTTTTTTGGATTTTACATGCTCTCTACTATGACATTGGGCATCAGCCTTGGCAGACAACATTGATGGCATTGAATCGTCTCTGCCATGACTAGTGGCAGCAGCTTCAGCACTAGGTGGAAGTGGATCTTGATCTTTCCCTATTTCACCCTCCACGTTTTTGTTCTCCATTTTTTAATGTGTGGAATTATTTGCCAGTAATATCATTATATCAATAGCAATGGCCTACTGTACTGTACAACTATGTACTGTTGGTCACCCAAATGTTGTACTGTACTACTATATATACTGCTCACAAAAATGCAGCACAGATATGGAATGGATACTTGCAGTGACACAGAGCTGAAAGATACAGCAATGGCCTACTGTACTGTACAACTACATACTGTTGGTCACCCAAATGCTGCACTGTACTACTATATATACTGCTCACAAAAATGCAGCACAGATATGGTATGGATACTTGCGATGGCACAGAGCTGCAAGATACAGCAATGGCCTACTGTACTGTACAACTGTATACTGTTGGTCACCAAAATGCTGTACTATACTACTATATATCCTGCTCACAAAAATGCAGCACAGATATGGAATGGATACTTGCAGTGACACAGAGCTGCAAGATACAGCAATGGCCTACTGTACTGTACAACTATATACTGTTGGTCACCAAAATGCAGCTCACTGAGCACAGATATTTGCAGCACACTGAGCACAGATATTTGCAGCACACTAAGCACAGATATGGAGCTTTTCTGGCAGAGAACGTAGCCATGTCCTCTCCATTCAATCTCCAATGCACGAGTGATAATAGCGGCGACGCGCGGCTCTTTATATAGAATACGAATCTTGCGAGAATCCGACAGCGGGATGATGACGTTCGGTTGAGTTCAGGTTAACCGAGCAAGGTGGGAAGATCCGAGGCTGCCTCGGACCCGTGTAAAACAGGTGAAGTTCAGGGGGGTTCGGATTGCAACGAACCGAACCCGCTCATCTCTACTCCCTATTGCTGTTGTGATCCCTTCTCCTACCGGTGCTGTCCGGCAATTAGTTAGGAGCCATGGGTGTGGTTGTGTCAATTGGGATGGGGAGGGTGGTCATCGCTGGAGCTGACTGCAGCCACAGCAATATGATGCCTGGGGAGGGGTTGCTGTGGGGATAAATACACAGGCTGCAGGGGGTGCCAGTGGCTGCGTTGACCCTTTCTGCAGCGAAAATTTTCTGATGGGGCACAATGAATACTGACAAAATTGTGAGAGAATACAGTGAGAATTGAAAACTAAAATTCTTATTGCACAATTATTTTATGATGCCCATTTGTCTCTCCTTCAGTTCTCTTCCTGACACACACTCTGTCTTGCTCCTTTCTCTGTCTCCCACCTTGACACCCTCTCTCTCCTGCTCGCACTGACACCCTCTTTCTCTCTCCCTCTCTCTCTTGTACCCCCATCTTGCTCTGTCTCTCCCTCCCTGACATCCTCTCTCGCTCTCCCTCCCTGACCCCCTCCCTCCTGCTTGCTTCCCCTACCTCCCTCTCTCTCTCTCCCTGAAGGTGGGAACACACTAGCCGATGTGAGTGTACACACTAGACAAGCTAGTAAAATATATTGCTCAGAATTACCCTTCTGAGCGAGATCTTTTACTTTCTCATCTAGTGTGTATGGGGCTTGACACCATCTGTCCCTTTCTCCCTATTTCTTTTCATCCCTGACACCCTCTCTCTCATTCTTCCTCTCTCTTGCTCCCTCTGTGACTCTTTCTTGTTCCTCTCTCTCTGACACCCTCTCTTTCTCCTCTACCCTCTCCCTCCCTGACTTTGTCCCTCTCATTCTTGCTCTTGCTCCCCCCTTTCTCTTTCACTGCCTTTCTCTCCCTCACTGTTACTTTCTCTACCCCTCTGTCTTGTTTCTCTGTCTCTATCTCCTTGACACCTTCTCTATCTCTTGCCCTCCCCCCCTCTCTCTCTCTCTCTCCCTGACACCCTCTCTCTCGTTCTCTCCCTCCCTGTCTCCCTCTCTCCCCCTCTCTCTCCCTGATGGCTCTTTTGTCTCTTACTACCCTCACTTTCTCTACTACTCAGCTAAGCGGCATATTATTGACTGCAGTGGAGGTGTTCGCCTCCCATTCTCTTTCACTGCCTTTCTCTCCCTCCCTGACAGCCTCTTTCTCTCTCCCGCTCTCTTGCTCCTCTGTCTCTCTCTTTCCCTGACACCTTCTCTATCTCTTGCCCTCCCCACCTCTCTCCCTGAAACACTCTCTCATTCTCCCCTCTCCCTGTCTCCCTCACCCCCTCTCTCCCTAAATGACCTTTTTGTCTCTCATTCCCCTCGCTCTCTCTTCTACTCGGCTAAAGGGCATAGTAGTGATAACAGTGGGGGTGCAGAGTCAATTTTATTGGAGGAGGCCCCCACACCTTTGTTGCCCAGAGCCTCCACTAGCCTTACTCCAACCCTGGTATAGGTATTTTATTTTATGTCCCAAAACCATACACATGCTACTCCATGATATTATCTAACTTTACAAAAATTAAGATTAGAAAATGGATTATACTTTGAGGTTATTTTTCTAAACATATGTGTCAGAATACTGACACAATAATTATTCTAACTGTGCTACTATGAGGTGTTACACAAAACACTTAATGCTGTAGTAAACAGTGGATACTTTTCAAACCCAGTGTGTCACGATCCGGGTATCTGGACGCCATTACTTACCCTTCAGATGCCTTCTAAGGCTGGCTCAGCGTTCCAGGACCGGATCCCGCTGTTCCTGAGTTTCCACATGCAGAATGTCAGAGTGGTGATTTCATCAGCCGCGGCCTCCGCTGTGCCCGCGTGGTTAAATGTGCGCTTGTCAGTCTGGCGTCTCCTGTCTCCTGTGGCCGGCGTCGCCATTACTGTTTCAATTCTCACATGGATTACAAACCAAACTTCCCTCCAAGTGTCTGCATGGGCGCAGCCATCTTGGATTTTGTCATCTGATCATTTCCACCAATCTGCTGTCTGTATTGTTGATTTGCATAATTGCCTAGCCAACCCCTTCCTTGCTGCAGGTATAAGTAAGCTGTGCCTGAGCAAGGAAGGCGTCAGTGCTTTGGTTGTCTAACCTAGTTCCAGTTTGTCTCTCTCCTGTGGTTGTCTTCCAGGTTCCAGCTCCTGTCTCCAGACTTCTGCTATAGAGACCCGCACCAGCATTCCATCTGCGGTGTAGCCTGACTCTCCGATCCATTCTGGACTCACCTGTTTCCAGTTACATCAATCACCTGCTTCCAGCTCAGCTTCCAGCAGTGTACAGCTTCTCTTAAAGGGCCGGTGTCCTTTCTGCAGTTTACCACTCTCCACCGGTATTATTATTTCACCGCTCTCAAACTCCAAACTTCATCAATCACCTGCTTCCAGCAGTGTACAGCTTCTCTTAAAGGGCCGGTGTCCTTTCTGCAGTTTACCACTCTCCACCGGTATTATTTCACCGCTCTCAAACTCCAAACTTCATTATTATTTAATCGCTCTCAAGTTCGTTTATTATTTAACTGGTTCCAGCCAGTATCCACTCCGTACCAACAACAGTCTGGTTCCAGCCAGTATCCACAGCAGCCGTTTTATCTTCAGCAACCCAGCCTTTCCTGGAACACCAGCTGGTACGATCCTGGGTTCTCTCCATTGCTACAGTCAGGCCTGGTAAGGACTTTCCAACTAAAAGATTATAAGAACTGTCTCACTCTACCAGTGCCTGTGGCCCTTGCCACCCTGTAGTACCCAGGAATTGTATTTATCCTCTGTTGACTTTTATGTTTCCTTTACTGCTGCTGTGTTACGGAGTTTGTCTTAATAAACATCATTGACTTTTATCCTGGTTGTCGTGGTCACGCCTTCGGGCAGTTATTCTACATGTTACTTACATGTCTAGGGGTCTGATACAACCTCCCAGGTTCCGTTACATCTCAGCCCCTACAACTGAGGCTGCCTCCCGTCAGCTCAGGCCCTCAGTTGTGACAGTAAGCACTGACCAGATGAATCCAGCCGGAGACCAGGATCAAGCGGCCAGGCCAATGCAAGAACTGGCAGCCCGACTTGAACATCAGGAGGCTGCACAGGGCCACATCATCCGCTGTCTCCAGGATCTCTCTACACGGCTGGATGGGATTCAAACGACCCTCCGTGGACCTGGCACGTCCGGTGCGTCCACTACAGTGACACCAGCTGTAACCCCACCCACCTTACCCATTTCCAGTCCACATCTTCATCTTCCAACGCCAGCAAAATTTGATGGATCTCCAAGGTTCTGCAGGAGATTTCTCAATCTATGTGAAATCCACTTTGAGCTTCTACCTGGCAATTTCTTCAGTGACCGTACCAAAATTGCCTATATCATCTCCCTTCTCAGTGGCTCAGCCCTTGACTGGGCATCACCTTTATGGGAGAAGTCTGATCCCCTGCTATCCTCCTATACTGACTTTGTAGCTACATTCAGGCGCATCTTCGACGAGCCAGGCCGGATAACATCTGCTTCATCTGAGATTCTCCGTTTACGCCAGGGAACACGTACTGTGGGACAGTATCTTATACAGTTTAAAATCCTGGCATCCGAACTGGCATGGAACGACGAGGCCCTGTATGCTGCATTCTGGCATGGCTTATCAGAACGCATCAAGGATGAGTTAGCTACCAGAGACTTGCCCTCTAAGTTGGATGAGCTAATTTCTCTTTGCACGAAGGTTGATCTACGTTTCAGAGAGAGAGCAACTGAGCGAGGAAGATCATCTACTCCTAAATCTTCTGCTCCTCCTCCTCGTCAACCATCTCCATCCAAGGATGAGCCTATGCAAATTAGTCGTTCCCGTCTATCTCCCGCTGAGCGCCGAAGACGTCTCTCTGAGTCTCTCTGTCTCTACTGTGCAGCTCCGTCGCACACTATCAATGCCTGTCCCAAACGTCCGGGAAACTCCAAATCCTAGCTCGCCAAGGAGAGGGCCGGCTAGGAGTAATGATCTCCTCTCCATCTCCTCATGACTGTAACCTCCCAGTGTCGCTCCAAATTGCTCAACATTACAGGAACGTCATTGCCCTCCTTGATTCCGGAGCAGCTGGGAATTTCATCACCGAAGCTTATGTTAAACGGTGGTCCCTACCCACCGAGAGACTGTCCTCTTCCATCTCTTTGACTGCCGTGGATGGCAGCAAGATTTTTGACGCAGTCATTTCCTTAAGGACTCTTCCAGTTCGTCTGAGAGTGGGAGTTCTTCATTCTGAGTATATTTCTTTTTTAGTGATTCCAAGAGCCACACATCCAGTGGTTTTAGGCCTTCCATGGCTCCGTCTCCACAACCCATCAATTGACTGGACGACTACGCAAATACTGGCATGGGGTCCCTCCTGTGCTGAGACTTGTTTAGCCAAAGTTCTTCCTGTTTGTTCTTCCTTCCCCAGGTCATCTGATGTTCCGCCTCCTCCATATCAAGACTTCACGGATGTGTTCAGTAAAGCCTCTGCTGATATCCTTCCTCCTCATATAGAATGGGACTGCCCAATCGACCTCATTCCAGGGAAGGTTCCACCGCGAGGCCGAACTTATCCGTTGTCTCTGCCTGAGACACACTCCATGGAAGAGTACATCAAAGAGAACCTGGCGAAGGGTTTCATCCGACCATCTTCTTCTCCAGCCGGCGCAGGCTTCTTCTTCGTTAAGAAGAAAGACGGTGGTCTGCGTCCGTGCATCGACTACAGAGGTCTGAACGACATTACCGTCAAGAACCGATACCCTTTACCCCTGATTACCGAGCTCTTTGATAGAGTTAGTGGTGCAACTATTTTCACAAAGCTGGACTTGAGGGGTGCCTACAATCTCATCCGAATCCGTGAGGGTGACGAGTGGAAGACCGCCTTTAACACCCGTGACGGACATTATGAGTACCTCGTCATGCCCTTCGGATTGAGCAACGCTCCAGCAGTCTTCCAGCACTTCGTGAATGAGATTTTCAGGGACATCTTGTACCGCCATGTTGTGGTTTATCTAGACGACATCCTCATCTTTGCTAATAATCTCGAAGATCATCGTTTCTGGGTAAAAGAGGTTCTTTCCCGTCTCCGTGTCAATCACCTCTATTGTAAATTGGAGAAGTGTGTGTTTGAAGTTAAAACCATTCCGTTTCTAGGTTACATTGTGTCCGGTTCCGGACTAGAGATGGATCCTGAGAAACTCCAAGCAATCCAGAATTGGCCTATACCCTTAAGCCTCAAAGGGGTCCAGAGGTTCTTAGGGTTCGCCAATTATTATAGAAAATTTATACGAGACTTTTCCACCATTGTGGCGCCTATCACTGCATTAACCAAGAAAGGTGCTAATCCGTCCAAGTGGTCCGAGGAAGCTACACAGGCCTTTCACCTTCTGAAGCAACGGTTCATCTCTGCACCAGTTCTGAAACAGCCCGACACCGACTCTCCTTTTATCTTAGAGGTAGATGCCTCCTCCATTGGAGTAGGAGCAGTGTTATCCCAGAGGGCCAAAGATGGACATCTACATCCTTGCAGTTTCTTCTCCCGGAAGTTCTCCCCAGCTGAGCGCAACTATGCCATTGGCGATCAGGAGTTGCTAGCCATCAAGCTCGCTCTGGAGGAGTGGAGATACCTGTTGGAGGGAGCTTCCCACTCAATCACCATACTTACCGACCACAAAAATCTTTTATATCTCAAAGGCGCACAATGTCTGAATCCTCGTCAGGCCAGATGGGCACTTTTCTTCTCTAGGTTTGACTTTAAACTCCAGTTCTGTCCGGGTTCTCAGAATCGTAAGGCCGATGCCCTTTCCCGCTCATGGGAGCAAGAAAATGAGTCCGAGTCTGCAGACAAGCATCCTATTATTAATCCGTTGGCATTCTCCACGGTAGGGATGGACTCTACGCCTCCACCAGGGAAAAGTTTTGTTAAGCCAGTTCTAAGGAAGAAGCTCATGCATTGGGCCCATGCTTCCCGTTTTGCTGGACATACAGGCATTCAGAAAACCCTTGAATTTATTTCTAGGTCCTACTGGTGGCCAACTCTGAAGAAGGACGTTATGGAATTTATTGCCTCCTGCCCAAAGTGTGCCCAACACAAAGTCTCCCGCCAGTCGCCTGCGGGGCAACTGGTTCCATTATCTGTTCCCCGTCGACCTTGGACCCATTTGTCGATGGACTTTGTTTCCGATCTACCTATCTGCAACAAGTTTAATACCATCTGGGTGGTAGTTGACCGGTTCACCAAGATGGCACATTTCATCCCTCTCACCGGTCTTCCGTCAGCTTCCAAGTTGGCTCAAGTGTTTATACAAGAGATCTTCCGACTTCACGGTCTTCCTGAAGAGATCATCTCGGATCGTGGAGTACAATTTGTAGCCAAATTTTGGCGAAGTTTGTGTCAAGCCCTCCAAGTCAAGTTAAAGTTTTCCACGGCTTACCATCCTCAGACCAATGGTCAAACCGAGAGGGTGAATCAGGACTTGGAGGCCTTCCTCCGTATATATGTGTCTTCCTCTCAAGATGACTGGGTTCAACTCCTTCCTTGGGCCGAGTTCAGCCACAACAATCAATACCATTCCTCATCTTCTTCTACACCATTCTTCATTAATTATGGATTCCACCCTAAAGTCCCAGAATTCCAACCGCTTCCCGCAACTTCTGTTCCAGCAGTGGATGTCACCTTGCGTCAGTTTTCAAATAACTGGAGGAACGTCCGCGCAGCCCTGCTTAAAGCCTCATTCAGGTATAAGAAGTTTGCCGATAGGAAGCGTAGAGCAGTTCCTGCTCTCAAGGTGGGTGATCGTGTGTGGCTGTCCACGAAGAATTTGAGGTTGAGAGTTCCCAGCATGAAATTTGCACCTCGCTACATCGGACCCTTCAAGATTGAACAAGTCATCAATCCTGTTGCTTACAGGTTACAGTTACCATCCTTCTTGAAAATACCCAGGACATTTCATGTTTCTTTGTTGAAACCGCTGATCCTGAATCGGTTTCATTCCGCACTTCCTCCAGCTCCCAAAGTTCAGACTCAACGGGGAGTCGAGTACGAGGTGGCCAAGATTTTGGACTCACGTTTCCGTTACGGTCAGTTACAATACCTCATTGACTGGACTGGCTATGGTCCTGAAGAACGCTCTTGGACCAATGCCTCAGACGTCCATGCTCCTGCCTTGGTCCGAAATTTCCACGCAAAGTTTCCTTTAAAGCCTAAGAAGTGTCCTGGGGCCACTCCTAAAGGGGGGGGTGCTGTCACGATCCGGGTATCTGGACGCCATTACTTACCCTTCAGATGCCTTCTAAGGCTGGCTCAGCGTTCCAGGACCGGATCCCGCTGTTCCTGAGTTTCCACATGCAGAATGTCAGAGTGGTGATTTCATCAGCCGCGGCCTCCGCTGTGCCCGCGTGGTTAAATGTGCGCTTGTCAGTCTGGCGTCTCCTGTCTCCTGTGGCCGGCGTCGCCATTACTGTTTCAATTCTCACATGGATTACAAACCAAACTTCCCTCCAAGTGTCTGCATGGGCGCAGCCATCTTGGATTTTGTCATCTGATCATTTCCACCAATCTGCTGTCTGTATTGTTGATTTGCATAATTGCCTAGCCAACCCCTTCCTTGCTGCAGGTATAAGTAAGCTGTGCCTGAGCAAGGAAGGCGTCAGTGCTTTGGTTGTCTAACCTAGTTCCAGTTTGTCTCTCTCCTGTGGTTGTCTTCCAGGTTCCAGCTCCTGTCTCCAGACTTCTGCTATAGAGACCCGCACCAGCATTCCATCTGCGGTGTAGCCTGACTCTCCGATCCATTCTGGACTCACCTGTTTCCAGTTACATCAATCACCTGCTTCCAGCTCAGCTTCCAGCAGTGTACAGCTTCTCTTAAAGGGCCGGTGTCCTTTCTGCAGTTTACCACTCTCCACCGGTATTATTATTTCACCGCTCTCAAACTCCAAACTTCATCAATCACCTGCTTCCAGCAGTGTACAGCTTCTCTTAAAGGGCCGGTGTCCTTTCTGCAGTTTACCACTATCCACCGGTATTATTATTTCACCGCTCTCAAACTCCAAACTTCATTATTATTTCATCGCTCTCAAGTTCGTTTATTATTTAACTGGTTCCAGCCAGTATCCACTCCGTACCAACAACAGTCTGGTTCCAGCCAGTATCCACAGCAGCTGTTTTATCTTCAGCAACCCAGCCTTTCCTGGAACACCAGCTGGTACGATCCTGGGTTCTCTCCATTGCTACAGTCAGGCCTGGTAAGGACTTTCCAACTAAAAGATTATAAGAACTGTCTCACTCTACCAGTGCCTGTGGCCCTTGCCACCCTGTAGTACCCAGGAATTGTATTTATCCTCTGTTGACTTTTATGTTTCCTTTACTGCTGCTGTGTTACGGAGTTTGTCTTAATAAACATCATTGACTTTTATCCTGGTTGTCGTGGTCACGCCTTCGGGCAGTTATTCTACATGTTACTTACATGTCTAGGGGTCTGATACAACCTCCCAGGTTCCGTTACATCTCAGCCCCTACAACTGAGGCTGCCTCCCGTCAGCTCAGGCCCTCAGTTGTGACACAGTGATTGGCATTGTTGGTTTGCAAAAATAAAACATCACTTTTTTAATGCAATAATTCAGTTTGTCATGATTTTTTTAGCTATAAAAAAAAAGAAAACCTAAGTGAAATAAACACTTTCTATATCTTGTATACAAGATGTCTACATAACAGTCACAAAGTGACAGGATGTGCATTTTAATTCATTAAAATAGATTACTCAGCAGTCATTTATAATTGCTTGTTATGCCAATTTAATTGGATAAGTACAGAGTTGTTAATATATGCATTTTGGAATGTGTGATGAATTGGAAAAAAAGCAAAAAAGTGCACTTGTTTAAGTGTTATCTTTGGTTCGTGCTTAGATAGCACTTGCTGTCATGGAAACAAGTATTTCATATTTAACCTGCTAACAATCTTAAAAACAGTTTTGCTTCTACAAGTGATTCTGAACTTGCTAGTTCAATTTCTATTGCAGCTTCTTGGGCTGAATTGATGTATTGACCAAGCATTGTAAAACATGAATTAACATACCTCCCAACATGACCCTTTCCAGGAGGAACAAAATGCTCTGTTACTGGACTTCCTTTTTAATCTATGATTACCCTGACCTGTAGTGAAACACCTTTCTTACTCATTAACTAATTCAACACAGGTGCTGGCAATCATAAATTAAGAGGAAAGTCCAAGCGCAGAGCATTTTGTCCCTCCTGGAAACGGTCATGTTGGGAGGTATGCAATTAATTCAGCCCAATTGCAGTAGTAAATATATGGAGGAGTTGTAAGAAGAAAATTTGTACCAGGTGGAAGGGGTCATGTTAGAAGATATGAGCTAGGTGGGCATGATTATGCAACTGCGTAATTTAACAACATTCACTAAAAAGAAATGAAAAAAACATAACCATGCTTGTGAGGCAGGATTCCCAAGAATTAAAATATGAGCTTCTTGTACACTTGACTTTAGCACCCTCTACTGTATGTTGGCTAGAATGATTTGCTTTGCATTTTACTAAATTTTTGTAGTCATGTCTCTGTAATCTGATGCATAATTTGAATAAATTGCCACGCAGCACCGCATGTCAAAACAATCGGATGAAAGAAACATATTACGCAGCACTAAAACCGGGCAGATTTTGCGGTATTGATAAATATTGTAAATCTGTTAAAAATAAATTTTAAAGATCCAACGTAATAAAATGGTTACAAGAAAAAGATGCATACACATTGCACAAACCGGCAAGTAAAGACTATAAAAGGAACATGATTTGCGTATCGGGTATAAATCAACAGTGGCAAAGCGATTTGGTATTGCTCATAGACCTGTCAAAGTACAATGACGGTATTAAATATATATTAACAATCATCAATATATTCAGTAAGAGGGCCTGGGCTGAAAGTCTGACCGCTAAAAACACCTCAACTGTCACTAATGCTTTTAAAAAAATTATTCCAGCTGGGAGAGGTGCCGAAGAAGCTACAAACTGATAATGGTTAAGAGTTTCTAAACAAGATCCTAAAAAAGATATTAGAAAAATATGGAGTACAGCATTTCACAACCAATAACGATTTGAAAGCAGCTGTTATAGAGCATTTCAATAGGACTTTAAAAACACAAATGTGGCGCTATTTCATGGCAAAGAATACCTACATATATATATATATATATATATATATATATATATATAGAGAGAGGATGGAAGGTACGGCACTCCACGCGGCTTGAATGAATCACTCTTACAACAGCTTAAAGATAGACAACGTTTCAGGGCTTTTATTATAGCCCTTTCGTCAGGTCAGCATAAAGACAAATGATTAAAACATACCTTTATAGCAATCATAACTCCACCAGTGACTGGCGTCTTCCGGAAAGCGGATCACCCGCCCGCCCCGGCCGGCGCTCTAACGATGACGAGCACCCAGGCTCCGTCATCAGTGTGCTCCCCATCACCATGGCAACGCGATACAATCTAATGAAACATGAACCGCAGCTAAGCAAAAATAGTACCTTAACATCCATCATCTGAATAAATCTAACAATAACAAATAGCCATCCAATACATACAGATGAGTTATATTAAATGCCAAAAGTGCATGCAACGATTAACATGTATATGATATATACATCATAATATACCAACAAACCCTGTTAGCACCTGACAGTTTAACATGCTATTTCCCAATAACATATAGTTATTAAATAATGAATATACTAATGGTGCTACTGAAGCAACCAGGGTACCCAGAGAAATAATGGCTCTAAAAGACATTATAAAATATACTAGAAAATACTGAAAAATCTAGAAAAAACAACTAAGACCAATATGATCATTCAGGCCTCTGGGATGCACCGTGTCTAATCTATGAATCCATTGGGATTCCAATTGCAGCAATCGCCTACCACGATCTCCTCCCCTAGGCAGAGGTTGAACCTGATCAATCATTCTATAGCGCAATGATACCAGGGGGTGACGTGCCTGGCAGAAATGCCTGGCCACCGGCTGCTCACTATCCCCCTTATTAATCGCAGCCTTAATTGCTGACCTGTGGGCTGCCATACGTTCCTTGAACATACGTTCGGTCTTACCAACGTATGACAGCCCACAGGGGCATATGAGTTGGTAGACCACAAATTTCGATGAACAGGTAAATTGATGTTTAATGTAAAATGTGCGGCCTGAATGTGGATGCTGGAAGGTCTCACCTGCAATCAAAAACTGACATGTAATGCAGGTGCATCTAAAACAACCCTTCTTTGAGCCAAGTCTTGCTTCAAATCTAGGCGTTATGTCAGTACGAACCAAGATGTCTCTAAGGTTTTTACCCCGTTTGTAGCATGACATCAATTTAGTGTCATTAAGTTGGAGTTCTGGATCACTTTGGACAATATGCCAGAGATTTTTTGATATTTGGTTAATTCCCTTACTTGCAGCATTATATTGACCAACCCACGGGATAATGGGACCTGCTTGAGATGTTGTTAAATGTTTGTCTAATAATTCTGCTCTATCCAAGCTAAGGGCCCTAGTTTTTGCTTGTTCCAGCAAGTTAATATTGTACCCTCTCTCAATAAATTTTAGCATCATCTGATTCATCTGTATCTCTGCCAGATTACGGTCAGATGTAATACGTCTGACACGTACAAATTGTGAGTATGGAAGACCATGCTTAAGAGGTATTGGGTGAAAACTGGAGAAGTGTAAGAGATTATTCCGATCCGTCGGTTTAGAAAATATTGATGTTTGAATGTAACCTGCCTCCAAAGTAATGTTGACATCAAGATAGTTAATACTGCTATCCTCAATAGTGTATGTCAACTTAACTGGGTGATCCTGTTTGTTGTGTGAATCAATTATATTTATCAAATCCTGTCGTGGTCCTTTCCAGAACAGGAGCAAGTCGTCAATATAACGACAATAAAATACGATTCTATCAGCTACTTCAGGACTATCAAAGAAAAATTTTTGTTCTACTTCAAACATAAAGATGTTCGAGTATGCCGGGGTCACAGAGGATCCCATAGCACACCCCGTGCATTGCAAGTAAATAGCACCATCATGTAAGAAGAAATTCTTTTTCAGAATCATATTGAGGAGCTGTATGCAGAACTGAACATTCGGACCTTTAAACTCAACATGACTCTGTAAAAAACGTTCTACCGATGCCAGCCCCATCTGATGTGGAATAATTGTGTATAAGCTTTGTACATCAATGCAGCAAAGTAATACATCGTCATCTAGTTTCGGTAATTTTTGTAATTTTTTGAGTAATGAGGTAGTGTCCAATAAAAATCGGTCATGTGTCTGAATACATGGTTGAAAAAAAGAGTCCAGAAAAAGTGCTGTTGGTTGAAACAAAGACTGTTTTGCCGAAATTATAGGGCGTCCAGGGGGATCAGTCATGGATTTATGAATCTTCGGTATGGTATAGAGTACAGGCATAACAGGATGACTTGGAACTAGTGCCTCGCGTATTTTACTAGAAATAATGCCCTCTCGTACTCCATCGTCCAACAAGGTGATCAGTTCTTTCTTATATCTAGCTGTCGGATCCTGGGACAATTTCTTGTATGTTACTTGATCAGCAAGTTGACGTTCAATTTCCTGTTTGTATTGTTCCAGATTTTGGATCACCAGCGCTCCCCCCTTATCAGCAGGTCTAAAAATGATATGAGACTGTGCTGCCAGATGTTTTAAGGCTTGTGTTTCCAACTTTGTCAGATTATTACGGACTATAGGAATATTTTCCAAAAATTCATCAGTTTGTTTATCCAACAAGCGCATGAAGGTGCGTACTGATGCGTTAGATGATAATGGATCAAATGTAGATTTTGGCATTATTTTCTGTACTTTCTCCGGTATCTCAGGTGTGGCAGGTACAGATACTGGAGAGTTTTTTGAAAAATATTCCTTAAGTTTCAAGGATCTGTGTAGTTTTGATTTTTCAACCTGCCATTGCAGAGGATCCCAACGGCCCGTGGGTACAAATGAGAGTCCCTTTGACAAAACTTTAGCTTCAGTGGTGGACAACTCATAATCTGACAAATTAACAATTACTGTGGCTTGTTCTTGGGTGGTCTGCCCACTCTTCCTTTGCCTTTGGCATTGGTGTCCTCTCCTCGTGAACGCACGTTGGCGCCTCCTCCTTGGCCCTTTATCCTGGTATCCACACCTAAAGGGTGAGTACTGCTGGAAGCTGTATTTTTATTTTCAGATTCACTCCCAGTGGAAGTGAACTCGTTGGAGGATTCCAGATCACGTTGTCTCTGTGGGCGTCGTCTGAAGAAAGGACGTTTAAACTCCCGTCTATTACTTGTGTCCGACCATCTATATACGCTATGATTTTCATAGTCTTGATCAACCTTAGCTCTCTTTTGAGATTTGAATTTAATCAAGTCTCTTTTGTAGATTTGGATCTGTCCATTCAATTTCTCATACCAGTTCACTGTACTATCAGCTTCCAGTATGGCTTTCTGGGCTGATTCCAATACAGCAATCTTTTCTTTTATATTATTCATCTCTTTTGTGGACTGCTCAATAATGAGCAACATGAGGTCCATCGAGCATTTGTTAAGTATTCCTACCCATTTTTTGCAAAAATTAGGGTCATTGCATCCTATAGTTGGTGAATTACGGACCCGTAGGCCTCTGGGAATTTTTTTAGCTCGATAATATTCCGATAATGAAATACAGTGGTACAAATAATCAATTTCCTTCCTCTTGAGGCGCAATAATTCATGATAAGTATCAGCTGTGGAGGTGGATTCAATTTGATCCCGTAGGACCCCTGTATACAGGATATCTTCCGCCTCTGCCTCTGAGTAACTATGTGACTCACCAATTACATATTGGTTAAAGGAAAAACCACTCGGATCTTGCGTATTAGATGATTCTGCCATATCACTTGATAAAATCGGAATATTCCTCACAATTTAGTCAATAATACTTTATTCACCCAGTAGGCAATATCAGACTAAACAATTTTTATAAAGCCACATAGATAAAGCTCAAAGAGATAGCCAAAAGCCGTCACTGGTATACGCTTAATTGAGTACAGTAATCTTTCATTCAAAAAAATGCAACATGCAGGTAAGGCAAAAGAAATGACCGATAGTTCATTCAACATTGATGGTCACAGTAAAACTTTAGTGGATAATTACAGAATAGCCTTGCAGCGGAAAAAAATATTTTGCACCAAGGAAGAACATGCTAGTAATCGTGTAGTGATTATTTTCCAGCTATATCACCTTAAATCCAGCTATATCCAATTAATCATCATGCACAGTTAGTCAACATGCACCAAAAAGAAATAGCATGTTTTTAGCAGCAGCAGTTCAAAGTAATGTGCAAAAAAGATTTGATGCAGACAGGATATGATATACTTAGCAGCAATAAAAGTATATTGTATTTAGCAGCAATAGTCCATTAAAAATGTATCCATTATCCTTAAAGTGAACAAACGTGCTTAGAAAAACATTTCAACATTGCTTGTAAGCACTAGTGAATCAGTGCAGTGATGTGCATACAGCAAAAAAAAGGGGGACATTTAACATGTCACAGCGGAAATCTGACAGCAAGTATATATAGGAGGGGAGCCTTGACTGGAGATACCAAAATCAATCAGTAGATCCAAAAATACATACAATAGATGGTCCGGCTCTCCCTTGTAATGTCTGTGCGCCGGGTGCCAGAACAAGGAAATAACAGAGGATGGAAGGTACGGCACTCCACGCGGCTTGAATGAATCACTCTTACAACAGCTTAAAGATAGACAACGTTTCAGGGCTTTTATTATAGCCCTTTCGTCAGGTCAGCATAAAGACAAATGATTAAAACATACCTTTATAGCAATCATAACTCCACCAGTGACTGGCGTCTTCCGGAAAGCGGATCACCCGCCCGCCCCGGCCGGCGCTCTAACGATGACGAGCACCCAGGCTCCGTCATCAGTGTGCTCCCCATCACCATGGCAACGCGATACAATCTAATGAAACATGAACCGCAGCTAAGCAAAAATAGTACCTTAACATCCATCATCTGAATAAATCTAACAATAACAAATAGCCATCCAATACATACAGATGAGTTATATTAAATGCCAAAAGTGCATGCAACGATTAACATGTATATGATATATACATCATAATATACCAACAAACCCTGTTAGCACCTGACAGTTTAACATGCTATTTCCCAATAACATATAGTTATTAAATAATGAATATACTAATGGTGCTACTGAAGCAACCAGGGTACCCAGAGAAATAATGGCTCTAAAAGACATTATAAAATATACTAGAAAATACTAAAAAAATCTAGAAAAAACAACTAAGACCAATATGATCATTCAGGCCTCTGGGATGCACCGTATCTAATCTATGAATCCATTGGGATTCCAATTGCAGCAATCGCCTACCACGATCTCCTCCCCTAGGCAGAGGTTGAACCTGATCAATCATTCTATAGCGCAATGATACCAGGGGGTGACGTGCCTGGCAGAAATGCCTGGCCACCGGCTGCTCACTATCCCCCTTATTAATCGCAGCCTTAATTGCTGACCTGTGGGCTGCCATACGTTCCTTGAACATACGTTCGGTCTTACCAACGTATGACAGCCCACAGGGGCATATGAGTTGGTAGACCACAAATTTCGATGAACAGGTAAATTGATGTTTAATGTAAAATGTGCGGCCTGAATGTGGATGCTGGAAGGTCTCACCTGCAATCAAAAACTGACATGTAATGCAGGTGCATCTAAAACAACCCTTCTTTGAGCCAAGTCTTGCTTCAAATCTAGGCGTTATGTCAGTACGAACCAAGATGTCTCTAAGGTTTTTACCCCGTTTGTAGCATGACATCAATTTAGTGTCATTAAGTTGGAGTTCTGGATCACTTTGGACAATATGCCAGAGATTTTTTGATATTTGGTTAATTCCCTTACTTGCAGCATTATATTGACCAACCCACGGGATAATGGGACCTGCTTGAGATGTTGTTAAATGTTTGTCTAATAATTCTGCTCTATCCAAGCTAAGGGCCCTAGTTTTTGCTTGTTCCAGCAAGTTTAACAACATCTCAAGCAGGTCCCATTATCCCGTGGGTTGGTCAATATAATGCTGCAAGTAAGGGAATTAACCAAATATCAAAAAATCTCTGGCATATTGTCCAAAGTGATCCAGAACTCCAACTTAATGACACTAAATTGATGTCATGCTACAAACGGGGTAAAAACCTTAGAGACATCTTGGTTCGTACTGACATAACGCCTAGATTTGAAGCAAGACTTGGCTCAAAGAAGGGTTGTTTTAGATGCACCTGCATTACATGTCAGTTTTTGATTGCAGGTGAGACCTTCCAGCATCCACATTCCGGCCGCACATTTTACATTAAACATCAATTTACCTGTTCATCGAAATTTGTGGTCTACCAACTCATATGCCCCTGTGGGCTGTCATACGTTGGTAAGACCGAACGTATGTTCAAGGAACGTATGGCAGCCCACAGGTCAGCAATTAAGGCTGCGATTAATAAGGGGGATAGTGAGCAGCCGGTGGCCAGGCATTTCTGCCAGGCACGTCACCCCCTGGTATCATTGCGCTATAGAATGATTGATCAGGTTCAACCTCTGCCTAGGGGAGGAGATCGTGGTAGGCGATTGCTGCAATTGGAATCCCAATGGATTCATAGATTAGATACGGTGCATCCCAGAGGCCTGAATGATCATATTGGTCTTAGTTGTTTTTTCTAGATTTTTCAGTATTTTCATGTATATTTTATAATGTCTTTTAGAGCCATTATTTCTCTGGGTACCCTGGTTGCTTCAGTAGCACCATTAGTATATTCATTATTTAATAACTATATGTTATTGGGAAATAGCATGTTAAACTGTCAGGTGCTAACCAGGTTTGTTGGTATATTATGATGTATATATCATATACATGTTAATCGTTGCATGCACTTTTGGCATTTAATATAACTCATCTGTATGTATTGGATGGCTATTTGTTATTGTTAGATTTATTCAGATGATGGATGTTAAGGTACTATTTTTGCTTAGCTGCGGTTCATGTTTCATTAGATTGTATCGCGTTGCCATGGTGATGGGGAGCACACTGATGACGGAGCCTGGGTGCTCGTCATCGTTAGAGCGCCGGCCGGGGCGGGCGGGTGATCTGCTTTCCGGAAGACGCCAGTCACTGGTGGAGTTATGATTGCTATAAAGGTATGTTTTAATCATTTGTCTTTATGCTGACCTGACGAAAGGGCTATAATAATAATAATAATAATAATAATAATAATTTTATTTATATAGCGCTCTTTCTCCCATAGGACTCAAGGCGCTTAACAGATACATAGCATAATATAGTACAGAAAATAATGAAGTACATTTTCATAAAATACAGAAGCATGAAGATACTAAAAGGGACAATTATGGGAATGCTTGAGTAAACAGAAAAGTCTTGAGTCTACTTTTGAAGGATTCTATAGTTGGGGCCTCTCGCACTGTGCGGGGAAGTGAGTTCCATAGAGTCGGAGCCGCATGACTAAAAGCTCGACCCCCAGATGAATTACGGTAGATTCTAGGTACTGCTAAAAGTCCTTCATCTACAGATCGCAGTAATCGAGTGGGGCAGTATGGGGTCAGAAGCTGTTTGAGGTACCTTGGGCCTTGGTCATGTAATGCTTTGAAACTCAGTAAGCCAATCTTGAAGATGATTCGCCATCGTACAGGCAGCCAGTGAAGGGAGTAGAGGATGGGTGTTATGTGGCTAGAACGGGGCTGGTTGGTTAATAGCCTGGCAGCTGTGTTTTGCACCAGCTGTAAGCGCTGCAATTCTTTTGCTGGGAGACCAAGGTAGAGGGCATTACAGTAGTCTAAACGAGATGATACAAATGCATGTATGACTTTTGGCATATCATCTGAGGGAATTAAGTGCTTGATTCTGGCTATGTTCCTCAGGTGAAAGAATGAGGATTTGATTGTGGCTGATATCTGATGTTTAAGTGTCAAGCCACCATCCAGGACAACGCCAAGATTCCGCACACGATCACTGGTCTGTAATTCTGAATCCCCGAGTGTAAGTCCAGTTGGTTGGCTATGCTGCAGTCTTGTCCTTTGATGTTGCGGTCGTATCATAAGGACCTCTGTTTTATCCGGGTTCAGTCGCAGCCAGCTGGCGCTCATCCACTCCTGTAGTTCAGCTAGACAGCCATTAAGGGTTGCTATTGGGTTATCAGTGCCCGGAGCAAAGGACAAGTACAGTTGTGTATCATCTGCATAGCAGTGGTAGACCAGGCCATGGCGCCTGATTATTTCGCCCAATGGGAGCATGTATACTGCAAAAAGCATGGGGGATAGTATAGAACCTTGTGGGACACCACATGGCAATGACACTGGTGGTGATGAGTATAATCCAGATGATACTCTCTGTGACCTGCCTGTGAGAAATGATTTGAACCATCTTAGGACTGTGCCATCCAGACCACAGAAATGTATCAGTCGCTCAATCAGAAGCCCATGGTCCACGGTATCAAATGCTGCCGAGAGATCCAGAAGGATTAATATTTTACAGTCACCTCTGTCTTTTGCCATCAGAAGATCATTTAACACACACACCAGGGCTGTTTCAGTGCTATGTCTTCTCCTGAATCCTGATTGAAATGGATCATAAATATCATGGGTTGTCAGGCGGGTTTCCAGTTGATTTGCAACGACTTTCTCAATAACCTTTCCTAGGAAAGGAAGGTTTGATACCGGTCTGTAGTTGGTCATGCAGTCTGGATCTAAATTAGGTTTTTTAAGAAGCGGTCTAACAATTGCTTCCTTTAGGGGTCCAGGAAAAATGCCTGTCTGCAAAGAGCATTGAACAATTTTTGTAAAGACAGGACCAATTATATCCATACAACCTATTAGAAGCTTGGTTGAGGCTGGGTCCAGATCACAGGTGGTGGGACGCAAAATCCGAGCAATTTCAGCAGTGTCCTTTACATCCACTGGATCAAAGCAGGTCCATGAAGGCAGGTAGCTTATATTGGCGGGCTTTGTAGTTTGGCACTCCTTTGATGGCACTGTGGAGATTCCAGCCCGGATGGTGGATATTTTATCTGCAAAGAAGTTTGCAAACTCGTTGCATCTTGCCTGGGAGAGGGTCTCATCAGTCTGCAGGCAAGCTGGCTTGCAAAGCATCTCCACTGTGCGGAAAAGTTGAGCTGGCCTATTGTTTGCTGCTGTGATCTCATTTGACAGGAACTGTGCTTTCTTACGAGTGATTGTCGATTGATATTCTTCGTTATGCTTTATTAGTTTTATTTTGTCATCCACTAGGTTAGTCTTCCTCCATCGTCTTTCCAGTCTACGCCCCCTTTTCTTGAGCTCACTAACACTGTTGTCGAACCATGGAGCTTGACGTTGTGGTTTACGAGGTCTTAAACGCACAGGGGCGATAATATCAATTGCAGCCATAACATCCCTATTATAATAACGGACTAGGGAACAGGGATCTTCACAGGCACCCTGTATAGCAGAGAGATCCAGATTTGCTGCAAGAGCCTGGGGAGTCATACCCCTCCGTGGACGATACCTGGTCAACTCCACGGGCAGAGATCTTATTTGAGGGGCTGCAACTGAGAACCAGAGGGAGTAGTGGTCTGACCAGATGACTGGGTTTATTTTTAGGTCAGTGACCTCTAATCCAATCTGAAAGACGAGGTCGAGAGTGTGACCACTTTTATGTGTGGCAGAGGGAATGACCTGTGTGAAGCCCAGACCATTCATTGTGCACAGGAGGTCTTGGCCAAGGCGTGAGAGCTCATCATCCACCCATGCATTGAAATCCCCGAGGATGAGCCATCTTTGATGTTCCAGAACCAGGCCAGCAACAGTGTCTGCAATTTCTTGTAGAAATATCTTTCCATCTCCAGGTGGCCGGTAAATAAGAAGTAGTCTGAAACCTAATCCTGTCGAACTCCGGGCAGCAATGCACTCAAATGAGCGAGTAGTTTCAATAGGGTGGACCCGAAGTTTAAGTTCTTTTTTGAAGCAGATAGCCACCCCGCCACCCCTGCGGTCCAGTCTTGGGTTGTGGATGACAGAGTAGTTTGTTGGGACTGCAGCCTCCAATATAGGTGCTGCATTTTCATCTAGCCAGGTCTCTGTAATACAGGCTAGATCTGCAGATTCAATAAGGTCAGCAATTGTTGCAGTCTTGTTTCTTATAGATCTGGCATTACAAAGGACTGACCTGATTGGGCATACCAGAGGGCCTTCAGTTTTCTTTATGTTAAGTGCAGGAGCTCTGGGTATGGGGGTCACAAAGTGAGAGTAGACAGTTCTGTCCTTCCAAACACAGGGCCGTCTTTTGGGTATCACTTCTATTTGATTGTTCTTTGAGTATAGGGGTGAGCAGGTGGTCAAAGGACTTAGATGGTTACCGGGGGAAATACATTTCCGGCCTGCTCGCTTCCCACGAATGCGCCAGTGTTTTCTTTTTAAAATGCCAAGGGATTGGAGAATAGAAGCCTGTGATGGTGTGATAGGAACTGCAGAGCGTGGTGGGCGGAGTGAAAGAATGAAGCTGGAGCAATACGTATACATTTGGTCATCAATGACAGATTACTATAAATTTGAACTGCATATGATGATGAGAGAGCCCTGAAACGTTGTCTATCTTTAAGCTGTTGTAAGAGTGATTCATTCAAGCCGCGTGGAGTGCCGTACCTTCCATCCTCTGTTATTTCCTTGTTCTGGCACCCGGCGCACAGACATTACAAGGGAGAGCCGGACCATCTATTGTATGTATTTTTGGATCTACTGATTGATTTTGGTATCTCCAGTCAAGGCTCCCCTCCTATATATACTTGCTGTCAGATTTCCGCTGTGACATGTTAAATGTCCCCCTTTTTTTTGCTGTATGCACATCACTGCACTGATTCACTAGTGCTTACAAGCAATGTTGAAATGTTTTTCTAAGCACGTTTGTTCACTTTAAGGATAATGGATACATTTTTAATGGACTATTGCTGCTAAATACAATATACTTTTATTGCTGCTAAGTATATCATATCCTGTCTGCATCAAATCTTTTTTGCACATTACTTTGAACTGCTGCTGCTAAAAACATGCTATTTCTTTTTGGTGCATGTTGACTAACTGTGCATGATGATTAATTGGATATAGCTGGATTTAAGGTGATATAGCTGGAAAATAATCACTACACGATTACTAGCATGTTCTTCCTTGGTGCAAAATAATTTTTTCCGCTGCAAGGCTATTCTGTAATTATCCACTAAAGTTTTACTGTGACCATCAATGTTGAATTAACTATCGGTCATTTCTTTTGCCTTACCTGCATGTTGCATTTTTTTGAATGAAAGATTACTGTACTCAATTAAGCGTATACCAGTGACGGCTTTTGGCTATCTCTTTGAGCTTTATCTCTGTGGCTTTATAAAAATTGTTTAGTCTGATATTGCCTACTGGGTGAATAAAGTATTATTGACTAAATTGTGAGGAATATTCCGATTTTATCAAGTGATATGGCAGAATCATCTAATACGCAAGATCCGAGTGGTTTTTCCTTTAACCAATATGTAATTGGTGAGTCACATAGTTACTCAGAGGCAGAGGCGGAAGATATCCTGTATACAGGGGTCCTACGGGATCAAATTGAATCCACCTCCACAGCTGATACTTATCATGAATTATTGCGCCTCAAGAGGAAGGAAATTGATTATTTGTACCACTGTATTTCATTATCGGAATATTATCGAGCTAAAAAAATTCCCAGAGGCCTACGGGTCCGTAATTCACCAACTATAGGACGCAATGACCCTAATTTTTGCAAAAAATGGGTAGGAATACTTAACAAATGCTCGATGGACCTCATGTTGCTCATTATTGAGCAGTCCACAAAAGAGATGAATAATATAAAAGAAAAGATTGCTGTATTGGAATCAGCCCAGAAAGCCATACTGGAAGCTGATAGTACAGTGAACTGGTATGAGAAATTGAATGGACAGATCCAAATCTACAAAAGAGACTTGATTAAATTCAAATCTCAAAAGAGAGCTAAGGTTGATCAAGACTATGAAAATCATAGCGTATATAGATGGTCGGACACAAGTAATAGACGGGAGTTTAAACGTCCTTTCTTCAGACGACGCCCACAGAGACAACGTGATCTGGAATCCTCCAACGAGTTCACTTCCACTGGGAGTGAATCTGAAAATAAAAATACAGCTTCCAGCAGTACTCACCCTTTAGGTGTGGATACCAGGATAAAGGGCCAAGGAGGAGGCGCCAACGTGCGTTCACGAGGAGAGGACACCAATGCCAAAGGCAAAGGAAGAGTGGGCAGACCACCCAAGAACAAGCCACAGTAATTGTTAATTTGTCAGATTATGAGTTGTCCACCACTGAAGCTAAAGTTTTGTCAAAGGGACTCTCATTTGTACCCACGGGCCGTTGGTATCCTCTGCAATGGCAGGTTGAAAAATCAAAACTACACAGATCCTTGAAACTTAAGGAATATTTTTCAAAAAACTCTCCAGTATCTGTACCTGCCACACCTGAGATACCGGAGAAAGTACAGAAAATAATGCCAAAATCTACATTTGATCCATTATCATCTAACGCATCAGTACGCACCTTCATGCGCTTGTTGGATAAACAAACTGATGAATTTTTGGAAAATATTCCTATAGTCCGTAATAATCTGACAAAGTTGGAAACACAAGCCTTAAAACATCTGGCAGCACAGTCTCATATCATTTTTAGACCTGCTGATAAGGGGGGAGCGCTGGTGATCCAAAATCTGGAACAATACAAACAGGAAATTGAACGTCAACTTGCTGATCAAGTAACATACAAGAAATTGTCCCAGGATCCGACAGCTAGATATAAGAAAGAACTGATCACCTTGTTGGACGATGGAGTACGAGAGGGCATTATTTCTAGTAAAATACGCGAGGCACTAGTTCCAAGTCATCCTGTTATGCCTGTACTCTATACCATACCGAAGATTCATAAATCCATGACTGATCCCCCTGGACGCCCTATAATTTCGGCAAGACAGTCTTTGTTTCAACCAACAGCACTTTTTCTGGACTCTTTTTTTCAACCATGTATGCAGACACATGACCGATTTTTATTGGACACTACCTCATTACTCAAAAAATTACAAAAATTACCGAAACTAGATGACAATGTATTACTTTGCTGCATTGATGTACAAAGCTTATACACAATTATTCCACATCAGATGGGGCTGGCATCGGTAGAACGTTTTTTACAGAGTCATGTTGAGTTTAAAGGTCCGAATGTTCAGTTCTGCATACAGCTGCTCAATATGATTCTGAAAAAGAATTTCTTCTTACATGATGGTGCTATTTACTTGCAATGCACGGGGTGTGCTATGGGGTCCTCTGTGGCCCCGGCATACTCGAACATCTTTATGTTTGAAGTAGAACAAAAAAATTTCTTTGATAGTCCTGAAGTAGCTGATAGAATCGTATTTTATTGTCGTTATATTGACGACTTGCTCCTGTTCTGGAAAGGACCACGACAGGATTTGATAAATATAATTGATTCACACAACAAACAGGATCACCCAGTTAAGTTGACATACACTATTGAGGATAGCAGTATTAACTATCTTGATGTCAACATTACTTTGGAGGCAGGTTACATTCAAACATCAATATTTTCTAAACCGACGGATCGGAATAATCTCTTACACTTCTCCAGTTTTCACCCAATACCTCTTAAGCATGGTCTTCCATACTCACAATTTGTACGTGTCAGACGTATTACATCTGACCGTAATCTGGCGGAGATACAGATGAATCAGATGATGCTAAAATTTATTGAGAGAGGGTACAATATTAACTTGCTGGAACAAGCAAAAACTAGGGCCCTTAGCTTGGATAGAGCAGAATTATTAGACAAACATTTAACAACATCTCAAGCAGGTCCCATTATCCCGTGGGTTGGTCAATATAATGCTGCAAGTAAGGGAATTAACCAAATATCAAAAAATCTCTGGCATATTGTCCAAAGTGATCCAGAACTCCAACTTAATGACACTAAATTGATGTCATGCTACAAACGGGGTAAAAACCTTAGAGACATCTTGGTTCGTACTGACATAACGCCTAGATTTGAAGCAAGACTTGGCTCAAAGAAGGGTTGTTTTAGATGCACCTGCATTACATGTCCGTTTTTGATTGCAGGTGAGACCTTCCAGCATCCACATTCAGGCCGCACATTTTACATTAAACATCAATTTACCTGTTCATCGAAATTTGTGGTCTACCAACTCATATGCCCCTGTGGGCTGTCATACGTTGGTAAGACCGAACGTATGTTCAAGGAACGTATGGCAGCCCACAGGTCAGCAATTAAGGCTGCGATTAATAAGGGGGATAGTGAGCAGCCGGTGGCCAGGCATTTCTGCCAGGCACGTCACCCCCTGGTATCATTGCGCTATAGAATGATTGATCAGGTTCAACCTCTGCCTAGGGGAGGAGATCGTGGTAGGCGATTGCTGCAATTGGAATCCCAATGGATTCATAGATTAGATACGGTGCATCCCAGAGGCCTGAATGATCATATTGGTCTTAGTTGTTTTTTCTAGATTTTTCAGTATTTTCTAGTATATTTTATAATGTCTTTTAGAGCCATTATTTCTCTGGGTACCCTGGTTGCTTCAGTAGCACCATTAGTATATTCATTATTTATTAACTATATGTTATTGGGAAATAGCATGTTAAACTGTCAGGTGCTAACAGGGTTTGTTGGTATATTATGATGTATATATCATATACATGTTAATCGTTGCATGCACTTTTGGCATTTAATATAACTAATCTGTATGTATTGGATGGCTATTTGTTATTGTTAGATTTATTCAGATGATGGATGTTAAGGTACTATTTTTGCATAGCTGCGGTTCATGTTTCATTAGATTGTATCGCGTTGCCATGGTGATGGGGAGCACACTGATGACAGAGCCTGGGTGCTCGTCATCGTTAGAGCGCCGGCCGGGGCGGGCGGGTGATCCGCTTTCCGGAAGACGCCAGTCACTGGTGGAGTTATGATTGCTATAAAGGTATGTTTTAATCATTTGTCTTTATGCTGACCTGACGAAAGGGCTATAATAAAAGCCCTGAAACGTTGTCTATCTTTAAGCTGTTGTAAGAGTGATTCATTCAAGCCGCGTGGAGTGCCGTACCTTCCATCCTCTGTTATTTCCTTGTTCTGGCACCCGGCGCACAGACATTACAAGGGAGAGCCGGACCATCTATTGTATGTATGTATATATATATATATATATATATATATATATTTCCAAAAGAAAGCTGGCACTCTTGAAGACTGAATGAATGCGCAGACACAGTGATGTGATCAACGTTTCAGGGCTGCTGCCCTTTTATCAAGACAATCTGTATTATACAAATAAAACTTTTATACATTACCAACACCTCGTGCACTTGCTTCCACGGCACCCTCCTCGAGCCGATGACGTCATTGGCGCGCTCCCGCGCCGGCGACCCGGCAACATAGGGGGGGCGTGGAGAATCATAGTGACGTCCCATCACCATAGTAACCCGTTACAACTATAAGAATGAAAACATGTAGCAAAGATTCAATCATGACCCGCAATGTGTGAGGCACTATAGGTCTAGTCTGCTAATGTAAAATGTCACAAGTAAATATACTATTATCTTAAAAAGCTTATAAGCTAATGTTTAACATCTGCATGAGACAGCATTATGATATCAGATATGGACGGAACCTCACACTGTAATTATCACACTGTCATAATAATATGGTTTGTATCTTAGGCAACACCTGTGGAAAAAAGGGCAGTGCAATTATAACGAATTATAAGAAGCTAGTGAATGATAGAATGTCATTAAGTCCAAAGGGCTTCACAGACTGTAGTGTATGTATCCACCAGGATTCTTTTTGAAGTAGGATTCGACCTCGGTTTCCCCCTCTTGGGGACTCGGGTACTCCATCAATGATTTTATACCGTATGGATGACATACTGTGTTGTAGCTCCTTAAAATGACGGGCTACTGGCTGGTCAGAGCCCCGTCCCTCTAAAGCCGCACGTATACTGGATCGGTGTAACGCTATTCTTTCCTTGAACTGGCGAATAGTCTTGCCAATGTACAATAACCCACACGGGCATTTGATATAGTATATCACATATCGGCTTGTACAGGTGTAAGATCGTTTAATCTTAAACTCCTTTCCAGAGCGTGGATGATGGAAAACGGCACCCGGTTCCAAACTACTGCATGTGGTACACCCAAGGCATTTAAAGTTACCTGGCTTCCTTGTCAAGAAGTGGCCAGGCGGTGATACTTTAAGATTGGAAACATCATTATGTACCACCCAATCTTTGATGTTTCTTCCTCTTCGATAAGAGGGTAAAATCTTTGCTCCTTTAAGAGACTGTAGTTGTTTGTCTTGGGTGATAATGGGCCAAATTTGTTTGGCTTTCTGCATGGTGTTCATACTGGTGGTGGAAAAATCTTGAGTCCAAACTATAAAGTCCGGTTTTTTAGTACTTTGGATTTTGTTTAATAAACTTATTCTATCTTGCTTCAAGGCTCTGCTTTTGGCTTCCTTTAGGAATTTGAGTTTATAACCTCTTTCAATGAATTTTCTTGTCATGATGTCCATCTGTTTGATAGTCTCAGCTTGATTGCTGCAGATGCGTCTGTTCCTCATATATTGGGAATATGGCAGTCCCCATTTGAGGGTCGATGGATGGTGACTATTAGCATGCAGAGTGGTATTTCTGTCTGTTTCTTTGACAAATAAAGAGGTATGCAAGTGGTGTAGATGATCTTGGTTGATAGCCACATCCAGATAGTGTATTTCTTCATAGCTGGTGGAATATGTGAATTTAATTGAGTCATCCAACTGGTTGATGTCAAACATGGCCTGTTGGAAACTCTCATGCGATCCCGACCATAATACAAAGATATCATCTATGTAGCGGAAGTATGCTTTAATATTCCCTGCTACATTTGGATTTGATAGAAAAAGGTCGTTTTCCACTTCTCGCATGAAAATATTTGCAAAGCTCGGGGCCACGCAAGACCCCATTGCACACCCTGAGCATTGCCGGAAAAATCTGCCATCAAAAATAAAATAGTTTCGTGTTAGAGTAAGCTCCAGTAGTTTGATGAAGAAATTAATATCTGGACCTTTATATTTGTGGCTGCATGTAATGTAGCGTCTGATGGCTTCAATACCTCTTTGATGGGGAATGTTGGTATATAAGCTGATCACGTCTATGGTGCACATCAGATAATTTTCTGGCAACGGTGACAGCTTCTCCAATTGTAACAAGAAGGCCGTTGTATCTTTCAGACAGACCTTTTGATCTTGTACAACCGGCTGCAGGAAAAAATCTAGGTATTTAGAGATGTTGTAGAAGAGGGAATCCCTTGCTGCTATTATAGGTCTTCCTGGCGGGTTCACAGGATTTTTATGAAGTTTAGGGATCGTATACAGGACAGGGACAATCGGCCAGTCCTGAATTAATGTTTCTTTTATCTTGGTATTGATGATGTTGTCTTCCACTGCTTTGTTCAGGATGTCATCTATTTCTGCTTTAAACTTAGATGTTGGATCCGAGGATAACTCCTGGTAAGTAGTTTCATCCTCCAGCTGTTTGTATACTTCAGCTTTGTATGTCATCAAGTCCTGGACTACAATACCTCCGCCCTTATCCGCCGAGCGGATTATAATATCTTTGTAACCAGCTAAATTTTTCAAAGCTGTATATTCTTCCTGGGACAGATTATTGGAATCAAGCTGTTGGTTCAACTGTGGCTCCTCAATTACAGTGTTCATGTAATTAATAAAGCATTTTATGTTACTGTTAGAGGATACTGGGTCAAAAGTGGATGGTTTGTGCAGGGGAATGTCCTGAGTTGATGCTATGGGACTATCACCATAATGTTCCTTCAGTCTTAGCCTCCGACCGAATTTGTATAAGTCTACTTTGTTTTTGAAAATATCCGGTTTCTTTGTAGGAACAAAGGATAGCCCTTTATTCAACACTGACAATTCATCCGTTGTAAGGGAGCGTGATGACAAGTTGAAAACTATGTTTTCTTGTTCTTGGCTCTTTTGGACTTTCCTTGCCCATTGTCCACCGCGGCGGGTGTAGGGCCTTTTTTGAGCTCTCTTGCTGCTCTTGTAGTGACCCCCGTCGGGGGTTTCCTCCCGTTTTTTGATAAAGAAGTTGCCCCTGCACATTCTGTTTCACTTGATGACTGTGCACTCGAATTGTCTGTATCCAAATTAAATTTCTTGTTGCGTCGGTATTTGGGCCTCCTGTTTGACTCTGTGCCCCGATTGTATACCCACGAATATACTTTATTTTCTTGGTAATCTTTGTCCACAGTGATTCGCTTTGTTTTTTTAAACTGAATGAGGTCCAAGCGATATTTATCGATGTCTGTAGTCAACTTGTTTATTAAATCTTGAGAGGTTTCTCCCTCTAGGACTGCAGAATGACTTGCTTCGAATTTAGCAATGTTGTCTCTGGCTAGGAGAAGCTCTCTGCGAGATTCCTCTATGACCAGAAGAATCAAGTCGTAGGAGCACTTATTTAAAACCGCGGCCCAGCGTCTGCAGAAATCAGGATTATGCCGTCCTATAGTGGGAATGTTACGGATACGGAAACCGCGGGGAATTTTCTTTTCCCTGTAATAGTCTGATAAGGTTACTCCGTGAAAATAAAAGTCTATTTCCCTTTTCTTCAATCTGTTTAAAGCCAGGAAAATTTGTTCAGGCGTCTCTCCTCCACAAGCTTCCTCCAATTTGTCTGTGAATAGAATAGCCTCAGCTTCTGTGTCTGTAAGACTTAGTCCTTCTCCCACCGGGAGTGCAATGTTGCTGTAGCCTGGTATTGAATCTGCTGAAGACATGCTTTTCCAACCAATAAACTGTTAAAAAGTGCAAGTGATCTTGAAGTGAAGAATATGAGTCTACCAACAGTTTGGGTGCCCGGACAATCTTATCTGGTGATGACCAGAGAAGTACTATGTATGTGTCCAATTTGCGTCCAGCACTCCAGTGGTTAAAGCAGTGTATGCTCCGGTGCCCTGCTCAAAAAGTAATTCAATATTTCCAAAAGAAAGCTGGCACTCTTGAAGACTGAATGAATGCGCAGACACAGTGATGTGATCAACGTTTCAGGGCTGCTGCCCTTTTATCAAGACAATCTGTATTATACAAATAAAACTTTTATACATTACCAACACCTCGTGCACTTGCTTCCACGGCACCCTCCTCGAGCCGATGACGTCATTGGCGCGCTCCCGCACCGGCGACCCGGCAACATAGGGGGGGCGTGGAGAATCATAGTGACGTCCCATCACCATAGTAACCCGTTACAACTGTAAGAATGAAAACATGTAGCAAAGATTCAATCATGACCCGCAATGTATGAGGCACTATAGGTCTAGTCTGCTAATGTAAAATGTCACAAGTAAATATACTATTATCTTAAAAAGCTTATAAGCTAATGTTTAACATCTGCATGAGACAGCATTATGATATCAGATATGGACGGAACCTCACACTGTAATTATCACACTGTCATAATAATATGGTTTGTATCTTAGGCAACACCTGTGGAAAAAAGGGCAGTGCAATTATAACGAATTATAAGAAGCTAGTGAATGATAGAATGTCATTAAGTCCAAAGGGCTTCACAGACTGTAGTGTATGTATCCACCAGGATTCTTTTTGAAGTAGGATTCGACCTCGGTTTCCCCCTCTTGGGGACTCGGGTACTCCATCAATGATTTTATACCGTATGGATGACATACTGTGTTGTAGCTCCTTAAAATGACGGGCTACTGGCTGGTCAGAGCCCCGTCCCTCTAAAGCCGCACGTATACTGGATCGGTGTAACGCTATTCTTTCCTTGAACTGGCGAATAGTCTTGCCAATGTACAATAACCCACACGGGCATTTGATATAGTATATCACATATCGGCTTGTACAGGTGTAAGATCGTTTAATCTTAAACTCCTTTCCAGAGCGTGGATGATGGAAAACGGCACCCGGTTCCAAACTACTGCATGTGGTACACCCAAGGCATTTAAAGTTACCTGGCTTCCTTGTCAAGAAGTGGCCAGGCGGTGATACTTTAAGATTGGAAACATCATTATGTACCACCCAATCTTTGATGTTTCTTCCTCTTCGATAAGAGGGTAAAATCTTTGCTCCTTTAAGAGACTGTAGTTGTTTGTCTTGGGTGATAATGGGCCAAATTTGTTTGGCTTTCTGCATGGTGTTCATACTGGTGGTGGAAAAATCTTGAGTCCAAACTATAAAGTCCGGTTTTTTAGTACTTTGGATTTTGTTTAATAAACTTATTCTATCTTGCTTCAAGGCTCTGCTTTTGGCTTCCTTTAGGAATTTGAGTTTATAACCTCTTTCAATGAATTTTCTTGTCATGATGCCCATCTGTTTGATAGTCTCAGCTTGATTGCTGCAGATGCGTCTGATCCTCATATATTGGGAATATGGCAGTCCCCATTTGAGGGTCGATGGATGGTGACTATTAGCATGCAGAGTGGTATTTCTGTCTGTTTCTTTGACAAATAAAGAGGTATGCAAGTGGTGTAGATGATCTTGGTTGATAGCCACATCCAGATAGTGTATTTCTTCATAGCTGGTGGAATATGTGAATTTAATTGAGTCATCCAACTGGTTGATGTCAAACATGGCCTGTTGGAAACTCTCATGCGATCCCGACCATAATACAAAGATATCATCTATGTAGCGGAAGTATGCTTTAATATTCCCTGCTACATTTGGATTTGATAGAAAAAGGTCGTGTTCCACTTCTCGCATGAAAATATTTGCAAAGCTCGGGGCCACGCAAGACCCCATTGCACACCCTGAGCATTGCCGGAAAAATCTGCCATCAAAAATAAAATAGTTTCGTGTTAGAGTAAGCTCCAGTAGTTTGATGAAGAAATTAATATCTGGACCTTTATATTTGTGGCTGCCTGTAATGTAGCGTCTGATGACTTCAATACCTCTTTGATGGGGAATGTTGGTATATAAGCTGATCACGTCTATGGTGCACATCAGATAATTTTCTGGCAACGGTGACAGCTTCTCCAATTGTAACAAGAAGGCCGTTGTATCTTTCAGACAGACCTTTTGATCTTGTACAACCGGCTGCAGGAAAAAATCTAGGTATTTAGAGATGTTGTAGAAGAGGGAATCCCTTGCTGCTATTATAGGTCTTCCTGGCGGGTTCACAGGATTTTTATGAAGTTTAGGGATCGTATACAGGACAGGGACAATCGGCCAGTCCTGAATTAATGTTTCTTTTATCTTGGTATTGATGATGTTGTCTTCCACTGCTTTGTTCAGGATGTCATCTATTTCTGCTTTAAACTTAGATGTTGGATCCGAGGATAACTCCTGGTAAGTAGTTTCATCCTCCAGCTGTTTGTATACTTCAGCTTTGTATGTCATCAAGTCCTGGACTACAATACCTCCGCCCTTATCCGCCGAGCGGATTATAATATCTTTGTAACCAGCTAAATTTTTCAAAGCTGGGACAGATTATTGGAATCAAGCTGTTGGTTCAACTGTGGCTCCTCAATTACAGTGTTCATGTAATTAATAAAGCATTTTATGTTACTGTTAGAGGATACTGGGTCAAAAGTGGATGGTTTGTGCAGGGGAATGTCCTGAGTTGATGCTATGGGACTATCACCATAATGTTCCTTCAGTCTTAGCCTCCGACCGAATTTGTATAAGTCTACTTTGTTTTTGAAAATATCCGGTTTCTTTGTAGGAACAAAGGATAGCCCTTTATTCAACACTGACAATTCATCCGTTGTAAGGGAGCGTGATGACAAGTTGAAAACTATGTTTTCTTGTTCTTGGCTCTTTTGGACTTTCCTTGCCCATTGTCCACCGCGGCGGGTGTAGGGCCTTTTTTGAGCTCTCTTGCTGCTCTTGTAGTGAATTCACACTGCATCGCATAGTTCTGTGGCTGTGCTCACCCAGAATATGCATACATGCAGGCTGCTGATGTATTTTGGATATTAAACATTTGCATTTATTCATAGTCCTGGAGTGCCATGTCCTGTTCTGAACACTCACCTGTTCTGACTCCGCCATGTATATTAGTTTGGACAAAGGCACACAGGTGTCTGGACATTACTAGGAGTGCCGGATCATCTGGATATTATATATATATATATACATATATAAACATTTTACAAGACTTCATACTCAGCTATAATAACACTTACCACAGAATGATTAAGTGCACTCCAATGATGTGAATGACTCTAATGCTTTCAGAGTCTTTAAGATGAAAACACCTGTTTGTTTAAGAATTGGTGACCAGGTCCGTATTTCCAAATATAAGAACGTATTTTCAGAACAAAGCTTTTCTGAGGAAATATTTGTAATACGCAGCATGAGCACAAAAGGTCTTAAGCTGCTTTACACGTTGAAGGATCTCTACGGTAAGACTATTACAGGTAGTTTTTACCCCAAAGAGCTTCAAAGCATACCAAAAAACAATAACAGGATTTACAAAGTGGAAAAGATTTTAAAAAATAAGATGGTCAGAGTTCGAAAATACACATTGGCCAAGTGGAAAGGATACCCCCAAAAATGTAACAATTGGGTCACGGCATCAGAGATAAGATATATAAACAAAGAGGATGATGGATGATAAATCTTTCTACATAAAACTGCCGAATAACGCCTCAGCTGCTACATTTCCGCAAAATAAGATTTCTAACCATACGACAAAGTTGGCTAAACCGATAGACATAAATGGCGAATGAGAAGTAGCTCTTACAGATATACAATATCCACAAACATGGAATACATTGGATGCACAAGATTATATGATGCAAATATCAAAATGGGATGATTCTATTGTGAGTGTCATGACCGTGTGGGTGAAATCCGACTTTTATGAAACAACTAACATGCTTCTCGAAGTGATCAACGCCGAAATTGCACAACATAATCTGGAACACTACGCCACGAGCCCTTGGAATGAACTCATTCGATAGTAATCTTTTGTATCAAATTATAGCCAGGCACTAAACTGACAAGGATACTGGGGTTGCAGACTAAAACCAAGTTTTTAAATTGTGCGCAGACATCAACGGCGGTCAATATTCATTGTACGTGCACACAGACATTATCGAACACCAGAGGATCGGTGACAGTTAAGCACAGCTGCTGCGGACTGTTGAAATAAAGGGTCATAACAACGAGATGGTTGCTATACGATACAAGAAACTCGATTACGTGCCACTGTGCAAAACACATTTTGGTACGATAGCCGTAGAGATAAAGAATGACCAGAATGAGAACATCGCATTTAAGTTTGGGAAAGTGAATTTGAAACTACACTTCAGACGACACAAAACTGAATTTTATTAAAGACCATGGTAGTCAATAAAAATTATGGCGATCATGTTCTCTATGTGCAATAAGCTCAAACTGGTAATGGATTACATGGCTTTCATGGCAATGCATACATGTACGGTTGTGGTGGCATTTTTTGAAGTCTGTTCAGAAAAGCTGTGCCGCTTTTCCAATGAGGCCTGGAGTTAGCAAAACCCTACCACAAAAGATGTCATCAGACAAGCTACAATGGCCGCTGTGAATAAATTACATGAGGCGAAGCAAGATGGAGCGGCTTGATTTTTACGCGGAAAGAGGCTGTTAAAAGAAAACTGAAGCATACAATGCAACTTCCACCTTGGTGCATGCCCCTTTTAAACAAAAACCGGGGCAGGCGCAACTTAAATAAAAAAAAGGAATCTGAAGCAGAAGGTTGGTGATATTTTTTAAGCATGTCTTTCATACACAACTAATCCATGGAATGCGCAAAATCTGAGCTTGATCTTTTTGACGTGCCCCTCGACAGAAACCAGCATAGAGGAAAGTCTATACATCGAAGTTCAACCTTTAGCAGCGTTATCGAGACAGCGCCGCTTGTATTCTATATAGCGGCCAGTGGTGAGCACTACTACAGCGGTGAGCACTGCAGTCTCAGACAGGATGGCACTTAAAAAAATTGGCCCCAAACAGCACATGATGCAAAGAAAACAGAAAAAGAGGTGCACTGTGGTCGCTGGATAGCTAAGCTAAGCGACACAAACACCTCAATATCACAGGAATTATTTGTTCTAATCAATGGTATTATTGGTCCAAATCACTGGAATTATTCTTTCTAATCAATGGTATTATTGGTCCAAATCACTGGAAGAAAATTACAAAATCACTGGAATTATTCGTTCTAATCAATGGTATTATTGGTCCAAATCACTGGAACTATTCGCTCTAATCAATGGTATCATTGGTCCAAATCACTGGAAAAAAATTACAAAATCACTGGAATTATTCGTTCTAATCAATGGTATTATTGGTCCAAATCACTGGAAGAAAATGGAATGGATGGATACTTGCAGTGACACAGAGCTGCAAGATACAGCAATGGCCTACTGTACACAACTATATACTGTTGGGTCACCAAAATGCTGTACTGTAATACTATATATACTGCTCACAAAAATGCTGCAAATATATGGAATGGATACTTGCAGTGACACAGAGCTGCAAGATACAGCAATGGCCTACTGTACAACTATATACTTTTAGTCACCAAAATGCTGTACTGTAATACTATATGTACTGCTCACAAAAATGCCGCACAGATATGGAATGGATACTTGCAGTGACACAGAGCTGCAAGATACAGCAATGGCCTACTGTACAACTATATACTGTTAGTCACCAAAATGCTGCACTGTAATACTATATAGATACTGCTCACAAAAATGCCGCACAGATATGGAATGGATACTTGCAGTGGCACAGAGCTGCAAGATACAGCAATGGCCTACTGTACTGTATTACTATAATTATTATATAGATGATAGATATAAAGTAACATTGTGGGGGAATCCAGTAAACGTTCTGTCACCAGGTACCAGTGAATAACCACATCATGTATATAGGTGACAGATATAAAGCTACATTGTGGGGGAATCCAGTATCCGTTCTGTCACCAGGTACCAGTGAATGACCACATCATGTATATAGGTGACAGATATAATGTTACATTGTGGGGGAATCCAGTATACGTTCTGTCACCAGGTACCAGTGAATGACCACATCATGTATATAGGTGACAGATATAATGTTACATTGTGGGGGAATCCAGTATACGTTCTGTCACCAGGTACCAGTGAATAACCACATCATGTATATAGGTGACAGATATAAAGTTACATTGTGGGGGAATTCAGTATACGTTCTGTCACCAGGTACCAGTGAATTACCACATCATGTATATAGATGGGTTCACTGCGATCTGCCGGCGGTCGGGCTCCCGGCGACCAGCATACCAGCGCCGGGAGCCCGACTGCCGGCTTACCGACAGTGTGGTGAGCGCAAATGAGCCCCTTGCGGGCTCGCTGCGCTCGTCACGCTACGGGCACGGTGGCGCACACTATTTTATTCTCCCTTTAGGGGGGTCGTGGACCGCCACGAGGGAGAATAAGTGTCGGTATGCCGGCTGTCGGGATCCCGGCGCCGGTATACTGTGCGCCGGCATCACAAGAGCTGGCATACTGAAGACCACCCATATAGATCACAGATATAAAGTTACATTGTGGGGGTATCCAGTATACGTTCTGTCACCAGGTACCAGTGAATGGCCACATCATGTATATACTTATACTGGTGGTCCCCAGTCCCCACAATGCAGCACACTGATCAGATATTTGCAGCACACTGAGCACAGATATGGATCGTTTTCAGGCAGAGAACGTAGATATTTTCAGCACACTGAGCACAGATTATTTGCAGCACACTGAGCACAGATTACGGAGCTTATCAGGGAGAGAACGCTGCCACGTCCTCTCCGTTCAATCTCCAATGCACGAGTGAAAATGGTGGCGATGCGCTGCTCCTTATATAGAATACGAATCTCGCGAGAATACGACAGCAGAATGATGATGTTCGGGCGCATTCTGGTTAACTGAGCAAGGCGGGAAGATTCGAGTCTGCCTCAGAACCGTGTAAAATGGATGAAGTTCGGGGGGGTTCGGATCCCGAGGAACCGAACCCGCTCATATCTATATCGAATTATAGCTCAGATGCATTATCTAAATCAAAATACACAACTGGATTATTTTACAAAGATGTGGCTGGAGAACACAACACCAGGGCGCTGGATGGGCTAACACTGGTTTTATAAAAAGAGCAAGAGCAACGGCGCAAAGTCAAACAGTGGAATTACTGGGACCATTACACTGCGACCTTTTCCATAAACATCAGCTAATCTTAAATGTAGTTGATTTAAAGATAAAACTCACCAGAAACAAAGTCTCATTCTGCTTAATGTCTGTGGAGCCGGACCCCTTTGAAGTTCAGATCTCACCCACCATCCGGATTGGACACGCTCAGGCCTTGTTAAATGACAATACAAAATACACGATTGATCGTGTTGGTATGAAAATATACAGCATACCAGCAGGAAGTAGAGTGTTTAATTTAGAAAATCTGTTTTTAGGCCAAGTATCAAAAACTGTTATAGCAGCGTTTGTAGACAATGAAGCGTTTTCAGGAGCCTATGACAGGAACCCTCTACGTTTTGAACATAAAAATGTAATCTTTGCATCCCTTTACCTGGATGGAACCCCGCACCCAGCCAAGCCGTTTCAACCCGACTTTGTACACATTAATTCGGTTCTCGAGTACATGTCACTCAGGGCCGGCTTCAGGCACGTTCCAATAGAGTGGCCAAACAGGGCACCACATTAATGGGCACCGCTAGCTTGTGCCGCCATATTGGAACCTGCCCTGCCTGGAGCCAAGACCCTGCACTTCAGCCGCAGCATCCATCCGCCGGCCCGCCTCCCACAAGCGCCCATGAGCCAATCAGAGCTCGTGGACCAGTAGCTGAGGCTCCTGATTGGCTGCCGGACTGTGAGCTTTGATCGGCTCCTGGACCGGCGCCTAATTGGAGCACCAACACTGGAGACTGAGGAGAAAGCTGCATGCTCCTACCCGCCCTCACATACAGGAGCAGCAACAGCAGCCTCCCTGCCCAAGAGAGCCACTGGCAGCAGCAGCGTGGTGAGCAGCACTTTGGGGGGGACACTGTGTGGGGACATGTGTATCTGGGACTGGGGGCATATCTGGCACTTTGGGGCATGCGTATCTGGCCCTGGGGGCATATTTGGCATTGTGGGGGCATTTGTATCTGGCACTGGGGGCATATCTGGCCCTGTGGGGAATGTGTATCTGGCACTGGGGGCATATCTGGCACTGTGGGGCATGTGTATCTGGCACTGGGGGACATGTGTATCTGGCAATCTGGGGGAATGTGTATCTGGCACTGTAGGGTATATCTGGCACTGTGGGGCATGTGTATCTGGCACTGTGGGGCATGTGTATCTGGTACTCTGAGGACATGTGTATCTGTCACTGTAGGGCATGTGTATCTAGAACTAGGGGCATATCTGGCACTGTGGGGCATGTGTATCTGGCAATCTGGGAAAAAGTGTATCTGCCACTGTGGGGCATGTGTATCTGGCACTGTGGGTCATGTGAATCTGGCACTGGGGGCATATCTGGCACTGTGGGGCATGTGTATCTGGGAATGGGTGCAAACCTGGCACTATGGGGCATGTGTATCTGGCACTGGGGGTGTATCTGGCACTGTGGGCATGTGTATCTGGCACTTGGGGCATATCTGGCACTCTGGGGCATGTGCATCTGGCACTCGGGGCATATCTGGCACTGCAGTGCATGTGTATCTGGCACTGTGGGGCATGTGTATTTGGCACTGGGGGCAAATCTGGCACTGAGGACATATCTGGCACTGTGGGGGCATGTGTATCTGGCACTGGGGGCATATCTGGCACTGGGCACATATATGGCACTTTGGGGGCATGTGTATCTGGCACTGGGGGCATATATGGCACTCTGGGGCATGTGTATCTGGCACTGGGGGCATATCTGACACTTTGGGGCATGCGTATCTGGCCCTGGGGTCATATTTGGCATTGTGGGGGCATTTGTATCTGGCACTGGGGGCATATCTGGCACAGTGGGGAATGTGTATCTGGCACTGTGGGGCATGTGTATCTGGCACTGGGGGACATGTGTATCTGGCAATCTGGGGGAATGTGTATCTGGCACTGTAGGGTATATCTGGCACTGTGGGGCATGTGTATCTGGCACTGTGGGGCATGTGTATCTGGTACTCTGGGGACATGTGTATCTGTCACTGTAGGGCATGTGTATCTAGAACTAGGGGCATATCTGGCACTGTGGGGCATGTGTATCTGGCAATCTGGGAAAAAGTGTATCTGCCACTGTGGGGCATGTGTATCTGGCACTGTGGGTCATGTGAATCTGGCACTGGGGGCATATCTGGCACTGTGGGGCATGTGTATCTGGGAATGGGTGCAAACCTGGCACTATGGGGCATGTGTATCTGGCACTGGGGGTGTATCTGGCACTGTGGGCATGTGTATCTGGCACTTGGGGCATATCTTGCACTCTGGGGCATGTGCATCTGGCACTGGGGGCATATCTGGCACTGCAGTGCATGTGTATCTGGCACTGTGGGGCATGTGTATTTGGCACTGGGGGCAAATCTGGCACTGAGGACATATCTGGCACTGTGGGGGCATGTGTATCTGGCACTGGGGGCATATCTGGCACTGGGCACATATATGGCACTTTGGGGGCATGTGTATCTGGCACTGGGGGCATATATGGCACTCTGGGGCATGTGTATCTGGCACTGGGGGCATATCTGACACTCTGGGGACATGTGTATCTGGCATTGGGGGCATATCTGGCACTGGGGGCATATATATCTGGCACTTGGGGGCATATATGTATCCGGCACTGGGGGCATAACTGGCACTGTGGGGACATGTGTATATGGCACTATGGGGACATGTGTATGTCACTGTGGGGACATGTATATACAACGGCATTTCCAGAGAGATGGGGATCCATGTGCAGACTCCGTGTGTGGGCCCCCTTCTCTCCTGTATATGTCACCACCGCTGCTAACGCACAGTGCCAGAGTCTACAGCGCATGCGCAGGACTCTGAAAAGCCATTTTTCTGGAGTTCTGCGCATGTGCTGTAGACTCTGGCACTGTGCCAGAGTCTCTAGTGCTCAGTGCACTAGCAGCAGTGGTGATGGCTACAGGAGAGGAGGGGTCCCACACACAGTCACCGATGGATGCCGGAAAGGTGAGTATAGAAGAAATTGGTGCAATGTGTGTGGTGTGGGCCCCCTCTGGACCCAGGGGCCCATGTGCACCACACACACTGCACCCATTATGTGTATATGGCACTGTGGGTACATGTGTATATGGCACTGCGGGGACATATATGTATCTTGAGAAAAATAATACAGCTGCGCCCGGGATTAACAGAGCATATAGTAAACCATAATTAATCCATTAATTGCACATGCGGATACAGGTCACCGAGTGTCAAATCAATCAAACCCAATCAATAATGCACATAAATGTTTTAATATAACAAAATAAAATTATATTTAAAATATACTGTGCACAGTATCAAATTAATATTGCTTTAAAAAAGCCAAGGAGAAAACATATAAGACATAAATCATAAAAATGTATCCAGTTATGGACACAACACTGTAGCATAAATGATATCTCAGACTTGTCTCAATTGGGAAATATGATCATTGAGAAACACTGTTTGCGCAATTGATTTTTTATACAATGACTATAAAATCAATTTAAAGTCCACAATATTGTATGGTGCTATATAAAATTCGCACAGATATCTCAATTCATCAAGTCCATACGGTATATAACTGGTCTTATGATAAGTACTGTTCGTGCAAAAAAAAAAACCTGTGATATAAATTGCTTGTTCACTAAAACAGGTACGTGTGGCGTCCCACCGTGATGTTACCTGATATGTAGTAAAGGTAGGAGCTGATGTTCGGATTAAGCACACCTCATGTGGCTGCTAAATTGACTGGTAATGTTGAGACCGCTGGTCCTTGATTAAATAGCGGAGGGAAAGGTGCTGGTAATGACCGCCAGACTGCGCTGGCCTCAATGATCACCTCGTGATGCTCTCACCGGAAAATCCGTCCCGTAGATAGTGCAGATAGTGCAGATAGTGACCGCCAGACTGCGCTGGCCCGAAGGATCACCTCTTACCGCTCTCACCGGCAGACCCGTCCTGTGGCGAGGAGGAGCCGAGCTGGATTTAAACACCTCACGTCAACCCGCCGGGTCAGATGGAAAAGATGTGACCGATAAGCTGCAGCAGAGATAGATTAGCTGTGTCTCATAGGCACCAGTAAAGGCTTTTTTGTCGGTTCGGACCTCTGGATATCAGACCAGAGGAATAACGTGTAGCAGGTATCCCAGGTGGGAACAATAGGGAGGAGTCTTGCACTATGTATCTTGCACTGAGGGCATATATGTATCTGGCACTGTGGGGGCATATATGTATCTGGCACTGTAAAGATGTGTACCTGGCACTGCTGGGTGGAATATCATGTGTAGCTGGCACTGCTGTGGGGCATATGTGTAGCTGGCACTGCTGTGGGGTATATCAGGTGTAGCTGGCACTGCTGTGGGTCATAACAGGTGTAGCTGGCACTGCTGCAGGGTATATCAGGTGTAGCTGGCACTGCTGCAGGGCATATCAGGTGTAGCTGGCACTGCTGGAGGGCATATCAGGTGTAGCTGGCACTGCTGTGGGGCATATCAGGTGTAGCTTGCACTGCTGGGGGGCATATCAGGTGTAGCTGGCACTGCTGGTGGGCGTATGTCAATCTGGCACTGCACTACTGGAGACATTATGTGTAAGGAACACTACTGTGGGTATTATGTGTAAGGCTGCTAATTGTGTGCGTAGAGGGGGTGTGAAAATATATTTATTTATAGTTTGACAATATGAAGTTGTGAGGCCACGGACAGTTTTCCAGGAGTGCGAGTGCCTTCGGCACGTGCATAGGAGGGTGGGGGGGAGGGCACTTGACATTTTCTCGCTCAGGGTGCTAGTAGGCCAGTTTTACTGTTAATACAAAACGTAATGATCGTTTAATTTTAATTTTACATTTTGTAAGACGTCTCCCAAGAAGCCATTGTCTGAGTCATTATGCGGATAGAGATGTACAGGCTTGTGTATCTTGTAACCAATATTGTGTTTGAAACATTTTATGTACTGTACAATACATCATAACTATGATGATTTTCTAATAAATATCGGTTATGATTCATTGAACATAAAATGCTTCACACACAACGTTGTGTTTGAAGAATTTTATGTACAATGCTGCATTGTTTGAGTAACTTGTAATCAACGTTGTGTTTGAAGCATTTTATGTACAATGCGTAATATCTATGATGATTTTCAAATAAACAACATTGTTTATTAAACTTTATATCGCATGATTGTGTGTTTCTTCCATGTACGTCAATTAGAAATAAAGAACAAAACTGTGTTTTATAAATCATAATTATATTTTATTGGTATATGCAAATAATAATAATTTTTCAAAGGCATTAATGACTGTTGCAGCATTCTTAGTGGTCAGACTTTCAGCCCAGGCCCTCTTACTGAATATATCAATGATTGTTTATATATATATTTAATACCATTGTTGCACTTTGACAGGTCTATGAGCGATACCGAATTGCATTGCCACTGTTGAATTAATGTTCCGTTTTTATAGTTTTTTTCTTTCCGGCTTGTGCAACGTGTATGCATCTTGTTCTTGTAACCATTTTCTTACGTCGGATCTCTTAAATTTATTTTTAACCGATTCATAATTTTTTATCAATACCGCAAAAACTACCTGGTTTTAATGCAGTGTAATATGCTTCTTTCATACAATTGTTTTGACGCGTGGTGTTGCATGACATTCTATTCAAAATAATTATCTTTTTAAACAGTTTGATATAAAACTCTCTAAACTTTATATTAAGTGCTTATCAAAAGAGTATAAAAGGGGTGGGACTGGAGGCTTGGTAGGGGCCATATCGACCTGTCAAAACCAATTAATTTAATAAAAAGTTGCTCTATATCTACTATCTGGGCATAACTGTGTGTGCCTCTAGGTATGTCTGTATGTGACTCAGGGTTTGACTCTGGGTATGTCTTTACATGTCTCTGGACTCACCTGTGCTTGACTCTTGGTTTGACTATGTGTGACCCTGGGCATGTCTGGTTATGTCTTGACATGTATGGGTAAGTCTGGGAATGACTGGAAGGCTTATATCTCTAGTTCTGGTCATAGTACAAGCTGTCAGTGTCCATTCAAAGGGGAGAGTCACAGCTTTTGGAGTATACCCTCAGAAATACTGTAAGTCAGGAAGTTATTGAGATATCTGGCTGGGATAACAGGTTTGGACCTCTGCATTGAAGTCGGATATCTCTGATTCCCTAGAGCAAATTTAAATAAATCTGGTACCCTTAGAAAAAGTAGGACCCTTATACCCCTTATAACCCTTGATGCCCTTAAGCAAATGCCCATTGAGCCCATTTAAAAAGAAGGCCCTGGTCTGGGCACATCTTGGCATGAGTGTGGGTGTGACCCGGGAAATGTCTGTACATGACTATAGGTACATCTGGGCATGACTCTAAATGTGACTGTGTGTGACTCTTGATGTGACAATGTGTGACCCTGGGAATGTCTGTACATGACACTAGGCACATCTGGGCATGACTCTATGTGTGACTGTGTGTTACTATGGATGTAACTATATGTGACTCTGTCATGTCTGTACATGATTCATCTGGACATAACTGTGTGTGCCTATAGGCATGTCTGTATATGACTCTGGGTATGACTGTTGGCTTGATACTGGTAATGTCTTTACGTGACACTAGGCTCACCTGTGCTTGACTCTGGGTTTGACTATGTGTGACCCTGGACATGTCTGTACATGATTCATCTGGAGTAGATATAGAGCAACTTTTTATCAAGTTAATTGGTTTTGACAGGTTGACATGCCCCCTATCAAGCCTCCAGTCCTGCCCCTTTTATAACCTTTTGATAAGCACTTAATATAAAGTTTGTAGAGTTTTATATCAAACTGTATTAAAAGATAATTGTTTAGAATGTCACACAATGCAGTGTGTCAATACAATTGCATGAAAGAAGCATATTACACGGCATTAAAACTGGTTAGTTTTTGCGGTATAGATAACTATTATGAATCTTTTTTTTTTAAATTGTAAAAGATACGACGTAAGAAAATGGTTACAAGAAAAAGAAGCATACACATTGCACATGCTGGCAAGAAAAAACTATAAAAAGGAACATGATTTGTGTATTGGGTATAAATCACCAGTGGCAATGCAATTTGGTATCACTCATAGAACTTTCAAAGTAAAATGACTGTATTAAATATATATTAACAGTCATCAATATATTCAGTAAGAGGGCCTGGCTGAAAGTCTGACTGCTAAGAATGCCACAACAGTCGCTAATGCTTTTGAAAAATTATTCCAGCTGGGAGAGGTGCCAAAGAAGCTACAAACTAATAACAGTAAAGAGTTTCTAAACAAGATCCTAAAAAAAGTATTAGAAAAATACGATATACAGCATTTCACAACCAATAATGATGTGAAAGTGGCTCTTATAGAGCTTTTCAATAGAACTTAAAACCACAAATGTGGTTCTATTTCACGGCAAAGAATACGTACAGATATATAGACATTTTACAAGACTTCATACACAGCTTTAATAACACTTACCACAGAACTATTAAGTGCACTCTAAGTGATGCAAATTACTCTAACATTTTGAGAGTCTTCAAGACGACATACGGTGATTAGTTTTGAATTAAGAAAATACCTGTTTGGGAATTGGTGACCTCGTCCGTATTTCCAAATATACGGACATATTTCAGAAAGGCTACTAACAGAGCTTTTCTGAGGAAATATTTGTAATATGCGATGTGAGCACGAAAGGTCTTAAGCTGCTTTACATAATGGAGGATCTCTATGGTGAGACTATTACAGGTAGTTTTTACCCCAAAGAGCTTCAAAGCATACAAAAATACTATAACAGGATTTACAAAGTGAAAAAGATTTTTAAAAATAGGATGGTCAGAGGTCGGAAATATGCGTTAGTCAAGTGGCGAGGATAGCCCGCAAAATGTAACAGTTGCGTCGTGGCATCTGAGAAAAAAGAAATATAATTAGAGGACGATGGGTGATAAATTGTTCTACATAAAACTGCAGAGTAACGACTCAGCCACTACATTTCCGCAAAATAAGAGATCTAACTACACGACAAAGTTGGCTAAACTGATAGACTTAAATGGTGAATGGGAAGTAGCTCTTACAGAAATACAATATCCACACACATGGAATACATTGGATGTACAAGATTGTATGATGCAAATATCAAAATGGGATAAACGTATTGTGAGTGTCATGACCGTGTGGGTGAAACCTGGCTTTTTTAAAACAATCAACGAGCCCTTGGAGCGAATGGTATCATTCAATAGTAAGCCTTTGTATCAAATCATCACCGGCGCTAAACTGACAAGGATACTGGGAATGCAGCCTAAAACCAATTTTTTTAAACCATGCGCAGACAACAATGGCGGACAATATACGCTGTACGTATACACAGACATTATCGAATACCAGAGGGTCGGTGACAGTTATGTACCACTGCTGTGGATTGTTGAAATAAAGGGTCATAATAACAAGATAGTCACTATACGATACGAGAAACCCGATTACGTACCACTGTGCAAAACGCATTTTGATACGATAGCCATAGAGATAAAGAACGAACAGAACGAGAACATCGCATTTAAGTTTGGGAAAGCGAATGTGAAACTACACTTCAGACAACGCAAAATCGAATTTTATTAAAGACCATGGTAGCCATTAAAAATGATGACAATCCTGTTCTCTATGCGCAATATTATAAAACTGAAGCCGGTAATGGATTACCCGGCTTTCATTGTTGTTTAGGCGGCATGTTTTGAAGCCTGTTCAGAAAAGCTGTGCCGCTTTTCTGAAGAGGCCTGGAGTTACCAAAACCCTGCATGAAGAATGCAGTGCTCAATATCACAAAATATGTCATTGGACAAGCTACAACAGCAGTTGTGAATAAATTACACAAGGTGAATCAAGCGAATCAAGATGGATCCGGCTTAATTTATACGTGGAAAATGGCTGCTAAAAGAAAACAGAAGCATTCGATGCAACTTCCACCTTGGTGCATGCCCCTTTTAAACAAAAACTGGGGCAGGCACAACTTAAATAAAAAAAGGAATCCAAAGCGGAGGGTTGGTGATATTTTTTTAAGCATGTCTTTCATACACAACTAATCCATGGAATGTGCAAAATCAGAGCTTGATCTTTTTGACATGCTCCAACACAAACCAGCATAGAGAAAAGTCTGAACATCAAAGTTCAACTTTTAGCAGCGTTATCCGAGACAGCGCCACTTGAATTCTATATAGCGGACTGCGGTGAGCACTACTACGATCCGAACAACACGTTGCTGTACGTGACCTATAAGATAGTATGGTCCGATAATAACCCGATACCGCAAGGGGCACAGTCCACCCTTATTAATTACCCCATAGCAACTTTATTCAACTAGGTGGATGTTTCTTTGGGCGATAAACTCATATCACAATCCAATAATCTTTATGCTAATAGGGCCTACATAGAGACCATATTGAATTATAGCTCAGATGCATTATCCACAAAACACACAACAGGATTATTTTACAAAGATGTGGATGGAGAACACAACACCAGGGCGCTGGATGGGCTAAACACTGGATTTATAAAAATAGCAACAGCGCAAAGTAGAATGGTGGAATTGCTGTGACGACTACACTGCGACCGTTTTCATCAACATAAGCTAATCTTAAACGCAGTTGATTTGAAGATAAAACTCAGCAGAAACAAAGACTCATTCTGCATAATGTCAGCGGAGCCGGACCCCTTTAAAATTCAGATAGTCTTGGCGTCCCTGTTCATGAAAAGAGTTCAGGTCTCACCCGCCATCCGGATCGGAGACGCTCATGCCTTGTTAAATGGCAACGCAAATACGCGATTGATCATGTTGGTATGAAAATATACAGTGTACCAGCAGGAAGTAGAGTGTTTAATTTAGAAAATCTGTTTTTAGGTCAAGGACCAAAAACTGTTATAGCTGCGTTTGTAGACAACAAAGCGTTTTCAGGAGCCTATGACAAGAACCTACTATGTTTTGAACATAAAAACGTAAACTTTGCATTCCTTTACCTTGATGGAACGTAGCACCCAGCCAATCCGTTTCAACCCGACTTTATACACGGTAATGCAGTTCGTGAGAACATGTCACTCATACAGATCACAAATAAGCAGAAATCAGATTCAGGTATACTACTTGACCGTGAAGAGTACCTCGACGGTTACACGCTATTTGCTTTTGATCTTTCGCCTGAACAGGAATGCGCTAAGCACATCTCGATAATCAGTATGGGGACTCTACGCATCGAATTCTGCTTTGCTGAAGCGCTAGACTGGACAGTCATCAAAATTAATAAAAGGCGTGATGTGCTGTACGATTATCTATAAATGAAATAAATAATTTTAATATTGCATATTTTAACATATTTATTGCATATTTTAACAAACATTACGCAACAGCAGGATGAACACATTGCAGATAAACTGCATACTGTATGCAGAGCCAATGACATGGCTATTTTTTAAAGGGACTTTTCCATGCGATATGTTACAGACCGGTAAACTGTTGCAATACCCACGTGCGTATGAAATTAATACGCATAGCAGCGGACAGTCGGGGGAGCACTGGTTGGCCATTATTTTCAATGAATGGTGCGAATGTAACTATGATTCTTACGGGCTAGCCCCTGACAGCACCCTATTCTCAAAGGCTGTGATACAATTTTTAAACTTGAATTCCAAAAGTATTTATCACCAAAATAAACAGTTGCATTTTAACAGCACCATTTGCGGTCAATATTGCATATACTTTATATTTTTCATGTGTAAAAATTACAAATATGTGGATGTACTGGCCCGTTTTACTGTTGATACAAAATGTAGTGATCATTTTGTTTCAAATTTTGTAAGACGTCTCCCAAGAAGCTATTGTCTGAGTCATTATGCGGATAGAATTATACAGGCTTGGATAACTTGTAACCAACGTTGTTGTTTTTTTTTCTCCTGTTCTCTCTGTCCTTCTTTTTCTCCCCTTGTCCTTGTTTATTTTGTATTATCAATAAGGCGCCCATAACTTTATTGTGATTACATAAACCTTTTTCTTAAGCTAGCTTATCACTAAAATAAAACGACACACACACTGAAATAAAGACACGGACATGGTAGCTGGAGTTAAAGGTTAGACGATATTTATTGATCGCTGATCATCTCTTTAAACTATAATTGTGATCGAATTAGAATTAATTTAGTTTATAAATTTAAATTTAGATTGGAGGATGGCAAAAGAAAGTCGCTACCAGACACCAGCACCAGTCACCTAGATGAAAACCACCAAACCAAGGAGGGGAGTACCCAGACCCCGCCTCCTTCCTGCATAACCCGCATTGTGCTGGCCTCACCACTCTTTTCTCTGGCAAATGTTCGGTTCCCGCAGGGGAACGTCTAAATGTCCAACCGCAAGAGAAGGACACACCTGCCGTCCTTCTAAAGAGGGTGCCCCACAATGACCACTTATGCCTGTGTGATCGCTGGTTGGTAGTGACTTCCCGCCAATCTGACTTTCCATAGCCAACTGAAGAACAAAAACCAATGAAATGCAATCCGGGAGGGCGGGCATACAATGAATGGCAAGAGGAAGTCTGAGGCACATGACCCTGCCCTACATACTATCATAAGACCAACCCATTAAACTTGATGGACAACCCTCTAATCCAATAGGAAAAACCACCGGAAAAAACTGATCTGCCTAGCAACTGCTTAGTCATCAAACAACCAATCACCAAAAGTTGGGCTCTTATATGGCCTCAGGCCTATGCAGCCTTCAGCTAATCTAAGGCGCCCATAACTTTATTGTGATTACATAAACCTTTTTCTTAAGCTAGCTTATCACTAAAATAAAACGACACACACGCTGAAATAAAGATAAGGACACAGTAGCTGGAGTTAAAGGTCAGACGATATTTATTGATCGCTGACCAACTCTTTAAACTATAATTGGGATCGAATTGGAATTAATTTAGATTATAGATTTAAATTTAGATTGGAGGATGGCAAAAGAAAGTCGCTACCAGACACCAGCACCAGTCACCTAGATGAAAACCACCAAACCAAGGAGGGGAGTACCCAGACCCCGCCTCCTTCCTGCATAACCCGCATTGTGCTGGCCTCATCACTCTTTTCTCTGGCAAACGTTCGGTACCTGCAGGGGAACATCTAAATGTCCAACCGTAAGAGAAGGACACACCTGTCGTCCTTCTAATGAGGGTGCCCCACAATGACCACTTATGCCTGTGTGACCGCTGGTTGGTAGTGACTTCCCGACACTAAAGGTTTGCAAAACCGCCACCGCCATCCGAAACCAGCAAACAAAACCCAACAAAGAACAAACTAAATAGCCCTAACGAAAAGGACCAAAAACATCCTCCAGGAAAATCTGCACTCCGTCCGGGTAAAGATGAACCCCATCCTCCTTGTAGAACTTCCGATTACGCAGCACCAGTAAAGGATGTCTGACCGCTACTCCACCTATGGCCCTGACAAAGAGAGACACTGCCGAATTCACCTTCTTGCGGGCCTTCTCCAGAGCTGAGAAACGCACCGCACCACGCAAATGAAAACGCGGCACTATCTCCGACCAAACAATGCGTACTCCTGGCCAGTGACAATGAATCGCCACCAAATCCGCCTTAATGGACAAAATTAAATCTATGCCCTTAACTCGACCTAAATCATTCTCCCCTAAATGAAGGATAATGCAACTAGGGCGACACCAGCGGCTCTCACAGGAAAAATGGAGCCGCATCAAATCACCCCACAGCATGCCTCTGACACCTAACCAGCGCAATTCCCTAGACCCAAAGACATCAGTTGCCCTAAGTGCCATGGGATGCCTCGCCGCCCAAAAAATATAGGAATGGCCAACCAGCCATACATGCTCCCCAAAATCAACGACAGCTGAAAAAGAAAAACACCCTAACTTCTGAATTGTGAACACAAAAAACATACATAATGCATAACAGAATAACCCAAGTGAAGGAGAAAAATCAAAAAACCTCCCGTGGACCTTGATAGAACAGCCAATTGAAATTAGGCCCTCTCGGAGGAAAAATTTAAAAATTCACTTAACACCCTCGATTCCTGAACGGTAAGCGTTCAAAAACCGATGAGTAAACACGTTTTTGGGTTAGCGCAGCAGGCGCACCTACATCTTATCCAAACGGACATAAGACCTATAGAAGGCAGACTTCCAACGGCCCAGCTCCCGAATAGCCGCCGGGGATGATCCCTTAGCTGCTGCATGGGTAGCCTCCCCAATCCGAAAGGAATGGGTACCAAAGTCCACCTCCCGCAAGCCCAACGCCGCCAAACATTTCTTAAACACAGCAGCAAATTGAAACTTCGTCAGTGGGCTAGCGTGCGCGTGCACCAGCAAATGGTGGCCCCCCCCGAAGGCCGCAACCGTATATACTCCTGCGTCAACCGCAGTGAGCAAACACCCGCTTCCTCCTGGGCCTCCAAGGACACCCAGCGAACCCGACCTGCTTGATCTGTCTTGGACCGCACAATCCTACAGAGCAACAGGCCATCCTGCATGCGCACATTCCCATAAAGCAGATCCGACTCCCGAGATGCCTTGCTGCAGGCCACTAACTCGCTCACTCAGAAAGCCCCAAAAAAGGCTAGGGCATACGCACAACTGAACAAAGCCACCTCGAACTCTGAGGTCGCAATTTGAGGCAGCACACGCAGCAACTCTGTTAGAAGCTGCAACGTCACGGGTCTACGGGAGTCCACGGGCGCCGGACGCAACCTAGCCCAACCTTTAAGCGCTCTGGAAAGGACAAAAGACCCAGTGGGGTCCTTCACCCCGTGGAGCCATGAGTGAAAAGAAATGCCCGCAAGGGCAGATGACATGGCCGCTTTTGACCTACCTGTTTGGTAATGTTCCCAAACAAAGGCCATCAAGACGTCAGCCGAGGACTCACCTGCTACACTGTACCTACTTTGAAAGACCGACCAATCGCGCCAGGCTGCATCATATGTCCTGAGAGTGGAAGGAGCCAAAGCACACCTGGCCAGAGCAGCTAACCCGATTCGACAATCTGCCAGACAGAAGGCGGGCACGGTAAACCCTCCGCCGCCGCTCCCCGAAACCAACGCCGGAACTTATCAATTTGGAACCGAGACAGTGCATCCGCAATTCCGTTGTCGATTCTGGGAAAGTGACGGGCCCTGAAATTAATATTGCGCCGCAAGCAAACTAACACTAGATGCCTGTGGAGAGGAGGAACGCTGATTATTAATCACGTGTACCACCCCCAAGTTGTCGCAACGAAACGAGATGTCCCGATTCGCCAACTGGCAGGCCCACAATTCAAGAGCCACTATGATCGGGAACAACTCCAGCAAAAGGAGGTTCCCCGCATTACCCAAGAGGCCGGCCAGGCAGCAGCGCACCATGCCCCGGCAAAAAACACCCCAAAACCCTGACTGCCCGAGGCATCCGTGAACAATTGGATCCACCTGCTGGAACAACAAGGCGAAGGCCACAAAACCTCCCTATTGAAGGACACCAGGAAAGAGACCCAAATCCGCAAATCATCCCTGATCTCGCGGGAAAGGTACACGGTGTGATACTGCCGGACCGTCCCCACCGTGGCCCGTTCAAGTTTGCGACAGAAAACCCTACCCATGGGAATAATCCGGCACGCAAAGTTGAACGAACCCAGCGAAGACTGAATCTGCTTAAGCCAAACCCTGCGCTTGCCTAAAAAGTCATTAATTAAACCCACAAGCTTACGCACTTTATCCTCGGGTAGGTGACAGCAACCCACCACTGTGTCTATCTCAATTCCTAAATAGCTAAGATAAGTGCAGGGGCCCTCACATTTGTCCTGCGTGGCGGGCACCCCCAAACTTTCGAACAAGGAGATAGCCACCGACAGAATATCCCCACAGATCGAACTGCTCCCTGGGCCCACAAAGAAAAAGTCGTCCATGTAGTGAGCCACCCCGAGTTTGCCGGAGGCGGCCTGGACGCACCAGTGCAAAAACGTGCTAATACTCTCAAAGTAGGAGCAGGAGACCGAACAACCCATGGGGAGACACCGATCCACGTAAAACTCGTCCTCCAGTTTGAAACCCAGAATCCAGATGCAGTGGAAGTAGCCGGAACGCCGACTCCACATCCAATTTTGCCAACAGGCCCCCCGGACAACTGCCGCACCAAGCGCAGAGCATCATCAAAAAACTGATAACGTACCCTGCATACGGCCTGCGGAATAGAGTCATTAACCGAAAAGCCCGGAGGATGCGACAAGTGCTGTATCAGGCAGAACTTGCCCGGGGCCTTCTTGGACACCACCCCAACGGGGGAAATGCACAAGGAGGGTAGAGAGGGAAAGGCATAGGGCCCACACATGCGCCCCAAGCCGATCTCCGCGTCCACCTTCCGCCGGACCTCCTGTGGGAATTCGCGAGCCAATTTCAAATTCTGGCGCGCCACCACGTGCATCGAATCCGGAATGGGCAGACGAAAACCGTGCCGAAAACCCTCCAAGAGGAATGACGCTGCCGACTTGTCGGGCTATAAGCTCAGCCAGCGCCGCAATTTGGGAACTCGAATCGGGGAGAAGGCCTTACTTGCCAATTCTCCCGGCCTCGGCTGGAGCGGAGGGCTTACCGCTCGCCACCGAGGTGCAATCTTTGGCTGGGTGACTGGCCCCGCACAACTTACATGAGTGGCGAAAACGACAATTCATCCCCTTGACGCATTTGCCCTCGTTGTAGGCAAAACACTTTCCTTTCCCCATCGAGTGGGAACCCGGAGCCCCGGTCGACCCAGGCTTCTTGACCGTGGCGTCCGGAGTGGGCTTAACATGCTGTGTGACCTCAAACCACACCTCGACAGCCTTAAAACCCGCGGACAGGATGGGGTTACCATCTTGATTACGACTGAATTTCTCATCGTAATCCCACCAAGCGGAACCTTTGGATTTTAAGTACATGTCATGAACTTAAAACAAGTATTTAACTAAATTGGAATACTCCGCGCGTCGCGATTCTGTGTAGCAAGCAGTAAAAACCAAAAACCCTCGCAACCACTGGTGAAAATTGCGGAAAGCACTTTCCCCAATGCCACCCGGTTTCTTAGCTGCGTCAAAACCCTGCCGCATCTCATCCGTAAGGGTGAAGATGTCAACGTACTTTCCTTTCCGTATTTTTCCTCGCATCCGCTTACGAACCCCCCGTGTAACTGCCGTGTTGGCGCAATGCACCATCTCCGTATAACAGGGGGGTGGGGGGGATTGCCGACGCAGGCGCTGCCACTTTCCGCTATTCCTTTGCCATGCGCCGCGCGATAAGCCTAACTAATTTATGCGGCCGCCGCGGAGAATCTGAAGAAACACTGCTAGACGAGGAAGAAGAACTAGACGAACAGTGTGAAGGAATAGCGTGCTCACCCGTGCTCGAAGGACCCGGAACAGCATCGTCCGTTGCACCCGGCTCCGGTGGCGGCAGAACCTCTCCCGTTGGTGCCGTGGCCGCGGCCCTCTCCGACCTCCGTCCCCTCCGCGACGCAGACCCGGAACCAGCCAGCACATGTGAGGAAGAAACAGAAGGGACAAGAGGCGCAGGGGAAACCAATGGCAATGGGGGTAGCAGGCGGAGGAGGAGGCCAAGACCAGTGGCTCCACGGTGGGGGGCCAGCGGGATGCGGAGGGGCAGGACCCCCAACTGAGGGGTGTGCAAAGGCGCGGGGGAAGGCAGCCCCGGCCCCAGTAGCGCCCCCTATGGTGTAAGCAGGCCGCCATGAAGGATGCGGCAGGTAACTGACCGCCAACGAAAATCCCGACGAAACCGGAAGGAACTGGGGAGGCGCCGGGGGGGGGCGGCAAAAATTGCGCTAACGGATTCACCCCAGCCGGGGACGGCCCGGAATGCGAGCCCGAAAAGGCAGGAGGGAGAACCGTAACCCAGGGGCCGCCGACCGACCTTGTGGGCTGGACGCCAAGCCCAAGCTGGCAATGTACGGGGAAAATTGTGGGGCGGACGTAACTGGTAACGCCAGTGCAAGAGGCCAGGGAAGGCCACAGGGGAAAAAATGACCCCCAGCATACCCTTGAGGCACGGCAAACGAGAGAGCAGGGCCAGGTAGGTGGAATGCCGCTGCGATGGACGACTCAGTCGCCACCAGCTGCAACGCCCCCGGCGGGCCGGGCGGAGGAGCCTGGAGCCCGACGCCCGGGGACGACGCCACGGGAAACCGAGCAACGGGCGACTGGGAGCCCAGCCAAAAGGCTCCCGATGCAGGATTCCCATCCGGGAACCCTCGCCCTGCAACATTAGGAGGGGTGGGCGCCGCTGCAGTCCCAGCCACGCCCCCCGCCCCGAAGATCCCAGGGCCCGACTCCAGCACCCCATCCCCAACCCTATATATGGGCGCCACAGTCCCCCCCATAGGGAGGGGTACATCCGCCTCAGCTGCGGGTCCGGGGGCAGAGGGCACCTCACCCTGCTGCCCCAGAGTTATTAACCCTGTTTGCGCATGGAGACCCCCCTCTCCCCCCGCAGCCCCGTCGCAGCCGCCCGGCACCACATGGGCGCCCGAGCCGCCGCTCAGAGCCGCCGGCGGGGAGGAAAGGGGAGGCCCGGCACCGACTAGCGTGCCGGGCGAGGAAGCTGCTGGAGGTACTGAAGCCACCGGGGACGCCGGTGACCGCATCCCGGCCGAGCCGCGCGTCCCGGCGACACGAGCAGAGCGGCCACTGGCCGCACGCATCGCGCTAGCAGGGTAGCGGGCCGTCACGGCCCGACCCTGCTGCGGGCCTGCCGCCGCCGAAAGCAACCTATGGGGGGCCGCACTACGGGAGCGGGGGGTGCCCACGGCCTCCACGAGGTGGCAGGAGGGGGGAGCCGAACGGCGTGGACGCGGCATCAGGGGGGGCAGCAATACAATCACTGTGAAGCAATATATATAACAGTAAGGACCACCACAAGGAGGGGGGGGCAGATCAAAACAAATGAATACACAAAGGGAACAAATATTCTAAGTACTGTGCCAATATACTTATCCTTCCTGGGCCATACAATGAATGGCAAGAGGAAGTCTGAGGCACATGACCCTGTCCTATATACTATCCTAAGACCAACCCATTAAACTTGATGGACAACCCTCTAATCCAATAGGAAAAACCACTGGAAAAAAACGATCTGCCTAGCAACTGCTTAGTCATCAAACAACCAATCAACAAAAGTTGGGCTCTTATATGGCCTCAGGCCTATGCAGCCTTCAGCTAATCTTACTGTCCTACTGTTGTATATTGTTTCTCGTCACAGCTAGGCTATAGTAATGTATTGCATTACATAGATTGTTTTGCTTTTTTTTATTCTGAAGGTAACAGGGAGTTAGACCTTAAAACAATATGGGTGGGGCTGTGATTGGGAATCTCAGTGCATGTCATGCAAGATGTATGCACACCTGGAGCAACTATCAATGTGTGGTTACATTTGCATGAGGTGTGTGCGAACGGTTGCCCTGGAAGCTGTCAAAGTCAAATTGCATATTTCAATACACTATGGCATTTACTAATGGAAGCGTGTATGATGCATGCATCAAATACGCATGCTATAGGTAATACTGTAGGGCGTGAATGACCGTAACGGCAAGTTTGTTGCACATTGTGGTAGAAGACACACTTGTTAATAAATTTACTGTAACACATAGCAAATATTTCTTTTTTACAGATAACATACACATAGGCACCATCTACCCAACACACCATTTATATATACTGCTCAAAAAAATAAAGGGAACACTAAAATGACACATCCTAGATCAGAATTAATGAAATATTCTTATTAAATACTTTGTTTTTTGCATATTTGAATGTGATGACAACAAAATCACACAAAAATTATCAATGGAAATCAAATTTATTAATCCATGGAGGTCTGGATTTGGAGTCACCCGCAATATTAAAGTGGAAAAGCACACTACAGGCTGATCCAACTTTGATGTAATGTCCTTAAAACAAGTATAAATGAGGCTCAGTAGTGTGTGTGGCCTCCACGTGCCTGTATGACCTCCCTACAATGCCTGGGCATGCTCCTGATGAGGTGGCGGATGGACTCCTGAGGGATCTCCTCCCAAACCTGGACTAAAGCATCCACCAACACCTGTACAGTCTGTGGTGCAACACGGCTTTGGTGGATGGAGCGAGACATGATGTCCCAGATGTGCTCAATTGGATTCAGGTCTGGGAACAGCAGGCCAGTCCATAGCATCAATGCCTTCATCTTGCAGGAACTGCTGACACACTCCAGCCACATGAGGTCTAGCATTGTCTTGCATTAGGAGGAACCCAGGGCCAACGGCACCAGCATATGGTCTCACAAGGGGTCTGAGGATCTCATCTCGGTACCTAATGGCAGTCAGGCTACCTCTGGCGAGCACATGGAGGGCTGTGCGGCCCCCCAAAGAAATGCCACCTCACACCATTACTGACTCACTGCCAAACCAGTCATGCTGGAGGATGTTGCAGGCAGCAGAACGTTCTCCTTGGCATCTCCAGACTCTGTCACATCTGTCACATGTGATCAGTGAGAACCTGCTTTCATCTGTGAAGAGCACAGGGCGCCAGTGGCGAATTTGGCAATCTTGGTGTTCTCTGGCAAATGCCAAATGTCCTGCACGGTGTTGGGCTGTAAGCACAACCCCCACCTGTGGACATCGGGCCCTCATACCACCCTCATGTAGTCTGTTTCTGATCGTTTTAGTAGACACATGCACATTTGTGGCTTGCTGGAGGTCATTTTGCAGGGCTCTGGCAGTGTTCCTCCTGTTCCTCCTTGCACAAAGGCGGAGGTAGCAGTCCTGCTGCTGGGTTTTTGCCCTCCTACGGCCTCCTCCACATCTCCTGGTGTACTGGCCTGTCTCCTGGTAGCGCCTCCATGCTCTGGACACTACGCTGACAGACACAGCAAACCTTCTTGCCACAGCTCGCATTGATGTGCCATCCTGGATGAGCTGCACTACCTAAACCACTTGTGTGGGTTGTAAGGAGGTCATACAGGCACGTGGAGGCCACACACACTACTGAGCCTCACTTTGACTTGTTTTAAGGACATCACATCAAAGTTGGATCAGCCTGTAGTGTGTTTTTCCACTTTAATATTGAGGGTGACTCCAAATCCAGACCTCCATGGGTTAATAAATTTGATTTCCATTGATAATTTTTGTGTGATTTTGTTGTCAGCACATTCAACTATGTAAAGAACAAAGTATTTAATAAGACTATTTCATTCATTCAGATCTAGGATGTGTTATTTTAGTGTTCCCTTTATTTTTTTGAGCAGTGTATATATATATATATATATCTATATATATATATTGTAACATGTGTAACAGTGGCAATTGCACAATAGCGCTTATAGACACACAGGGACATATTATCTCCTCATATCTGGTATCAAAATAATAGTCAGTTCATCATCTAATATCCAGTAGTGTCTTTCACAAGATATTAGCAAGTATCAGATATGTGAACATGATATAAATAAGTAATTAGGTACACAGAAACTAGTTGTCTGGTGAGACCCTGAGGGCAGTAACAGCCGCATTACTGAAGACAATGCCTTTGAAGGGGACCAATGGACTATCAAGATTTGAAACTGTGTACTTTACTGACAAATTGTAGCAGTGCATCACCCACTGCACGGTGGGGGTTGGAAATCCTGTATAAATATAGGACAAGCCACAGTAAGCATTAAATCTCCTATCTCAAATCATCATGGTTATCTGCTGATGACTGTGGCCTGGATCCAGGGGCGCCTGCATATGTATTTAGGCCCTCATTCCGAGTTGTTCGCTCGCAAGGCGAATGTAGCAGAGTTACACACGCTAAGCCGCCGCCTACTGGGAGTGAATCTTAGCTTCTTAAAATTGCGACCGACGTACGCGCAATATTGCGATTACAAACGAGTTAGCAGTTTCAGAGTAGCTCCAGACTTACTCTGCCTGTGCGATCATTTCAGTGCTTGTCGTTCCTGGTTGACGTCACAAACACACCCAGCGTTCGCCCAGGCACTCCCACCGTTTCCCCGGCCACTCCTGCGTTTTTTCCGGAAACGGTAGCGTTTTCAGCCACACGCCCCTGAAACGCCGTGTATCCGCCCAGTAACACCCATTTCCTGTCAATCACATTACGATCGCCGGAGCGAAGAAAAAGCCGTGAGTAAAAATACTTTCTTCATAGTAAAGTTACTTGGCGCAGTCGCAGTGCGAACATTGCGCATGCGTACTAAGCGGATTTTCACTGCGATGCGATGAAAAATACCGAGCGAACAACTCGGAATGAGGGCCTTAGTCTGTTATCTGTAAGTCTTTATTGGTGTATTATACTGTACTTGCATTTCTCTGTATACCTGTGTTTATTGTTTGATCAATTGTTACTGCATTCTGTATCTGTTTTCCCCTTTTCTCTTTATTAAATGTTTGCGTGTTGGAGCGCAGTACACTTGTAACGTGTTTATTTAAGGTAAAGTGCAGCACTTTTCCTCATCAGCGTTGCGTCCGGTTACATTAATGATTGCACTGGTTTTTAAATATTATCAACTTTTACAGTTTTGGGGCTCTTCCATGGCTTTAAATTTTTGCTGATTTTGCGCAGAAACAGCGGCAGACTTTGATTTGTCATCAAAGGGTGGAGGACGTGTCATTTAAGGTAAACAAAATTGTTTAGTTTTTTCTCTCTTTTTTCATCTGATGCTGACAAACCACATCTGCTGTTTTGTTTAAGTCTGCAAAGTACTAAAGTGAATCCAGGGACATTAAGGAACATTTATTTATTTATCTGTACTGGGTGCAATTAATAAGTTTTACTGTATTATCTGTGTTAAATATCTACTATTGTCTTCTCTCTTTTGTGGATTGCTGTATTGTTGCCACAGGTTTATGCAAATCATTTAGGGCTTAATTCAAGATGGATTGTTTGTTTGCTAAAAGTTTAAAACCGTGCGTATATTCTCCCATGGTAAAATCATAAGCCTGTAATCAAAAATTGGTTGCAGTTAACATGTGGCTGAGTGGAGATTCATCTGCAAACAGCGAGTGTTTTCACAATAAGACACCCGGTGCAAGTGCTAAGGTAAATGCTTTGGCAAGTGCTAAACTATGCTTTGGCAAGTGCAAAGGTATGCTTTGGCGAGTGCTAAGTTATGTTTTGGCAAGTGCTATAGTATGTTTCGGTGAGTGCTAAAGTATGCTTTTACGAGTGCGAAAGTACGCATTGGCGAGTGTTAAAGTACACTCTGGTGAGTGTTAAAATACGCTGTGTGGTCATGCCATATTTTGAGCGCCTTTGCAGCTTAAGCTTCTGATGCATGCTATAAGAAACACGGTTTAAATTGAGTAATAATAGATAGAAGTTGCTTTAAGTAAAAGTACGCAAGTAGTTGTATTGGAGTAATAGAGTTAAGTTAGCGTATAAGAAATGCATTGTATAAATTGTCGCGGTAAATCGGAACCCAGACACGAAAATAAGTATATAAGTGCGAAGTGTATAAGGTGCAATATAACAATACAACCTGAAAGGTGCCATTATTAGTGTACATCTTGCTAGGGTATAGTAAGATCTCTGAGACCTTACCAGTTTTGGGAAGTGATTATTTTCTGTACAGAAAAAAATTGTGAATTTGTGTGGGTTGAAAGTAAAGTGAGTGTGGAGTGAACCCAGAAAGGGTATACCGAGGTGATGCCAGGGTAGAGAGACCCAGCAGCATACGGGATTTATACCGTATGTTAAACTGATTTGTATATAGCCTACGGATAAGTTGATTCTTAGAAGGTACGATTAGCGACAATACGAAGGACTGATAGGCAGGGTTAGGAGAGGCGTACCTTTACCAAACGTCTCCATAGCCATGAGACATACAGATAACAAGTACCTGTGTGTTTATAGCTGGACCGCACGTATGTGCATCAATCCGCATTGTGTCAGGTCAAAAGAACCAGACCAGTCATGCAAACAACTCTGCTGGTGTGAGACACTGTCATTCGCATTGCGTATTAAATGCAAACGTAATTTGTGCAAAGAAAGCAGGTCAAAAAACCAGACAAGTCATATAAATGGCTCCGCTGGTGTGAGATACTGTGAGGAAATCTGTTGTCCACGCACAACAGAAAGTACAGGCCTCATAACTTCGTCTAAGTTATAGTTTTTACTAAGGGGGAGATAAGGAGTGAAAGAAACATGTCAAAAGAATCAGACCAGTCATGCAAACGGCTACGCTGGTGTGAGACACTGTAATGCACAATCTATCTCCAGCGTCCTAGTAACAAGTGGCTGACGTAGGCGACTTCACTGGTTGCGCTAACTTCTTACTTGTTTGTTGTTCCTCAGTTGGAGGGAGTGTGTGAAGGCAGCTCAGGATCCCGCGCCGGCATTTCTCGGGGAAACCTTTAAGGATTGCAGAAAGCCGCAATGGGAGCTAAAGGTTCACATGGAATGGCCGTTGCTGCAACTCAGGTTCAGGTTGCAGGAGATATCGGGCCAAAAGTGCCAGCAATATCTATAATGATCCATAAATATGGCTTTCATGAATGAATGAATACATTTGAATCACAATGGTAAAACATAATTTCCTATTATTGGTAGTTTTTACCCAAAGGTATTGCATACTGTAAGAAATAGAGTATGTCTTATAAAAGCCCATAAACTGAGGATAATACATAATGACTGTTTAAATGTGTGGCAGCAGGAAGGTGATGCTCATAGAGGAATGGGTATGCAGAAAACGTAAGTATAACACCAATAAGGCAACTGCACCACCACCACCAAATGTGGATGGGGAAAAGGTAACAGTCAATACAAAGAGTAATAAGACTAACCTTTGCAATTTATATCCTGTCTTAAGTAAGTTCCAAGGTAACGGAGCAGGAGAGGTAGATGAAGTTTAACTGATCTCGGCTATTTCACATGCCATTAGTATTAGCCTGCAGAAGGGTCAGACCCAACAAGGAAAAGGAAGGGCTGCTCCTCAGGATGAGAAGACAGCTGAGATCAGTGAACATGGTGAGTATGAGGCCGTTCATTGCACTGAAACAGTACTTCCTGTAATCAAATTGGTAAGTAATGCAGTGACAGGAATGTACCCCATATGTACTCTGGCTGTCCCAGGCGGGAAAGCAGACAGAACAAGTGTAATACCCATTAATAATATCACCATGCAATGCCCATGGACCAGAGCTAAGTTAAGGTCCATTATGACAGAGTTTCCAGACCTTAAAAAGTATTTAGTTGGTGTCAGAAATTCATCCAGGACTTGGGAAATGCTCATGAACCCACAAATAAAGACTGGCGGGTAGTATTTAGGTCCTGTTTGCCTCCTTACATTGATAGCTTGAATTTTATCAAAGATTGTCAATTGAAGGAAGATAAGACCTTATCGGAGGCCGACAACCAATTAAATGTGACCCATATAAGTACCCAATTAGGAATATACTTTCCAGTAGTAGTGGACTGGAGCAATGTTTTTACATATAACAAAAGGCCAATAAAACAGTCATGGATTATTTTGCTAGAAGTTTGCTAGCAATGTCTAAAATACAAAGGAATTACTGATATCAAAGATGACGCACACTATAGGGAGGTGGCTGTCTCAGTGCTTATGGATGGCCTAAAGGAAAGTTTAAAAGTAAGAGTGCAAACATCCTTACCAAAATGGCGTAGAATAACTGTAGATGCCCTCAGGGAATCTGCACTAGAACAATATAGGAACAAAGATATGTACTAAGAAAGACAAAATGAGAAGCTAATGATGGTAAGTATCCAGGCAATAGAGAACACTACAACATGACCAAAACAGATTAATACGCACTGGTAACCACGTAAAAGACCTATCAGATACTACACACATGGGAGAGATGGGCACTATTCCAGAGACTGCCCAGGACATAGTAACACTAGGAGTTGTGACACACATAAATGGGATTATGATTCATATAGGGGTAACCAAGGTCCACCTAACAGGGGAGCACATAGACACCCCCCCCAGAGGAGACTGACGAGACTCAGTGTCTCCAAGTATACCTGCATACATCATAGCAACTAACGCTATGAGGCATGACCAAGGAAGTCAATAGGAAGAAGGTCACACCTGTATCCTACAACCAGTTAGGTTAACTAATAATCTTAGGAAAGAACCCCAAGTGACAGTTGACATAAATGGTACAGAGCAAACCTTTCTTGTAGATACAGGGGTGGCCAGATCACTATTGACTTCTCCACTTAGTTTTTTTTTTTTAAATGACTGGGAAAACTATTTCGGCAATGGGAGTAATGGGAACTGTGCAACATTACCCTTTAACTAAGCAAGCAGAGGTTACTGTTGGTCCACTACACACCAAACACTCTTTTCTCCTGGCTGCAGCGGCCCCTACTATCTTACTGGGAAGAGATTTGCTTTGTAAAATAGGATATGTGATTTATTGTACCCCTTATGGTGTATTTTTAGATACCGCAGGAAACTTTGCTCAGGAAGTACAGGACATGTTGGACACTCCCCAAAGACTAATGTTGCATTCTCCTGTTTTAGATTTGCATCCATCTCAGTTAGAGTAAATGATCTTGCAAATACTCGATTCTTTTTGGACCAAAGATGGATAGGACGCTGAATTAATGGTGATTGTAGCACCCATAGTAATCTAATTAAAATATGGTAGGACAGCTCCAAGAATATCACAGTACTGCCTGAAGTCAGAAGTGGAATTAGGGGTGTATCCTGTAATTGTAACACTGCTCCAACAGGGAATACTAATCAGAACTTCCAGCACAGCCAATAGTTCCATCTTTCCAGTAAAGAAAAGTGTGGGAAGGGGCTTCAGGCTAGTGCAGAATTTAAGAGTGGAAAACAAAGTAGTTGAGAGCCAATTCTCCGTAGTGCCTAATCCAGCTGTTATCCTAATGCAAATTCCCCCTCATTCTAACCACTTTACTGTAATTGACCTCTGTTCTGCTTTCTTTTCTGTCCCACTTCATCGTGACAGCCAGTATCTGTTTGCCTTCTCCTACAGAGGGGTACAGTATACCTGGACCCACCTTCGAACACCCAGAAATTAATCAAAATACAAAATTTGTGTTCCCCACAGGAAAAGGCAGTCTGGAAGGTGAAGGGATATGGTCCAGTCATCCAGACTCTGGAGATATGGACAAGTTAAGCCGATGGCTCCCAAAGCATATCTCCCCAGCCTAGCTGAAGCAGCACATGGGCAAGCAAGGAATGTGCAGATTAGTGAGAACCTTCTTGAGTGCACCAGGATTCTCTTCTCAGGTGAGCAGGAAAGCCATGTCATGTCTTACTTGCAGAAGGAAGAACATTGGTAAGGCAGTACCAACAGAGCCATCCCATATCCCTCCTACAGATGGTCCTTTTCAGGTAATACAAATTGACTTTATACAGCTACCACCCTGTAGAAATTTGAAATATATGTTAGTTTGTATTGATGTGTTTTTGAAATGGGTAGAGGCATTTCCAGCTGCCTCTAACACCACTGTTTTCACTGCCAAGAAGATAGTGCAAGAATTTATATGTAGATATGGTATCCCTAGGATTATTGAAAGTGGGGGTGGTATTAAAGTTCATGTGCAAACTCCTGGGGGTTGATAGCCAGTGCAAAGTTGGCGAGAGTGAATAGTACTATCAAGAACAAATTGAGCAAAGTGATGACTGAAACTGGACTACTGTCACTAGTGTTGTATAGCATCAGGACCACTCCCAGGATTCCTCTCAATTTATCACCCTCTGAAATTCTTTTTGGAAGGCAACCTCATTTGATGATAAACCCTCAGAATGATTTGAAATGCAACAATGAAGTGACAGTTCAATACCTCATGAAAATGAATAAGCACTTGAGAGAACAGCAAAAGGGGTGGTCTTCAGTATGCCGAATGTCGGGATCCCGGCGCACAGTATACCAGTGCCGGAATACTGCTACCCTCATACCGACAGATATTCTCCCTCGTGGGGGTCAACGACCCACCTGGAGGGAGAATAAAATAGCGTGGCGCGCGTAGTACGCCACCGTGCCCGCAGCATGGCGAGCGCAGCGAGACTGCAATGGGCTCCTTTGCACTTGCCACACTGTTAGTATGCCGGCGGTCAGGCTCCCGGTGCCAGTGTACTGGTCGCCGGGAGCCTGGCCGCTGGCATACCATACTACACCCCAGCAAAAGAACTTAAAACTGTTGATTCCAGATATGCCAAGTTCAAACTGCCATGATATTGAACCAAGGTACTATGTGCTGATTCAAAAAAAATTATGCTCAGGTTGTTTGATAGACAGTTGGGAGGGACTGTACCAAGTTTTGTTGACCAGCACCACTTCAATGAAGGTAGAAGAGAGAGAGACTTGCGTCCATTCGTCGCATTGCAAGAAAGCCAGTAACCCGGAAGAAGCTCAGGAAAGAAGTGAAACGGAGGTGATATCACTAGAGAACCTACTCCAGGAGAACTGAGAGGCGATAACAGTGGACATCCCCCCCTAGAGCGTTTTAAGTGGTCACACAGGACTATTTTTTTCCTTTTTGCCTTTATTTTTCTCAGAACTGTTTATTTTTGTGAATGTTTGAAAAGAATTGAGTGGGGGCCTGGGACAGGCTCTTCAGGAAACGGCGATGACTTGATAGAATCCCAGGCACAGTCTGAAACTTTGCTCAAAGCAGGAGTGAGTAAGAGGTCTGGAGAGTACGGAGTTCGGAGACAATGTGAGGAGTTATTATCTGAGGAATTCTTTATTTGTAAGTGTTGTGACCCTATAATTGAAGATGAGTGCATCCAAAGTTGTCAGTCCAGCAATAAGGCAGAATTTGACAGACATCCCTTTAGTGATTACCACTCACTAGTGGGTAAGGTCTTAAACCAAACAGAATGTTGGGTGTGCTCACGGGTACCTCAAGGACAAAATAATGTATGCTTAGTCCCATACCCACTAAAGTTATCTGAGGTACTTGAATTGATGGGATGGAGACCGGTGGATAAAAAATATAATTTAACTAAGTCCCCTAACCTACGACTCCACCAGTACCATGTAGATAAATCCCTGATATGTTTAGATTTCACCAATTCCCAGAAACCAGGAAATTGGGAGATAATATGGAACAATCAGACAATGACCTACTCACATCGAGCTGATATGGAGCCTCTCGATACAGAAACAGTAAGAGGGATCATCAGTAGTGGAAAACACTACAGGTATAGGTATACGAGAGGGTATAGTAAGATAATGGTTGGCAAAGTGATAGAAGACTATTGTATGAAAATCATAAAGCCAGAAACTTGTTATACCCAAATGAAAGAAATGGGGACAGGGTTCTTTGTCAGAATTTTTGTGTGACATGATGATGATTCACTCTGTTCCCTATGTACTCCCAGATGACATCTATTTTATCTGTAGCAGAAAAGCGTACAAGTGGCTCTCTCTGACCTCCGAAGGGTTATGCTACCTTGGGAGAATACTGCCATTGGTAATGACCCTTACACATGACAACATGGTAAATATTCACAAAAGTATTCCTTCTCCTTGCACTCACACCCAATACGAACACATTCCTTTGAGAAATTATGTAGATGGAGTAGAACCGATGGCATCTAATTTGATCCAAGAATCCACAGGGATTCAGATTCTGATGGCATTAGATATAACGCGAACTGCCAGAGGAATCGTAAATTATAAGTATAGCCAAGCGTTGGCAAATTTGATAGATAACATAACTGAAATGTATGATGACACCTTCAGATATAAGGCAGGGAGTTACAGGCATATAAGAAAGGGTATACGGACTCCAGGTCGACACCAAAAAGGTCAACACCAATTGGTCGACACACCTTAGGTTGACATGGACAAAAGTCAACACGAACAAGGTCAACATAAAAAAAAGGTTGACTTGAGTTTCTACATTTTTTATATTATTTTTTTAACTTTTTCATACTTTACGATCCACATGGATTACATTTGGGAATGGTAATCTGTGCCGAGGCACCTTACCTGCAAGGGGACAAGGTGCACTAATTGGGGTTCCCGGTCACTCTACGAAGAAACCGACACCAAAAAAACATAAAAAAACTCATGTCGACGTTCTTCCATGTCAACCTTTTGCCCATGTCGACCTAAGGTGTGTCAACCAATTGGTGTCAACCAAAGCTGTGTTAACCTTTTTGGTGTCAACCTGGAGTCCCAGACCCATAAGAAAGAACTGGTGCAGCACCGCATGGTTCTGAATTATGTAACGGCTATAACTGGCAGATATTGTGTAACATTGGCAACTCAATTTGGAGTCAAATGTTGCACATATATCACAAATAGAACCGAGAACCCAAGGGAGGTGATAGACCACAAAATGGATGAGACTCAAATGGAGGTTAAGGAGGAGGCACAATATTACTTTATCGGCCTTGGGTGAGAACATTGTGGGATGGACCTCCTGGTTGAATCCATAGTTACATAGTTGTTGAGGTTGAAAAAAGACAAATGTCTATCAACTTCAACCTGTATTATAATTTTTTTTTTTCATTTTTTTATATTAATTAAATGCTGTATCCTTGGATATTTTTTTCAGCTAGGAATTTATCTAATCCATTTTTAAACTTATTGATTGAGTCCACCATTACAACCTTCTCCGGCAGAGAATTCCAAATCCTTACTGTTCTTACTGTGAAGAACCCTTTTCTCCATTGTGTATGGATTTTTTTTTATTCTAACCTCAGGGGATGTCCTCGTGTCCTATGTACTGTTTTTTTGATAAACAAAACGTTTGATAAATCTTTGTATTGTCCCTTAATGTATTTAAAAATATTAATGTCTCCTCTCACTCGCCTCTTTTCCAGTGAAAACAAATCTAACCTTTTAAGTATTTCCTCATAATCCAGTGACTCTAACCCCTTAACCAGTTTAGTGTTTCACCTCTGAACCTTTTTGAGTTCCGAGATATCTTTTTTATAGTGAGGTGCCCAGAATGGTACACAATATTCCAGATGTGGCTGCACCAATGATTTATACAGTGTCAGGATTACACTCTCATACCTTGTCTCCATTCCCCGTTTTATGCATGCTAACACCTTACTTGCTTTTGTTGCTGCATTTTGACATTGTGTACTGCTACTAACTTTATTGTGATGAGCACTCCCAAATCTTTTTCAACTACTGTCATCACTACATTTTCCCCATTTAGTTTATAGGCTGCCTGAAAGTTCTTAGTCCCAAAGTGCATAACTTTACATTTGTCTGTATTGAACCTCATTCTCCATTTATCTGCCCAGACCTCAAGTCTAGATAAGTCATTATGTAGAGACTCAACATCCTTGTATGAATTAATTACTCTACATAGCTTAGTATCATCTGCAAAAAATGACACTGTGCTTTCCAGTCCCTCTCCTAGGCCATTAATGAATATGTTAAACAACAATGGTCCGAGTACTGAACCCTGTGGTATTCCACTGAGCACTGAAGACCATTCAGAGTACATCCCATTAATCCCCACTTGCTGTTCCCTATTGAAAAGCCAATTATTCACCCACATGCAAATAGTGTCACCTACCCCAAACTCCCTTAATTTGAGAATTAATCTCTTATGTGGAACTTTGTCAAAGGCTTTAGTGAAATCCAAAAAGATCACATCCACTGCTTGACCCTGATCAATATTATCGCTCACTTTCTTGAAGAAACTTATTAAGTTTGTTTGACAGGATCTGTCCTTCACAAAACCATGCTGATTCCTAGTAATAACCTTGGAAGTATCCAAGTACTCAAGTATGCTGTCCCTTAATATACCTTCTAGTAATTTCCCCACTATAGATGTCAAACTTACCAGTATATAGTTACCGGGGTGAGTTTTATTACCCTTTTTAAATATTGGGATTACCTCTGCTAGACACCAGTCCTTTGGTATCCTTCCTGATTTAATTGACTCCCTGAAAATAAAACATAGGGGTCTCGATATCTCTATAATAAGTTCCATAAGAAGTCCATCCGGTCCAGGAGATTTATTTATCACATTTTTTCTTAGTTTCTCCTGGACTACTTCCTTGTTTAACTAAGTAGAAAGCATCAGGTCATTATTGTAGCTTATGTTATGCTCTACTCTCGTCAACCTTTCCTCATTCGTGAATACTGATGAAAAGAATTTATTTAATAAATCCGCTTTTCCCCTATCATCATTAATCAAGACATGCAACTCGCCCATTAAAGACCCAATATTCTCCCTTTTTAACCTTTTACCGTTTATGTACTTAAATAACTTTTTGGGATTTGTTATACTCACCTTTGCAATTTGTTTTTCATTTTCTATTTTAGCTGCTTTGATTTCTTTTTTGCATTTTTTGTTACATTCCTTGTAGAACTGAAATGATTCCACCATTCCGTCAGACTTAAATGCTTTGAAAGCACGCCTTTTTTATCCATTTGTTCCTTAACGTTCTTATTAAGCCACATCGGTTTGAATTTCCTACTCCTGTTTTTGTTGACTTTGGGAATATACAAATGAATGTACTTATTAGGCGTAGTTGTAAAAACATTCCATATTTCAGCAGTATTCTTACCATGCAATACAATTTCCCAATTGATGTCCCTCATTGCTTGTTTCAGCAATATGAAATTAGCTTTCTTAAAGTTAAAAGTCTTAGTTAGACCCTTATATTGTTGTTTTTGGAAGCTGATATCGAATGTGATCATGTTGTGATCGCTATTTTCTAAGGTCTCCCCTACTTTAGTAGTTGATATTATTTCCTCATTATTAGTTAGTATTAAGTCCAGTATAGCCCCTTGCCTAGTTGTTTTCCCAATTACCTTGGACAAGTAGTGATATTTCAGCATGTTAAAGAAACTATTACCCCTAGTTATATTTACTGTATTGGTGTTCCAGTTTATGTCTGGGTAATTAAAGTCCCCCAACAATAATGATGCCCCCCATACCTGCAGCTTTTTTTATTTGCTGCAAGAGTAGTACTGTAATTCGTCAGACACACTAATATCTGGCGGTTTATAGCATGTCCCTATCAAAAGTTTTTTTTGTATCTTTACCCCCACTCGTAATATCAATCCACAATGACTCCACGTTATGTCCAGTCCCCTCAAAAATTACTTCTTTTAAATACAGTTTTAAGAAGGGTTTAACATATAGACAAACACCCACTCCCTTTTTATTAGTCCTATCTCTCCTGAAGAGGGTGTACACCTCCATGTTTGCCGCCCAGTCGTGAGAATTATCCCACCATGTCTCTGTAATGCCTATTATATCATATTGGTCATTAAGTGCAATTGTTTTTAATTCACCCCATTTTACTTGTTAGGCTTCTTGCATTTGTAATCAAACACTTAAGTTTGGTAATTCCCTGATCCGTAAATTTTGTTGTGGATAACGCTTCCTTAGGAACCTGAGTTTCCCTTAAATTACCATCGCTGACTATTTTTCTCCTCCCCCACTCCACCCTCCTTATACTTTATACATCCCATTTTTCTTCACACTCTAGTTGTCCCACTATTTTTTTCTAATCCCTCCACCCAGGCACCAGTTTAAAATCTCCTCTAACCATCCTTCCCCCCAGTACCGCTATCCCCTCCTCATTCAAGTGCAATCCATCGCAACAAAAAATATGGCGCCTGACTGAGATGTCCACCCAGTGTTCTAACAACACAAACCCCTCTTTACTGCACCAGTCCCTAAGCAACACATTTACCTCCCTAATCTCCCTCTGCCTCCCTGAGCTAGTGCGTGGCACAGGTAATATTTCAGAGAATATTACCTTAGATATCCTTGCTTTAAATTTTTGGCCTAGATCCCTATAATCTTTATTAAGGACATCCCACCTACCACTAACTTTGTCGTTGGTGCCAATGAACACCAAGATCGCTGGGTCATTCCCGGCCCCTCCCAACATTCTTTCTACCCGGTCTGCGATGTGCCGTACCCAAGCACCTGGGATACAACAGACTGTACAGCGATCACGGCCCTGGTAGCAGATTTCCCTGTCTGTTCTCCTGATAATAGAATCCCCTACCACCACAATCTGGCTAGGAACATTGCTTTCTTTTGTTCCCTTTGTCCTGGAGGGACCTCTCCTCTGGTTGCTAGAGGGAATTGTATCCTCTAGTGCCCTCATTTCCTCATTGCCCTCCCCAGAATCTTCATCCAATCGGGCAAATTTATTGGGGTTTGGCAAATCAGAAATGTAGTCTCCCTCTCTTCTTCTTCTTCTGTCTAACTGTGACCCAGCTAGCTACCTGATTATCCTCGTCTACCGGTGGCCCCCCTACAACTCCTCCACCTTTCTAGCTAAGCTCTTCCCAAGATTGTGAATCTCCCTCAGTAACATAACGGTTTGCTCTAGATCAGTTACCTGGGCTTCCAGGACAACCATTCCCATACACCTTGCGCATATGTATTCTCACTGGGCCGGTTGCTCCAGGTGCGCATACATCTTGCACAACATACACTGAGTGAGATCCTCAATCGTGGCCACCTCATTTTGTTTTAAAAAAACTATAACTCCCTGTACCTTTAGAAAAACAATACAGTACATTACAAACGATACACACTATGCAATACAATACAAACAGTAACATAGTAACATAGTTACATAGTATCTAAGGTTGAAAAAAGACAATTGTCCATCGAGTTCAACCTATTTGTGGTCTCCTATGTACAATTATTTTGTATAAAATTTTGACTGAAGTTGATGAGTACTGTTACGTTTTACCCCTCTTTTTTATAACCATAGTGCGTGACTATGCCCCGTAACCCTGGATATCCTTATCCATTAGGAATGTATCTAACCCATTCCTAAAGGTGTTGACTGAGTCGGCCATTACAACTCCCTTAGGCAGGGAATTCCAAACACGTATCGTCCTTACCGTAAAAAGCCTTTACGCCGTATTGTGCAGAATCTCCTCTCCTCTATGCTACACAATATGATACTATAGCCTAGCTGTGGAGGGAAACAATTTTCAACACAATATAGTAATTGGTAATGCAATGTATAAAAAAATGTACAATGGAAAACAGTCAATATAACAGTCAATACAATAATAAATATGATACGTCTGTGTCTGGGGGTAGTCTCGACCACCTGCAGCAGCACCTACTCACTGCTACTTGCTTTCCCTGGGTTGGATCTTTCCAGCAGCCCTGCTCCAGCCTCAGCTTCAGTTATCCCCTGACACTTTCACTTTCACAGCACCTTGCTCTGCTGCTCACCGCCGCTGCCCGTGGTCTCCCCACTGATGGAACCTCTTTTTGCAGCTCCCCCCTGGTTTAGGCTCCCCCTGGTGCCTGGCTTGCTTCTTGGCTCCTGGTTCCCTCGTGGACACACGCACCTTTATGCGCATCATTTCCATTTCTGCATACAGACTGCACAGCCACTTCCGCTCACAGCCTTGTCAGCCCACTCGTCGCAGCCTGCTCAGCCTCTCAAGCCGCTTAAATGGTTTTCTGATTTAGGAGAATGGGCTCAGGAAATGATATCCAGCAAAGGGAAGCTTCTGTGTCTCTGTGTTGTCATCATTATTATCGGTTTGGTGATTAAATGTGTTCGGGTTGATAAACCAGAGAAAAAGTAGGCATGAGAGACTGGAAGATGTTAGCACAAATTTAATGAGCTTAAGGAGAAGCAATACTGTGGAAGAAGACCTAGTTTATAACCCTGAAGTGGAAACTGTGATCAGATAAGGGATACCATGTAAATGCCAATATTTGTATGCACTGTTTTCTTCCCCCTCTCTGTGCCATTGATCGTCAAAACAATGCCTGGATTTGGACTTCCTAAACATCCTTTATAGGTTGGAGGCACTCCAATGTCTTACCCATGGGCCTTACATTCTCGCTGAGTGTATATATAGGTTGTCTTACCGTCTTTTCTGTAATCTCCAGTTAATAATACACATAGCTGATGCAGGAACATTATCCACACATAATGGCGAACAAATACATCTCCCCAAATGTATCATCAGGAAAATGTGCTTCCCCATTTATTATGAGGGCAGCTAGAATTGCCATTTTTTTTTAAAAGCTAGGTATGTTTGTTTTAACATCTCCAGACCCTTAATATGGGATGAGAAGGACTAAATGAATACTTTACAGACTTAGAAGCTTTTTGTAGAACTAGGACTTATTATGACACAATGATACATTCCCCTCAAACACACACCCATACATACATACATACACGCTTTACCTATCCCACTAGGTCGTCCAATAATAGATATATTCCCATCTACAATTATTCTTCTTCTCGGGTACTTACTCAAATGTTGTGTGTATATATTATGAAATATGAATTATGAAATTTATGTGATAGTTTTGGTTACTATCAAAGGGTGGTCTGTCAAAGTCTAATTGCATATTTCAATATTTAGAATACACTATGGCATTTACTAATGGATGCGTCTATGACACATACATCAAATACGCATGCTATATGTAATACAGTAGGGCGCGAATGAGAGTAATGGAGAGTTACTGTGCACATTACGGTAGAAGACGCATTTGTTAAAAATATCATACTGTAACACATAGCAAATATTTCTTACTTACAAATAATATACACATAGGCACCATCTACTCAACACACTGTTTATATATATATATATTGTAACAAATGTGTAACAGTGACAATTGCGCAATAATGCTTATAGACACATAGGGACATATTATCTCCCCATGTCTGGTATCAAAATGATCATCCATACATTACCTAATATCCAGTAGTAACAAAAAGACCATAGCATGTGGCATTTGCAAGATATTAGCAAGTATCAGATATGTGAACATAATATGAATAAGTAATTAGGTACACAGAAACTAGTTGTCTGGTGAGACCCTGAGGACAGCAACAGTGTCATTTCTGAGGAAAATACCTTTGAAGGGTACCAATGGACTAACAAGATTTGAAACTGTGTACTTTACTGACCAAATGTAGCAGTGCATCCCCTACTGCACAGTCGGGGTTGGAAATCCTGTTTAAATATAGGACAAGCCACAGTAAGCATTAGATCTTACATACATAGTAACATAGTAACATAGTATCTGCGGTTGAAAAAAGACAATTGTCCATCGAGTTCAACCTATTTGTGGTGTCCTATGCATGATGATTTGACTAAAATTTCTGACTGATGCTGCTGTCAGCCATTGCATTTTATCCCTATTTATAGTAACTATAATGCATGACTATGCACCATACCCCTGGATATCCTTATCCAATAGGAATTTATCTAACCCATTCTTAAAGGTGTTGACAGATTCCGCCATTACAACTCCCTCGGGCAGGGAATTCCAAACACGTATTGTCCTTACCGTGAAAAAAGCCTTTACGCCGTATTGTGCGGAATCTCCTTTCCTCTAACCTGAGCGAGTGTCCACGAGTCCTCTGTGTTGATCTAACCAAAAACAGGTCCCGCGCAAGCTCTGTGTATTTTCCCCTTGTATATTTGTAGATGTTGATCATATCCCCTCTTAGTCTCCGCTTTTCCAATGTAAACATGCCTAGTCTTTCAAGCTTATCCTTGTATTCCATCGTCTCCATGCCCTTAATTAGTTTGGTCGCCCTCCTCTGTACCTTTTCAAGCTCCAGGATATCCTTTTTGTAGTATGGTGCCCAGAACTGTACACAGTATTCAAGGTGTGGCCTCACTAGTGATTTATATAACTGGAGTATAATACTCTCGTCCCTAGCATCAATACCCCGTTTTATGCATGCTAATATCTTATTAGCCTTCTTTGCTGCAGTCCTACTTTGGGTACTACTGCTTAGCTTGCTATCTATGAGGACACCTAAGTCCTTTTCCAGTACAGAATCCCCTAATTTACCCCATTTAGTAGGTAGGTGTAATTTTTGTTCTTGTTACCACAGTGCATTACCTTACACTTGTCTGTGTTGAAGCGCATTCTCCATTTGGCTGCCCAGGCTTCTAATTTAACTTAGTCGTTCTGAAGAGACTCAACATCCTCCTCTGTATTTATAGCCTTACACAATTTGGTATCATCTGCAAAAATTGACACCATGCTCTCTAGACCTTCTGTTAGGTAGTTAATGAAAATATTGAACAATAGCGGTCCTAATACTGAGCCTTGCGGCACACCACTTAGCACTTCAGTCCAAGTTGAAAAAGATCCATTAACCACAACGCGCTGCTTCCTATTATCTAACCAGTTTTTGACCCAAGTGCATATTGTGCTTCCTAGCCCTGATTCTTGTAGCTTGTATATAAGTCTCATGTGTGGTACAGTATCGAACGCTTTGGCAAAGTCTAAAAAGATTACATCCACGTCTTTACCCTGATCTAGGTTTGCGCTTACTGTTTCATAAAAGCCAAGTAAGTTGGTTTGACAGGATCTGTCCTTCATAAACCCATGTTGATTCCTTTTAATGACCTTATTGGTTTCAAGGAACTTCTGAATACTATCTCTTAGAATACCTTCCAATACTTTCCCCACTATAGATGTAAGACTAACTGGTCTATAATTACCTGGTTCAGCTTTACTTCCCTTTTTGAATATAGGCACTACTTCCGCTATACGCCAGTCTTTGGGAACCATACCTGATATAACTGAATCCTCAAAGATCAAAGATAGCGGTTTTGCCATTTCAGAGTGAAGCTCCATTAGAACCCTTGGATGAATACCATCGGGCCCTGGTGATTTATTAATCTTTAAATGTTTTAATCGGTCACAGACTACTTCCTCGCTTAAATAAGTACCTATCAGTGTGATATTGTCATTATTGAGATTGTGTGTCAGTCCCTGAATTGGGTCCTCTCTAGTGAATACTGTTGAAAAAAACTCATTTAGTGTGTCCGCTATGTCATTATCATTTTTGATTAAGACTCCCAACTTGTCTTTCAAAGGGCCTATACTCTCCTTTTTTAATCTCTTGCTATTAATGTATTTAAAGAATTTTTTGGGATTCGCTTTGCTTTCCTTTGCTACTAGTTTTTCAGTTTCTACTTTAGCCGCTCTTATTTCCTTTTTGCAATTTTTGTTACATTCCTTATAGTGCTGAAATGACTCTGCTTCCCCGTCAGATTTGTATTTTTTAAATGCTCGCCTTTTCTTGCCCATAAGTTCCTTAATCTTTTTGTTAAGCCACATCGGTTTATGATTTTATTCCCTTTTTTGCTACACATAGGAATATATTGGGTATTTTTAGCTAGCAGGAATTTTAGTACCTCCCATTTCTCCGTAGTATTTTTTCCTAAAAACAAACCTTCCCATTCAATATCCCTGAAAAATACCCTCATCTTTTCAAAATTTGCTTTGCTAAAGTTTAAAGTCCTAGTTGAGCCAGTATAGGGCTGTTTGTAGAAACTGATATTGAATGTGACCATATTGTGGTCGCTGTTTCCTATGGGTTCCCCTACTATAATACCCGATACCAAATCCTGATTGTTTGTTAATACCAGGTCTAAGATTGCATTGTACCTAGTTGGTTCCTCAATTAGTTGGACTAGGTAGTTATCATTTAGTGTGTTTAAAAACATACTGCCCCTATCAGTATCACATGAATCATTTTTCCAGTTTATCTCTGGATAGTTAAAATCTCCCATCACTACTATGTCTCCTACTCCTGCTGCTTTTTCAATTTGCTTTAGTAACAATTCATCATCAGATGCGTTGATACCAGGCGGCCTATAGCATACACCCAATACTAACTTTTTTGTTCCTTTTTCCCCGCATGCAATTTCTACCCATAATGTCTCAACAGTGTCTACAGTCCCCTCTCTTCTATCTCAAATCATCATGGTTCTCTGCTGATGACCGTGGCCTGGATCCAGGGGCGCCTGCATATGTATTTGGTCTGTTATCTGTAAGTCCTTATTGGTGTATTATACTGTACTTGGAGTTATCTGTATACCTGTGTTTATTGTTTGATTAATTGTTACTGCATTTTGTATCTGTTTCCCCTTTTCTCTTTATTAAATGTTTGCGGGTTGGAACGCAGTACACTTGTAATATGTTTATTTAAGGTAAAGTGCTGCACTTCTCATCAGAGTTGCATCTGGTTACAGTAACGATTGCACTGGTTTTTAAATATTGTCAACTTTTAAAAAGTCCAGGTAACTGATCTAGAGCAAACCGTTACACAGCTGAGGAAGATTCATGATCTTAAGCAAGGCTTAGATAGAACAGTGGAGGAGTTGCGGGAGGGGTCACTGGTAGATGAGGATGACCAGGCAGCTAGCTGGGTCACAATAGGGGGAGGCTCGACATCTCTGAACTACCAAACCCCAACAAATTTGCACGATTGGATGAGGATTCGGTGGATGGTAGTGAGGAAGTGACGGTGTCGGAGGAGACTATTCCCTCTAGCAACCAGAGGAGCGGTCCCTCTGGTGCAGTTGAGGTAAAATATAGTGAGGTACCTAATCAGATTGTGGTGGTAGGGGATTCCATTATCAGGAAGACAGTTAGGGCAATCTGCTACCGGGGCCGTGATTGCCGTACAGTCTGTTGTCTCAAGGGTGCTCAGGTGCGGCACATCGTGAACCAGGTAGATATATTGTTGGGAGGGGCTAGGAATGACCCAGAGGACTTGGTGCATGTTGGCACCAACGACAAAGTTAGTGGAAGGTGGGATGTCCTTAAGAAAGACCAAACTAATTAAGGGCATGGAGACATTGGAATACGTGTAAAGGCTGGCAAGGATAGGCATGTTTACACTGGAAAGGGGGAGACTAAGAGGGGAGATGATCAACATCTACAAATATATAAGGAGAAAATACACAGAGCTTGCGCGGGACCTGTTTTTGGTAAGATCAGCACAGAGGACACGTGGACCCTCACTTAGTTTAGAGGATAAGAGATTCCGCACAAAGCGGTGGAAAGGTTTTTACACAGTAAGGACAATACGTGTTTGGAATTCCCTGCCTGAGAGAGTAGCAATGGCGGACTCAATCAACACCTTTAAGAATAGGTTAGCTAAATTCCTAATGGGTAAGGATATCCAGGGATACAGTATGGTGTGTAGTCACGCACTATAGTTATTAAAAAAAGAGAAATAAAATGGCTGACATCAGCATCAGACACAATTTAGTCCAAAAATAATACTGCATAGGAGACCACAAATAGGTTGAACTCGATGGACAAATTATCTTTTTTCAACCTTAGAAACTATGGGGGTCATTCCAAGATGATCGCTCGCTAGCAATTTTTAGCAGCCATGCAAACGCATAGTCGCAGCACATGGGGGAGTGTATTTTCACTTTGTAGGAGTGTGAACACCTGTGCAGCAGAGTGCCTGCAAACACATTTTGTGCAAAACATGACCAGCCCTGTAGTTACTTATCCTGTGCAATGATTGCTGCGACGAGTGACACGGTAATGATGTCAGATACCTGCCCAGCAAACGCCCGGCCACACCTGCATTTTTCCAAACACTCCCAGAAAACGGTCAGTTGACACTCATAAATGCCCTCTTTCTGTCAATCTCTTTGTGTTCAGCTGTGCGATTGGAATCGTTGCTAGAACCAGTGCAAAAACACACTGGACTTCGAACCTGTACGACGTGCGTGCGCATTGCAGTGAATACACATGCGCAGATTAGCTGTTTTTTCCACGGCTGCTAGCAACCAACTCAGAATGACCACAATGTTACTATGTTTGAAACATTTTATGTACAATGCGTCATAACTATGATAATTTTCTTACAAACATCGGTTATGATGCATTGCAAATAAAATGCTTCACACACAACGTTGTGTTTGAAGTATTTTCTGTGCAATGCTCCATTGCTTGTGTAAATTGTAATCAATGTTGTGTTTAAAGCATTTTATGTGCAATGCGTCATACTGTATCTATAATGATTTTCTGATAAACAACATTGTTTATTAAGCTTTATATTGCGTGATTGCATTTCTTCCGTGTACGTCAATTAGAAACAAAGAACAAAACAGTGTTTTATAAATCATAAGTATATTTTTTTGGTATATGCAAATAGTAATACTTTTTCAAAAGCATTAGCTACTGTTGTAGCTTTCTTAGCGGTCAGACTTTCAGCCCATGCCCTCTTACTGAATATATCGATGATTGATAATATATATTTAATACCGTCATCAGGACTCCCTGACGAAGACCCACATGGGTCGATACGCGTAGGAGCAGCACAAACAGCAGCAGTGCATATTATCATCACTGCACAACTACACAGAGACATTTGGAATCTATCACAGCCCAGCCGTTTTGATGAGCAGTGACCCCGGGGGTTCACAGGAAAGAGAGTCGAGCCCGGAGTCACGTGACCGCAAACCCTCTAACCAGGAAGAAGATTCAGCACCAGGAGCCACAGGAACGAAAGTGAAACTAAGTGGAGACGGACACCGGGAAGCACCTCAGGAGATGCAGGTAACAGCTCTGTATAGGGCGAGTGGTGCGGCTGACAGTCCCGGCTGGGTCTGAAAGCTAGTGTCACTTTCCCCACAGAGACAGGCCCGCTTCCATCTGTTCTGGCTGACGGATGGCGTCTGCAGTAACGGACGCTTTCCGGCAGCACAGTCAAAGGTAGAAGAGCAGCCGGTCCAGAGCGATCAGCATACCGATCCCTTTGAGTCCTTTCCCCCCGTTCATCCACCAGGGGTACCCCGTTCACTGTATACGCCGTTGGAACCAAGGATCCCTTCTAAGTTGTTCTGCTTCAAACAGACTTTTTTCCACAACAGACTTATTTACTAAGTTGGAGCATTACCAGGCTGGGACTGTATCAAATGTTTACAACTGCATGCAGATATAGACAGTGATTTCATTCTTGGTGCATAACGAGGAGGTGGGACGCCACTCTCCGTCGCAGCACCAAGTTTGGACTTTAGAAAACAGCGTTTTGCTTCTTCACGAAAAATACGTTTTTTTCTTTCTCCTTAATTATATTTTGTATTTTATTTCATTTATATTCTTTTCTTGCTTATTCAGATATTTCTGGTATATTATTAGATTGCAATAAATTTTCTTCTCTATTTTGGGATATACAGTCACGTTATTTTATAGACCCAGTGAATTAGACATTGTTAGTGATACATTCTCAGGCGCAGTTGCATAACCCTTTTTCTTCTGTTCTTGATTTGTGAGGCTGCGGGTTTAGCCTCTTCTGCAACTCTGCTGCCACCACCAATACCCATACTAGGAGAGTGCAGGAAAATCATTATAAGGAGGTTGCTGAGAGAAAAATCATTATAAGGAGGTTGCTGATAAAAGGGCAGCCTGCAAAATATATTCAAACACTCTATACTATAATAAAGTGAATGATTAGAAACCATCATTAGATTGATCATTGCCTCAAACCTACATCCATACACAAACAGTATAACATATCCATATACCTATAGCTATATCCCATCACGCAACACCTTCTTTCCCCTCTATCAATTTTCACTAATGAGCGCACTGACCATTCCATGTTATAAATTCCACTACAGGAGGTAGGACGCCTCCAGGTCCAGCAGCACTCGTTAGCATTTTTTCCTCTTGTGAGCGCAGCTTCCATCCATTTGAAACCACCAATACCCATACTAGGAGAGCGCAGAATACCTAAATATTGTGCTTATATATTTAATACCGTAATTGTATTTTGTCAGGTCTATAAGCGATACCGAAACGCATTGCCACTGTTTACTTATACCTGATATGTAAATCATGTTCCTTTTATAGTTTTTTCTTGCCGGCTTGTACAACGTGTATGCATCTTGTTCTTGAAACCATTTTCTTACGTCAGATCTCTTAAATGTATTTTTAAACGATTCATAATACAGTATTTATCAATACTGCAAAAACTAGCCAGTTTTTATGTGGTGTAATATGTTTCTTTCATACGATTGATTTGAAGCGTGGCGTTACGTGACACTCTATTCATAGCACTTATCTTTTGATACAGTTTGATATAAAACTCTATAAACTTTATATTAAGTGCTTATCAAAAGGGTATAAAAGGGGTGGGGCTGGAGACTTGGTAGGGGGCATGTCGACCTGTCAAAACCAATTAACTTGATAAAAATTGCTCTCTATCTACTATCTGAGCGTTAACGGTGTGTGCCTCTATGCATGTCTGTATATGACTCTTGGGATGACACTGGGATTGACCCTGGGTATGTCTTTACATGACTCTGGGCTCACCTGTGCTTGACTCTGGGTTTGACTATGTGTAACACTGGGCATGTCTGGACATGACTGGGAATGACTGGATGGCTGATATCTCTAGTTCTGGTCATAGTAGAGACAATCTGCCAGTGTCCACCGAAAGAGAAGAGTCCCAGCTCTTGGAGCATACCCTCAGAAAAACTGCAAGTTAGGCATTTCCTGAGATTTCTGCCTGGGATAAAAGGTTTGGGCGAGGACCACTGCATTGAATTTGGAAATCTCAGATTCCCTAACGCCAATACTCAAAAATCTGGTACCATTAAAAAATGGGGACTCTCACGTGTTTGCCTAAGGCCCTTAGACCTATGGTGCCCATAGGCAAATGCCCATTCAGCCCATACGAAAAGAAGGCCCTGGTCTGGGTACATCTTGGTATGATTTTGGGTGTGACCCGGGACATGTCTGTACATGACTCTGGGTACGTCTGGGCAAAACTCTAAATGTGACTGTGTGTGACTCTGGATGTGACATTGTGTGACCCTGGGTATGTCTGTACATGACTTTGGGCATGCATAGGTATGACTCTTGGTGTGATTGTGTTACTATGGGTGTAACTATATGAGATGCTGGGCAAGTCTGTACATGATTCATCTGGGCTTAACTGTGTTTGACTCTAGGCATGTCTGTATATGACTCTGGGTATGACTCTGTGTTTGACCCCATTTATGTTTTTAAGACTCTGGGCTCACCTGTGCTTGACTCTGGGTTTGGCTATGTGTGACCCTGGACATGTATGGTAATGAATAAATGGCTGATATCTCCAGTTCTGGTCATAATAGAGACAACCTGGCAGTGTCCCGAAAGAGAAGAGTCTCAGATTTTGGATTATATCCTCAGATATACTGTAAGTCAGACAGAACCTGAGTTATCTGGCTGGGATAACAGGCTTGGATGGGGACCACTGCATTGAAGTTAGATATCTCAAATTCCTTAAAGCCAATTTTAAAAAATCTGCTACCTTTAGAAAAAGGGGACCCTCAGGTGTCTACCTAACGCCCTGATAACCCTGGTGCCCTTAGGCAAATGTACATTATGTACTTATGAAGGCCCTGGTCTGGGCACATCTTAGCATGACTTTCGGTGTGACCCGGGACATGTCTGTACATGACTCTGGGCACGTCTGAGCATGACTCTAGATCTGACTGTGTGTGACTCTGGATGTGACAATGTGTGACCCTGGGCATGTCTGTACATGACTCTGGGCACATCTAAGCTTGAGTCTGGGTGTGACTGTATGTTACTATGTGTGTAACTATATGTGATTCTGAGCATGTCTGTACATGATTCATGTACGTAATCTGCTACCCTTAGAAAAACAGGGCCCTCAGGTGTTTGCCTAAGGCTCTTATACCCATGGAGCCCTTAGGCAAATGCCCACTGAGCACATACAAAAAGAAGGCCCTAATCATGACATGTCTTTGCATGACTTTCGGTCTGACCTGGGACATGTCTGTACAAGACTCTGGGTTAATCTGGGCATGACTCTAAATGTGACAGTGTGTTACTCTGGATGTGACAATGTGTGGCTCTAATCATATCTGTACAGGGCTATGGGCACATCTGGGCATGACTGTGTGTTACTATGGGTGTAACTATATGTGGCACAGGGCATGTCTGTACATGATTTATCTAGGCATAACTGTGTGTGCCTCTAGGCATGTCTATATATGACTCTGGGTATGACTCTGGGTTTGACCCTGGCTATGTCTTTTTGTGACTCTGGGCTCACCTGTGCTTGACTCTGGGTTTGACTATGTGTGAACCTGGGCATGTTTGGGAATGATTGGATGGCTGATATCTCTAGTTTGCATCATAGTAGAGACAAGCTGCTAGTGTCTACCGAAAGGGGAGAGTACCATGTTATGGAGTATACCCTTAGAAATACTGTAAATTAGGCAGTTCCTGAGATATCTGGCTTTGATAAATGGTTCGGTCGGAGACCACTGCATTGAATTTGGACGTCTCTGATTCCCTAGAGCCAATTTTCAAAAATCTTGTACCATTAGAAAAAGGGGATCTCATGTGTTTGCCTAAGGAACTTATACCCATGGCGTCCTTAGTCAAATGTCCATTGAGCTCATACAAAAAGAAGGCCCTGATCAGGGCATGTCTTTGCAAGACTTTGGGTGTGACACTTGGCATGTCTATACATCACTCTGACCACGTCTGGGCATGACTCTTGGTGTGACTGTGTGTGACTCTGGATGTGACAATGTGTGATGCTGGGCATACAGTATCTGTACATGATTCATCTAGGCGAAATTGTGTGTGCCTCAAGGCATGTCTGTATATGACACTGGGTATGACTCTGGGTTTGATCATGGGTATGTCTTTACCTGACTCTGGGCTCACCTGTGCTTGACTCTGGGTTTGACTATGTGTAACCATGGGCATGTCTGGGCATATCTGGGAATGACTGGAAGGCTGATATCTCTAGTTCTGGTCATACTAGAGACAAGCTGCAAGTGTCCACTGATAGGGGAGAGTCCAAGCTTTTGGAGTATACCCTCAGAAATACTGTAAGTCTGGCAGTTCCTGAGATATCTGGCTGGGATAAAAGGTTTGGATGGGGACCACTGCATTGAAGTTGGATATCTCTGATTCACTAAGGTTGAGGGGAGAAGAAAGAAGAAACTGTATAGTTGACGCACTGGAAAAGAATGCTTTATTTTAAAACATAACCTTTATTAGATACAAACAAGAAACCCAGCACTCACCAAAGTAAACTCACTTATCCTCAACAATTCAATAAATAAATGATGGGGGTTTAGTTAGTGGATTGGCCAATGCACGGAAGCCTGCATACCGATTTTCAAGGTACCCCACCTTCATGCAGGTCCTACACTATCACAGAGTCACGGCAGCTGACGAAGCTGCCGTTTAGTGCAGTGAAACACACGTGTACGGCTGAGGGTGCCCGCGTGTATGAGATATATCATGTTATAAAACAAAACGTATAGACACTTATATTATGATGGTGGCTATTCACTAGAGAAGTTGTATTCGGCTGCTTGTACTAGAAGATAGGATACTCAGCAATACAAACTGCAACAAATGTTTCAAACACCATCTGCTGATAGCTGCTGATGTCCTCAATATTACACCCTTGATGATAGGATACTTAATATCAGAGTCTGTAACAAATGCTTCAAACGCTATATATTGACATCAGCTGCTGATCTGAACACTATATGCTGACAATACCAGAGTTTGCAATAAATTCTCTAAGTATTATATACCGATAGCAACTGATGTGTGAGATACTATCTGCTGATATTAGCTGACTCCTATTGAAAGGAACAAAATGTATTGAACAGGAGGTAAGTGACCTTGTATACATGATAATATGCTAATTACTGTATACATCAGCCGCACCATATGTGTTATTAATTCTGTAGCAATATTGCCACAGTATATAATACACTGTAGCAACTAACTAGAGAACACCAAGAACCAGACGGCAGCTGCCTGATTAGACAGAACACTGAATCAGTATGAGTGTAATATATTACATTGTAGCAAACAACTTGGTAAATATTCAGAGCTGAAAAGTAGCCATTTGCTTCAATTGAACAACATAGTTGTTATTACTATTGGGAGAGTGCAGAAACTGTGGAGGCTGCAAATTCATTAGCACCACCATATTTAAACATCAGATATTATGTGCTCAATCACATTATGAAATATTACAAGGGTTATGATATATGGGGTTGATATATATTTCTAGAGGAGTGCTATCTCCCTGAATGACACAGCTTTATACCTCTGAACAAAATATTTAAACAGAGAACAATTTTAAGCTGGTCTGGTATAATGAAATATATAGAATGTAACTAGGTTGGCAACACATGTGGATTATTGGATATTAATAAATTAGGGATTGCTACATCTCTTGAAGGTCTACATTAGAATTGGGACTGCCTTATTCCCCAAACAACCTTTCCCCTCACATACAGTATGCCCCAAAATGTGTATCTGTGCACTAATAGAGATAGTGAATTCGAGCTAATACTTACCTTTTCTGAAAGGGATACCTACTCTTCAGCTGATTCTGGTGCATGAATACAATATATTGAGATATAGCAGTGACAATTGGTGACATATAGTATCTAATTTTCTCTCTAGTGGAGTTAATTTGCACATATATACCTAGTGATATTCACAGTCTCGATATTTATGACCAATTTCTTGGTGAATAAATAGGTGTATATAGGATAAAATTGACCCTCTCGAATTACCAATCGGGAGAGGGACGATAAATATTATTGGCGCATCAACCACTACATAATGAGAACAACATATTCATAATAGACCAAATATTGGTAACATCTGAATAGATATAATAATCTTGCCAGTATCATACGTATAGAATACACGCAGACACGCCTTTTAATCTCTTTATTCACAATTTCCTATCTTCAAGGTTTCACATATATGTTAGTCTGTCTGATTTTAACTCTTATGTTTCACTGTAGCTTGGGTAACAATTCAGAATTTAATACATATCTAATAAAGGTTACGTTTTAAAATAAAGCATTCTTTTCCAGTGCGTCAACTATACAGTTTCTTCTTTCTTCTCCCCTCAACCTTATTGTTTACATACTGTAATTGACAGCACCCCCTTACCATACTAAGCATTGTCCCGTATAGGGGAAAAGGGGTCCATACCAGTGATGGTATGATGATGGTTCACATACACTCACAATATCAGTAATATATTGAGTGTGCAGATACCCAACTCTTGTGTGTTTCTCTGATTCACTAAAGCTCATTTCTAAAACCATATACCCTTAGAAAAGGGGAACCCTCACGTGTTTGCCTAAGCCCTTGTACCCCTGGTGCCCTTAGGCAAATGCCCATTGAGCCCATACAAAAAGAAGGTCCTATTCTGGGCATGTCTTGGCATGACTTTCGGTATAACCTGGGACTTGTCTGTACATGACTCTGTATCAATTTGGGCATGACTCTAAATGTGACTGTGTGTGACTCTGTAAGTGAAAATGTGTGACTCTGGTCATGTCTATACATGACTCTGGGAACGTTTGGGCATGACTCTGGGTGTGACTGTGTGTTACCATAGATGTATCTATATGTGAAGCTGAGCATGTATGTTCATGGTTCATCTGGGCATAGCTGTGTGTGCCTTTAGGCATGTCTGTATATGACTCTGGGTATGACTCTGGGTTTGACACTGGGCATGTCTTTACATGACTCTTGGTTCACCTGTGCTTGACTCTGGGTTTGACTATGTGTGACACTGGACATGTCTGGGCATGTCTGGACATGTCTGGGCATGTCTGGGAATGACTGGAAGACTGAAATCTCTAGTTCTGGTCATAGTAGACACAAGCTGCCAGTGTCCACCGAAAGGGGAAATTCCCAGCTATTTGAGTATACCCTCACAAATACTGTAATACAGGCAGTTCTTGAGATATCTGGCTAGGAAAACAGGTTCAGGCTAGGACCACAGCATTGAAGTCAGATATCTCCAATTCCCTTGAGCCAATTTTCAAAAATATGCTATCCTTAGAAAAAGGGGACACTCAGGTGTTTGCCTAAGGCCCATATACCCCCGGTGCACTTAGGCAAATGCCCATTGAGCCCATACAAAAATAAGGCCCTGATCAGGGCACGTCTTGGCATGACTTTAGGTATGACCCAGAACATGTCTGTACAAGACTCTGGGTACATCTGGGCATGACTCTAAATGTGACTGTGTTTGACTCTAGATAATATAATCTTTAAATGTAGCTGAAAATGAAAATTTCAAAATATTCAGAATTTCTACTTGAAATTATAGGAATTTAAATAAAATGTCCCCCTGAGTTGATAGAAGCTGATTCTGATGCCTGGTTTAAGCACAGGACCTAATAATGTTATGGTGTTATGTTAGAAATTCCTAAGGTCCTGAACCCTTAAAATGTGTCTGTAAATTTAAATTTCTACATTTTCTTAATTTCGAACTTAAAATTATAGGAACTTTAATAATATGTTCCCCATAGTTGGTAGAAGCTGATTCTGATGCATGGTTTAAGCACTGGACCTAATAATGTGATGATGTTATATTAGCAATTCTGTAGACCCTCTACTCTTAAAATCTGTAAAAAAATGAAAATGTCTAAATATTCAGAATTTAGACTTGAAATTATAATAACTTAAATAAAATGTTTACCTAAGTTGATAAAGCTGATTCTGATGCCTGGTTTAAGCACTGGACCTAATAATGTTCTGATTTTATATTAGCAATTCTGTAGACCCTCTTCTCTTAAAATTTGGAAGAAAATGAACATTTCTAAATATTCAGAATTTCTACTTGAAATTATAGGAACTTCTATAAATGTTTTCCTGAGTCGATAGAAGCTTATTCTAATGCCTGCTTTAAGCACAGGTCCTTATAATGTTATGGTGTTAGGTGAAATACTCTGTAGGGCCTGTACTTTTAAAATTTAGCTGAAAATGAAAATTTTTACATTTTCAAAATTTCTATATTTATCCTGGGCATAAGTGTGTGTGCTTCTGTGTGTGTCTGTATATTACTCTGAGTATGACTCTGGGTTTGACCCCGGGCATATCTTTATGTGACTCTGGTTTCACCTGTGCTTGACTCTTGGTTTGACTATGTGTGATTCTGGGCATGTCTGGACATGTCTGTGCATCTCTAGACATGTCTGGGCATGTCTGGGAATGACTGGAAAACTGACATCTCTAGTTCTGGTCATAGTAGAGACAAGCTGCCAGTGTCCACCGAAAGGGGAGAGTCCCAGCTATTTAAGTTTACCCTCAGAAATACTGTAAGTCAGGCAGTTACTGAGATATCTGGGTGGGATAACAAATTCGGACTAGGACCACTGCATTGAAATCCGATATCTCTGATTCCCTAGAGCCAATTTTCAATAATCTAGTACTCTTAGAAAAAGGGGACCCTCAGGTGTTTGCCTAAGACCCATTTTCCGCTGGTGCCTTTAGGCAAATGCACATTGAGACCATACAAAAATAAGACCCTGATCTGGCCACGTCTTGGCATGACCTTAGGTATGACCCGGTACATGTCTGTACAAGACTCTGGGTACATCTGGGTATAACTCTAAATGTGACTGTGTTTGACTCTAGATATGAGAATATAATCTTTAACTGTAGCTGAAAATGAAAATTTTAAAATATTCAGAATTTCTACTTGAAATTATAGGAATTTAAATAAAATGTTCCCCTGAGTTGATAGAATCTGATTCTGATGTCTGGTTTAAGCACAGGACGTAATAATGTTATGGTGTTATGAAAGAAATTCCTAAGGTGCTGAACCCTTAAAATTTGGCTGTAAATTAAAATTTCGACATTTTCAAAATTTCGACTTAAATTTATAGGAACGTTAATTAAATGCTCCCCATAGTTGATAGAAGCTGATTCTGATGCCTGGTTTAAGCACTGGACCTAATAATGTGATGATGTTATATTAGCAATTCTGTAAACCCTCTACTCTTAAAATCTGTCAAAAAATGAAAATGTCTAAATATTCAGAATTTAGACTTGAATTTATAAGAACTTAAATAAAATGATTACCAAAGTTGATAAAGCTGATTCTGATGCCTGGTTTAAGCACTGGACCTAATAATGTTCTGATTTTATATTAGCAATTCTGTAGACCCTTTTCTCTTAAAATTTAGCAGAAAATTTAAATTTCAAAATATTCAGAATTTCTACTTGAAATTATAGGAACTTAAATAAATGTTTCTCTGAGTTGATAGAAGCTTATTCTAATGCCTGCTTTAAGCACAGGTCCTTATAATGTTATGGTGTTAGGTGAAATACTCTGTAGGGACTGTACTTTTAAAATTTAGCTGAAAATGAAATTGTAAACATTTTCAAAATTTCTATATTTATTCTGGGCATAAGTGTGTGTGCTTCTATGTGTGTCTATATATTACTCTGAGTATGACTCTGGGTTTGACCCTGGGAATATCTTTATGTGACTCTGGGTTCACCTGTGCTTGACCCTTGGTTTGACTATGGGTGATTCTGGGCATGTCTGGTCATGTCTGTGCATCTCTAGACGTGTCTGAGCATGTATGGAAATGACTGGAAAACTGACATCTCTAGTTGTGGTCATAGTAGAGACTAGCTGCCAGTGTCCACCGAAAGGGGAGAGTCCCAGCTATTTAAATTTACCCTCAGAAATACTGTAAGTCAGGCAGTTACTGAGATATCTGGGTGGGATAACAGGTTCGGACTAGGACCACTGCATTGAAATCCGATATCTCTGATTCCCTAGAGCCAATATTCAATAATCTAGTACTCTTAGAAAAAGGGGACCCTCAGGTGTTTGCCTAAGACCCATATTCCGCTGGTGCCCTTAGGCAAATGTACATTGAGACCATACAAATATAAGACCCTGATCTGGCCACGTCTTGGCATGACTTTAGCTAGGACCCGGTAGATGTCTGTACAAGACTCTGGGTACATCTGGGCATAACTCTAAATGTGACTGTGTTTGACTCTAGATATGAGAATATAATCTTTAACTGTAGCTGAAAATGAAAATTTCTAAATATTCAGAATTTCTTCTTGAAATTATAGGAATTTAAATAAAATGTTCCCCTGAGTTGATAGAAGCTGATTCTGATGTCTGGTTTAAGCACAGGACCTAATAATGTTATGGTGTTATGAAAGAAATTCCTAAGGTCCTGAACCCTTAAAATTTGGCTGTAAATTAAAATTTCTACATTTTCAAAATTTCGACTTAAATTTATAGGAACTTTAATTAAATGCTCCCCATAGTTGATAGAAGCTGTTTCTGATGCCTGGTTTAAGCACTGGACCTAATAATGTGATGATGTTATATTAGCAATTCTGTAAACCCTCTACTCTTAAAATCTGGCAAAAAATGAAAATGTCTAAATATTCAGAATTTAGACTTGAAATTATAAGAACTTAAATAAAATGTTTACCTATGTAAATAAAGCTGATTCTGATGCCTGGTTTAAGCACTGGACCTAATAATGTTCTGATTTTATATTAGCAATTCTGTAGACCCTCTTCTCTTAAAATTTTGCAGAAAATTAAAATTTCAAAATATTCAGAATTTCTACTTGAAATTATAGGAACTTAAATAAATGTTTCCCTGAGTTGATAGAAGCTTATTCTAATGCCTGCTTTAAGCACAGGTCCTTATAATGTTATGGTGTTAGGTGAAATACTCTGTAGGGCCTGTACTTTTAAAATTTAGCTGAAAATGAAAATTTAATCATTTTCAAAATTTCTATATTTATTCTGGGCATAAGTGTGTGTGCTTCTGTGTGTGTCTGTATATTACTCTGGGTATGACTCTGGGTTTGACCCTGGCCATATCTTTATGTGATTCTGGGTTCACCTGTGCTTGACTCTTGGTTTGACTTTGTATGATTCTGGGCATGTCTGGACATGTCTGTGCAGCTCTAGACATGCCTGGGCATGTCTGGGAATGACTGGAAAACTGACATCTCTAGTTCTGGTCATAGTTGAGACAAGCTGCCAGTGTTCACCGAAAGGGGAGAGTCCCAGCTATTTAAGTTTACCCTCAGAAATACTGTAAGTCAGGCAGTTACTGAGATATCTGGGTGGGATAACAGGTTCGGACTAGGACCACTGCATTGAAATCCGATATCTCTGATTCCCTAGAGCCAATTTTCAATAATCTAGTACTCTTAGAAAAAGGGGACCCTCAGGTGTTTGCCTAAGACCCATATTCTGCTGGTGCCCTTAGGCAAATGCACATTGAGACCATACAAAAATAAGACCCTGATCTGGCCACGTCTTGGCATGACTTTAGGTATGACCCGGTACATGTCTGTACAAGACTCTGGGTACATCTGGGCATGACTCTAAATGTGACTGTGTTTGACTCTAGATATGAGAATATAATCTTTAACTGTAGCTGAAAATGAAAATTTTAAAATATTCAGAATTTCTACTTGAAATTATAGGAATTTAAATAAAATGTTCCCCTGAGTTGATAGAAGCTGATTCTGATGCCTGGTTTAAGCACAGGACCTAATAAAGTTATGGTGTTATGTTAGAAATTCCTAAGGTCCCGAACCCTTAAAATGTGGCTGTAAATTTAAATTTCTACATTTTCCAAATTTCGAACTTAAAATTATAGGAACTTTAATAAAATGTTCCCCATAGTTGATAGAAGCTGATTCTGATGCCTGGTTTAAGCACTGGACCTAATAATGTGATGATTTTTTATTAGCAATTCCGCAGACCCTCTACTCTTAAAATCCGGCCAAAAAATAAAAATTTCTAAATATTCAGAATTTTGACTTGAAATTATAAAAACTTAAATAAAATGTTTCCCTTAGTTGACAAAGCAGATTCTGATGCCTGGTTTAAGCACTGGACCTAAAATGTTCTGATTTTATATTAGCAATTCTGTAGACCCTCTTCTCTTAAAATTTAGCAGAAAATTTAATTTTCAAAATATTCAGAATTTCTACTTGAAATTATAGGAACTTAAATAAACGTTTCCCTGAGTTGATAGAAGCTTATTATAATGCCTGGTTTAAGCACAGGTCCTTATAATGTTATGGTGTTAGGTGAAATAATCTGAAGGGTCTGTACTTTTAAAATTTAGCTGAAAATGAAAATTTTTAAATTTACAAAATGTGTATATTTATTCTGGGCATAAGTGTGTGTGCTTCTGTGTGTGTCTGTATATTACTCTGGGTATGACTCTGGGTATGACTCTGGGTTTGACCCTGGGCATATCTTTATGTGTCTCTAGGTTCACCTGTGCTTGACTCTGGGTTTGACTATGTGTGATTCTGGGCATGTCTGGACATGTCTGTGCATCTCTAGACATGTCTGGGCATGTCTGGGAATGACTGGAAAACTGATATCTCTAGTTCTGGTCATAGTAGAGACAAGCTGCCAGTGTCCACCAAAAGGGGAGAGTCCAAGCTATTTAAGTTTACCCTCAGAAATACTGTAAGTCAGGCAGTTCCTGAGAGATCTGGGTGGGAAAACGGGTACGGACTAGGACCGCTGCATTGAAGTCAGATATCTCCGATTCCCTAGAGCCAATTTTCTATAATCTAGTTCTCTTAGAAAAAGGGGACCCTCAGGTATTTGCCTAAGGCCCATATACCCCCGGTGCACTTAGGCAAATGCCCATTGAGCCCATACAAAAATAAGGCCCTGATCAGGGCACGTCTTGGCATGACTTTAGGTATGACCTGGAACATGTCTGTACAAGACTCTGGGTACATCTGGGCATGACTTTAAATGGGAATGTGTTTAACTCTAGATAGGAGAATATAATCTTTAACTGTAGCTGAAAATGAAAATTTCAAAATATTCAGAATTTCTACTTGAAATTATAGGAATTTAAATAAAATGTTCCCCTGAGTTGATAGAAGCTGATTCTGATGCCTGGTTTAAGCACAGGACCGAATAATGTTATGGTGTTATGAAAGAAATTCCTAAGGTCCTGAACCCTTAAAATTTGGCTGCAAATTATAATTTCTAGTTTTTCCAAATTTCGACTTAAAATTATAGGAACTTTAATATTATGTTCCCCATAGTTGATAGAAGCTCATTCTGATGCATGGTTTAAACACTGGACCTAATAATGTGATGATGTTATATTAGCTTTTCTGTAGTCCCTCTACTCTTAAAATCTATCAAAAAATGAAAATGTCTATATATTCAGAAGTTAGACTTGAAATTATAATAACTTAAATAAAATGTTTACCTAAGTTGATAAAGCTGATTCTGATGCCTGGTTTAAGCACTGGACCTAATAATGTTCTGATTTTATATTAGCAATTCTGTAGACCCTCTTCTCTTAAAATTTAGAAGAAAATGAACATTTCTAAATATTCAGAATTTCTACTTGAAATTATAGGAACTTATATAAATGTTTTCCTGAGTCGATAGAAGCTTATTCTAATGCCTGCTTTAAGCACAGGTCCTTATAATGTTATGGTGTTAGGTGAAATACTCTGTAGGGCCTGTACTTTTAAAATTTTGCTGAAAATGAAAATTTTAACATTTTCAAAATTTCTATATTTATCCTGGGCATAAGTGTGTGTGCTTCTGTGTGTGTGTGTGTATATTACTCTGAGTATGACTCTGGGTTTGACCCCGGGCATATCTTTATGTGACTCTGGGTTCACCTGTGCTTGACTCTTGGTTTGACTATGTGTGATTCTGGGCATGTCTGGACATGTCTGTGCATCTCTAGACATGTCTGGGCATGTCTGGGAATGACTGGAAAACTGACATCTCTAGTTCTGGTCATAGTAGAGACAAGCTGCCAGTGTCCACCGAAAGGGGAGAGTCCCAGCTATTTAAGTTTGCCCTCAGAAATACTGTAAGTCAGGCAGTTACTGAGATATCTGGGTGGGATAACAGGTTCGGACTAGGACCACTGCATTGAAATCCGATATATCTGATTCCCTAGAGCCAATTTTCAATAATCTAGTACTCTTAGAAAAAGAGGACCCTCAGGTGTTTGCCTAAGACCCATATTCTGCTGGTGCCCTTAGGCAAATGCACATTGAGACCATACAAATATAAGACCCTGATCTGGCCACGTCTTGGCATGATTTTAGGTATGACCCGGAACATGTCTGTACAAGACTCTGGGTACATCTGGGCATGACTCTAAATGTGACTTTGTTTGACTCTAGCTGTGAGAATATAATCTTTAAATGTAGCTGAAAATGAAAATGTCTAAATATTCAGAATTTCTACTTGAAATTGTAGGAATTTAAATAAAATGTTCACCATAGTTGATAGAAGCTGATTCTGATGCCTGTTTTATGTACAGGACCTAATAATGTTATGGTATTATGTTAAAAAATCCTAAAGTCCTTAACCCTTAAAATTTGTCTGTAAATTAAAATTTCTACATTTTCCAAATTTTGATTTAAAATTGTAGGAACTTGAATAAAATGCTCCCCATAGTTGATAGAAGCTGATACTGATGCCTGGTTTAAGCACTGGGCCTAATAATGTGATGATGTTATATTAGCAATTCTGTAGACCCTCTACTCTTAAACTCTGGTAAAAATAAAAATCTCTAAATATTCAGAATTTAGACTTGAAATTAAAAGAACTTAAATAAAATGTTTCCTTGAGTTGATAAAGATGATTCTGATGCCTGGTTTAAGCACTGGGCCTAATAATGTTCTGCTTTAATATTAGCAATTCTGTAGACTCTCTACTCTTAAAATTTAGCAGAAAATGAACATTTCAAAATATTTAGAATTTCTACTTGAAATTATAGGAACTTAAATAAAATGTTTCCCTGAGTTGATAGAACTTATTCTAATGCCTGGTTTAAGCACAGGTCCTTATAATGTTATGGTGTTACGTGAAATACTTTGTAGGGCTTGTACATTTAAAATTTAGCTGAAAATGAAAATTTTAAAAATGTCAAAATTTATATTTTTATTCTGGGCATAAGTGTGTCTGCTTCTGTGTGTGTCTGTATATTACTCTGGGTATGACTCTGGGCATGACTCTAGGTATGACTCTGGGTCTGACCCTGGTCATATCTTTATGTGACTCTGGGTTTATCTGTGCTTAACTCTGTATTTGACCATGTGTGATTCTGGGCATGTCTGGACATGTCTGGGCATGTCTGGACATGTCTGGTCATCTCTAGACATGTCTGGCCATGTCTGGTAATGACTGGAAAACTGATATCTCTAGTTCTGTTCATAGTAGAGACAAGCTGTCAGTGTCCACCAAAAGGGGAGAGTCCCAGCTATTTAAATTTACCCTCAGAAATACTGTAAGTCAGGCAGTTCCTGAGATATCTAGGTGGGATAACAGGTTTGGACTAGGACCACTGCATTGAAGTCAGATATCTCTGATTCCCTAGAACCAATTTTGAATAATCTAGTACTCTTAGAAAAAGGGGACCCTCAGGTGTTTGCCTTAGACCTATATACCCCTGGTTCCCTTAGGCAAATACCAATTGAGAACATACAAAAATAAGGCCCTGATCTGGGCACGTCTTGGCATGACTTTAGTTATGACCAGGAACATGTCTGTACAAGACTCTGGGTACATCTGGGCATGACTCTAAATGTGACTTTGTTTGACTCTAGATGTGAGTTTATAATCTTTAAATGTAGCTGTAAAATTAAAATTTCTAAATATTCAGAATTTCTACTTGAAATTATAGGAATTTAAATAATATGTTCCCCTGAGTTGATAGAAGCTGATTCTGATGCCTGGTTTAAGCACAAGAACTAATAATGGTATGGTGTTATATTAAAAATTCTTAATGTCCTAAACCCTTAAAATTTGGATTTAAATTAAAATTTCTACATTTTCCAAATTTTGACTTAAAAATATAGGAACTTTAATAAAATGTTCCCCATAGTTGATAGAAGCTGATTCCTGGTTTAAGCACTGGACCTAATAATGTGATGTTGTTATATTAGCAATTCTGTAGACCCTCTACTCTTAAACTCTGGTAAAAATGAAAATCTCTAAATATTCAGAATTTAGACTTGACATTATAAGAACTTAAATAAAATGTTTCCTTGAGTTGATAAAGATGATTCTGATGCCTAATTTAAGCACTGGACCTAATAATGTTCTGATTTTATATTAGCAATTATGTAGACCCTCTACTCTTAAAATTTAGCAGAAAATGAACATTTCAAAATATTTAGAATTTCTACTTGAAATTATAGGAACTTAAAATTTTCCCTGAGTTGATAGAAGTTTATTCTAATGCCTGGTTTAAGCACAGGTCCTTAAAATGTTATGGTGTTAAGTGAAATACTCTGTAGGGCCTGTACATTTAAAATTTAGCTGAAAATGAAAATTTTTAAAATGTCAAAATTTCTATATTTATTCTGGGCATATGTATGTGTGCTTCTGTGTGTGTCTGTATATTACTCTGGGTATGACTCTGGGTATGACTCTGGGTATGACTCTAGATATGACTCTGGGTCTGACCCTGGGCATATCTTTATGTGACTCTGGGTTTATCTGTGCATGATTCTGCATTTGACAATGTGTGATTCTGGGCATGTCTGGACATGTCTGGGCATCTCTAGACATGTCTGGGCATGTCTGGGAATGACTTGAAAACTGATATCTCTAGTTCTGGTCATAGTAGTGACAAGCTGCCAGTGTACACCGAAAGGGGAGAGTCCCAGCTATTTAAGTTTACCCTCAGAAATACTGTAAATCAGGCAGTTCCTGAGATATCTAGGTGGGATAACAGGTTTAGACTAGGACCACTGCATTGAAGTCAGATATCTCTGATTCCCTAGAGCCAATTTTGAATAATCCAGTACTCTTAGAAAAAGGTGGACCCTCAGGTGTTTCCTAAGAAACAAATACCCCTGCTGCCCTTGGGCAAATGCCCGTTTAGACCATACAAAAATTATGGCCCTGATCTGGGCACGTCTTGGCATGACTTTAGTTATGGCCAGGAACATGTCTGTACAAGACTCTGGGTACATCTGGGCATGACTCTAAATGTGACTTTGTTTGACTCTAGCTGTGAGAATATAATCTTTAAATGTAGATGAAAATGAAAATGTCTAAATATTCAGAATTTCTACTTGAAATTGTAGGAATTTAAATACAATGTTCCCCATAGTTGATAGAAGCTGATTCTGATGCCTGTTTTATGTACAGGACCTAATAATGTTATGGTATTATGTTAAAAAATCCTAAGGTCCTTAACCCTTAAAATTTGGCTGTAAATTAAAATTTCAACATTTTCCAAATTTCAATTTAAAATTATAGGAACTTTAATAAAATGTTCCCAATAGTTGATAGAAGCTGATTCTGATGCCTGGTTTAAGCACTGGACCTAATAATGTGACGATGTTACATTAGCAATTCTGGTGACCCTCTACTCTTAAACTCTGGTAAAAATGAAATTTTCTAAATATACAGAATTTAGACTTAAAATTATAAGAACTTAAATAAAATGTTTACTTGAGTTGATAAAGAGGATTCTGATGCCTGGTTTAAGCACTGGACCTAATAATGTTCTTATTTTATATTAGCAATTCTGTAGACTCTACTCTTAAAATTTAGCAGAAAATGAACATTTCAAAATATTTAGAATTTCTTCTTAAAATTATAGGAACTTAAATAAAATGTTTCCCTCAGTTGATAGAAGCTTATTCTAATGCCTGGTTTAAGCACAGGTCCTTATAATGTTATGGTGCTATGTGAAATACTCTGTAGGGCTTGTACATTTAAAATTTAGCTAAAAATGAAAATTTTAAAAATGTCAAAATTTCTATATTTATTCTGGGCATAAGTGTGTGTGTGTGTGTGTGTGTGTGTGTGTGTGTGTGTGTGTGTGTGTGTCTGTATATTGCTCTGGGTATGACTCTGGGTATGACTCTAATTATGACTCTGGGTCTGACCCTGGGTATATCTTTATGTGACTCCAGGTTTACCTGTGCTTGACTCTGCATTTGACTATGTGTGATTCTGGGCATGTCTGGACATGTCTGGGCATGTCTTGGCATGTCTGGACATGTCTGGGCATCTCTAGACATGTCTGGTCATGTCTGGGAATGACTGGAAAACTGATATCTCTAGTTCTGGTCATAGTAGAGACAAACTGCCAGTGTCCACCGAAAGGGGAGAGTCCCAGCTATTTAAGTTTACCCTCAGAAATACTGTAAATCAGGCAGTTCCTGAGATACCTAGGTGGGATAACAGGTTTGGACCAGGACCACTGCATTGAAGTCAGATATCTCCGATTCCCTAGAGCAAATTTTGAATAATCTAGTACTCTTAGAAAAAGGGGACCCTCAGGTGTTTGCCTAAGACCCATATACCCCTGGTGCCCTTAGGCAAATGCCCATTGAGACCATACAAAAATAAGGCCCTGATTTGGGCACGTCTTGGCATGACTTTAGTTATGACCAGGAACATGTTTGTACAAGACTCTGGGTACATCTGGGCATGACTCTAAATGTGACTTTGTTTGACTCTAGATGTGAGAATATAATCTTTAAATGTAGCTGAAAATGAAAATTTCTAAATATTTAATAAAATGTTCCCCTGAGTTGATAGAAGCTGGTTCTGATGCCTGGTTTAAGCACATGACCTAATAATGTTATAGAGTTATATAAAAAAATTCTTAAGGTCCTGAACCCTTAAAATTTGGCTGTAAATTAAAATTTCAACATTTTCCAAATTTCGATTTAAAATTATAGGAACTTTAATAAAATGTTCCCCATAGTTGATATAAGCTGATTCTGATGCCTGGTTTAAGCACTGGACCTAATAATGTGACGATGTTACATTAGCAATTCTGGTGACCCTCTACTCTTAAACTCTGGTAAAAATTAAAATTTCTAAATATACAGAATTTAGACTTAAAATTATAAGAACTTAAATAAAATGTTTACTTGAGTTGATAAAGAGGATTCTGATGCCTGGTTTAAGCACTGGACCTAATAATGTTCTTATTTTATATTAGCAATTCTGTAGACTCTACTCTTAAAATTTAGCAGAAAATTAACATTTCAAAATATTTAGAATTTCTTCTTAAAATTATAGGAACTTAAATAAAATGTTTCCCTGAGTTGATAGAAGCTTATTCTAATGCCTGGTTTAAGCACAGGTCCTTATAATGTTATGGTGCTATGGGAAATACTCTGTAGGGCTTGTACATTTAAAATTTAGCTAAAAATGAAAATTTTAAAAATGTCAAAATTTCTATATTTATTCTGGGCATAAGTGTGTGTGCTTCTGTGTGTGTGTGTGTGTGTGTGTGTGTGTGTCTGTAAATTACTTTGGGTATGACTCTGGGTATGACTCTAATTATGACTCTGGGTCTGACCCTGGGTATATCTTTATGTGACTCCAGGTTTACCTGTGCTTGACTCTGCGTTTGACTATGTGTGATTCTGGGCATGTCTGGGCATGTCTTGGCAAGTCTGGACATGTCTGGGCATCTCTAGGCATGTCTGGACATGTCTGGGCATCTCTAAATATGTCTGGTCATGTCTGGGAATGACTGGAAAACTGATATCTCTAGTTCTGGTCATAGTAGGGACAAACTGCCAGTGTCCACCGAAAGGGGAGAGTCCCAGCTATTTAAGTTTACCCTCAGAAATACTGTAAATCAGGCAGTTCCTGAGATACCTAGGTGGGATAACAGGTTTGGACCAGGACCACTGCATTGAAGTCAGATATCTCTGATTCCCTAGAGCCAATTTTGAATAATCTAGTACTCTTAGAAAAAGGGGACCCTCAGGTGTTTGCATAAGACCCATATACCCTTGGTGCCCATAGGAAAATGCCCATTGAGACCATACAAAAATAAGACCCTGATTTGGGCACGTCTTGGCATGACTTTAGTTATGACCAGGAACATGTCTGTACAAGACTCTGGGTACATCTGGGCATGACTCTAAATGTGACTTTGTTTGACTCTAGATGTGAGAATATAATCTTTAAATGTAGCTGAAAATGAAAATTTCTAAATATTAAGAATTTCTTCTTGAAATTATAGGAATTTTAATAAAATGTTCCCCTGAGTTGATAGAAGCTGGTTCTGATGCCTGGTTTAAGCACATGACCTAATAATGTTATAGAGTTATATTAAAAATTCTTAAGGTCCTGAACCCTTAAAATTTGGCTGTAAATTAAAATGTCAACATTTTCCAAATTTCAATTTAAAATTATAGGAACTTTAATAAAATGTTCCCCATAGTTGATAGAAGCTGATTCTGATGCCTGGTTTAAGCACTGGACCTAATAATGTGACGATGTTACATTAGCAATTCTGGTGACCCTCTACTCTTAAACTCTGGTAAAAATGAAAATTTCTAAATATACAGAATTTAGACTTAAAATTATAAGAACTTAAATAAAATGTTTACTTGAGTTGATAAAGAGGATTCTGATGCCTGGTTTAAGCACTGGACCTAATAATGTTCTTATTTTATATTAGCAATTCTGTAGACTCTCTACTCTTAAAATTTAGCAGAAAATGAACATTTCAAAATATTTAGAATTTCTTCTTAAAATTATAGGAACTTAAAAAAAATGTTTTCCAGAGTTGATAGAAGCTTATTCTAATGCCTGGTTTAAGCACAGGTCCTTATAATGTTATGGTGCTATGTGAAATACTCTGTAGGGCTTGTACATTTAAAATTTAGCTAAAAATGAAAATTTTAAAAATGTCAAAATTTCTATATTTATTCTGGGCATTAGTGTGTGTGCTTCTGTGTGTGTGTCTGTATATTACTCTGGGTATGACTCTAATTATGACTCTGGGTCTGACCCTGGGTATATCTTTATGTGACTCTAGGTTTACCTGTGCTTGACTCTGCGTTTGACTATGTGTGATTCTGGGCATGTCTGGACATGTCTGGGCATGTCTTGGCATGTCTCGACATGTCTGGGCATCTCTAGACATGTCTGGACATGTCTGGGCATGTCTTGGCATGTCTGGACATGTCTGGGCATCTCTAGACATGTCTGGTCATGTCTGGGAATGACTGGAAAACTGAAATCTCTAGTTCTGGTCATAGTAGAGACAAACTGCCAGTGTCCACCTAAAGGGGAGAGTCCCAGCTATTTAAGTTTACCATCAGAAATACTGTAAGTCAGGCAGTTCCTGAGATGCCTAGGTGGGATAACAGGTTTGGACCAGGACCACTGCATTGAAGTTAGATATCTCCGATTCCCTAGAGCCAATTTTGAATAATCTAGTCCTCTTAGAAAAAGGGGACCCTCAGGTGTTTGCCTAAGACCCATATACCCCTGGTGCCCTTAGGCAAATGCCCATTGAGACCATACAAAAATAAGGCCCTGATTTGGGCACGACTTGGCATGACTTTAGTTATGACCAGGAACATGTCTGTACAAGACTCTGGGTACATCTGGGCATGACTCTAAATGTGACTTTGTTTGACTCTAGATGTGAGAATATAATCTTTAAATGTAGCTGAAAATGAAAATGTCTAAATATTAAGAATTTCTTCTTGAAATTATAGGAATTTTAATAAAATGTTCCCCTGAGTTGATAGAAGCTGGTTATGATGCCTGGTTTAAGCACATGACCTAATAATGTTATAGAGTTATATTAAAAATTCTTAAGGTCCTGAACCCTTAAAATTTGGCTGTAAATTAAAATTTCAACATTTTCCAAATTTCGATTTAAAATTATAGGAACTTTAATAAAATGTTCCCCATAGTTGATAGAAGCTGATTCTGATGCCTGGTTTAAGCACTGGGACCTAATAATGTGACGATGTTACATTAGTAATTCTGGTGACCCTCTACTCTTAAACTCTGGTAAAAATGAAAATTTCTAAATATACAGAATTTAGACTTAAAATGATAAGAACTTAAATAAAATGTTTACTTGAGTTGATAAAGAGGATTCTGATGCCTGGTTTAAGCACTGGACCTAATAATGTTCTTATTTTATATTAGCAATTCTGTAGACTCTCTACTCTTAAAATTTAGCAGAAAATGAACATTTCAAAATATTTAGAATTTCTTCTTAAAATTATAGGAACTTAAATAAAATGTTTCCCTGAGTTGATAGAAGCTTTTTCTAATGCCTGGTTTAAGCACAGGTCCTTATAATGTTATGGTGCTATGTGAAATACTCTGTAGGGCTTGTACATTTAAAATGTAGCTAAAAATTAAAATTTTAAAATGTCAAAATTTCTATATTTATTCTGGGCATAAGTGTGTGTGCTTCTCTGTGTGTGTCTGTATATTACTCTGGGTATGACTCTGGGTATGACTCTAATTATGACTCTGGGTCTGACCCTGGGTATATCTTTATGTGACTCCAGGTTTACCTGTGCTTGACTCTGTGTTTGACTAATTGTGATTCTGGGCATGTCTGGACATGTCTGGGCATGTCTTGGCATGTCTGGACATGTCTGGTCATCTCTAGACATGTCTGGACATGTCTGGGCATGTCTTGGCATGTCTGGGCATCTCAAGACATGTCTGGTCATGTCTGGGAATGACTGGAAAACTGATATCTCTAGTTCTGGTTATAGTAGAGACAAACTGCCAGTGTCCACCGAAAGGGGAGAGTCCCAGCTATTTAAGTTTACCCTCAGAAATACTGTAAGTCAGGCAGTTCCTGAGATACCTAGGTGGGATAACAGGTTTGGACCAGGACCACTGCATTGAAGTCAGATATCTCCGATTCCCTAGAGCCAATTTTGAATAATCTAGTACTCTTAGAAAAAGGGGACCCTCAGGTGTTTGCCTAAGACCCATATACCCCTGGTGCCCTTAGGCAAATGCCCATTGAGACCATACAAAAATAAGGCCCTGATTTGGGCACGTCTTGGCATGACTTTAGTTATGACCAGGAACATGTCTGTACAAGACTCTGGGTACATCTGGGCATGACTCTAAATGTGACTTTGTTTGACTCTAGATGTGAGAATATAATCTTTAAATGTAGCTGAAAATGAAAATTTCTAAATATTAAGAATTTCTTCTTGAAATTATAGGAATTTTAATAAAATGTTCCCCTGAGTTGATAGAAGCTGGTTCTGATGCCTGGTTTAAGCACATGACCTAATAATGTTATAGAGTTATATTAAAAATTCTTAAGGTCCTGAACCTTTAAAATTTGGCTGTAAATTAAAATTTCAACATTTTCCAAATTTCAATTTAAAATTATAGGAACTTTAATAAAATGTTCTCCATAGTTGATAGAAGCAGATTCTGATGCCTGGCTTAAGCACTGGACCTAATAATGTGACGATGTTACATTAGCAATTCTGGTGACCCTCTACTCTTAAACTCTGGTAAAAATTAAAATTTCTAAATATACAGAATTTAGACTTAAAATTATAAGAACTTAAATAAAATGTTTACTTGAGTTGATAAAGAGGATTCTGATGCCTGGTTTAAGCACTGGACCTAATAATGTTCTTATTTTATATTAGCAATTCTGTAGACTCTCTACTCTTAAAATTTAGCAGAAAATGAACATTTCAAAATATTTAGAATTTCTTCTTAAAATTATAGGAACTTAAAAAAAATGTTTTCCAGAGTTGATAGAAGCTTATTCTAATGCCTGGTTTAAGCACAGGTCCTTATAATGTTATGGTGCTATGTGAAATACTCTGTAGGGCTTGTACATTTAAAATTTAGCTAAAAATGAAAATTTTAAAAATGTCAAAATTTCTATATTTATTCTGGGCATTAGTGTGTGTGCTTCTGTGTGTGTGTCTGTATATTACTCTGGGTATGACTCTAATTATGACTCTGGGTCTGACCCTGGGTATATCTTTATGTGACTCTAGGTTTACCTGTGCTTGACTCTGCGTTTGACTATGTGTGATTCTGGGCATGTCTGGACATGTCTGGGCATGTCTTGGCATGTCTCGACATGTCTGGGCATCTCTAGACATGTCTGGACATGTCTGGGCATGTCTTGGCATGTCTGGACATGTCTGGGCATCTCTAGACATGTCTGGTCATGTCTGGGAATGACTGGAAAACTGAAATCTCTAGTTCTGGTCATAGTAGAGACAAACTGCCAGTGTCCACCTAAAGGGGAGAGTCCCAGCTATTTAAGTTTACCATCAGAAATACTGTAAGTCAGGCAGTTCCTGAGATGCCTAGGTGGGATAACAGGTTTGGACCAGGACCACTGCATTGAAGGCAGATATCTCCGATTCCCTAGAGCCAATTTTGAATAATCTAGTACTCTTAGAAAAAGGGGACCCTCAGGTGTTTGCCTAAGACCCATATACCCCTGGTGCCCTTAGGCAAATGCCCATTGAGACCATACAAAAATAAGGCCCTGATTTGGGCACGACTTGGCATGACTTTAGTTATGACCAGGAACATGTCTGTACAAGACTCTGGGTACATCTGGGCATGACTCTAAATGTGACTTTGTTTGACTCTAGATGTGAGAATATAATCTTTAAATGTAGCTGAAAATGAAAATGTCTAAATATTAAGAATTTCTTCTTGAAATTATAGGAATTTTAATAAAATGTTCCCCTGAGTTGATAGAAGCTGGTTATGATGCCTGGTTTAAGCACATGACCTAATAATGTTATAGAGTTTAGACTTAAAATTATAAGAACTTAAATAAAATGTTTACTTCAGTTGATAAAGAGGATTCTGATGCCTGGTTTAAGCACTGGACCTAATAATGTGACGATGTTACATTAGCAATTCTGGTGACCCTCTACTCTTAAACTCTGGTAAAAATGAAATTTTCTAAATATACAGAATTTAGACTTAAAATTATAAGAACTTAAAATATTTACTTGAGTTGATAAAGAGGATTCTTATGCCTGGTTTAAGCACTGGACCTAAAAATGTTCTTATTTTATATTAGCAATTCTGTAGACTCTCTACTCTTAAAATTTAGCAGAAAATGAACATTTCAAAATATTTAGAATTTTTTCTTAAAATTATAGGAACTTAAATAAAATGTTTCCCTGAGTTGATAGAAGCTTATTCTAATGCCTGGTTTAAGCATAGGTCCTTCTAATGTTATGGTGCTATGTGAAATACTCTGTAGGGCTTATACATTTAAAATTTAGCTAAAAATTAAAATTTTAAAAATGTCAAAATTTCTATATTTATTCTGGGCATAAGTGTGTGTGCTTCTGTGTGTGTGTCTGTATATTACTCTGGGTATGACTCTGGGTATGACTCTAATTATGACTCTGGGTCTGACCCTGGGTATATCTTTATGTGACTCCAGGTTTACCTGTGCTTGACTCTGCGCTTGACTATGTGTGATTCTGGGCATGTCTGGACATGTCTGGGCATGTCTTGGCATGTCTGGACATCTCTAGACATGTCTGGTCATGTCTGGGAATGACTGGAAAACTGATATCTCTAGTTCTGGTCATAGTAGAGACAAACTGCCAGTGTCCACCGAAAGGGGAGAGTCCCAGCTATTTAAGTTTACCCTCAGAAATACTGTAAGTCAGGCAGTTCCTGAGATACCTAGGTGGGATAACAGGTTTGGACCAGGACCACTGCATTGAAGTCAGATATCTCCGATTCCCTAGAGCCAATTTTGAATAATCTAGTACTCTTAGAAAAAGGGGACCCTCAGGTGTTTGCCTAAGACCCATATACCCCTGGTGTCCTTAGGCAAATGCCCATTGAGACCATACAAATATAAGGCCCTGATTTTGACACGTCTTGGCATGACTTTAATTATGACCATGAACATGTCTGTACAAGACTCTGGGTACATCTGGGCATGACTCTAAATGTGACTTTGTTTGACTCTAGATGTGAGAATATAATCTTTAAATGTAGCTGAAAATGAAAATTTCTAAATATTAAGAATTTCTTCTTGAAATTATAGGAATTTTAATAAAATGTTCCCCTGAGTTGATAGAAGCTGGTTCTGATGCCTGGTTTAAGCACATGACCTAATAATGTTATAGAGTTATATTAAAAATTCTTAAGGTCCTGAACCCTTAAAATTTGGCTGTAAATTAAAATTTCAACATTTTCCAAATTTCGATTTAAAATTATAGGAACTTTAATAAAATGTTCCCCATAGTTGATAGAAGCTGATTCTGATGCCTGGTTTAAGCACTGGGACCTAATAATGTGACGATGTTACATTAGCAATTCTGGTGACCCTTTACTCTTAAACTCTGGTAAAAATGACAATTTCTAAATATACAGAATTTAGACTTAAAATTATAAGAACTTAAATAAAATGTTTACTTGAGTTGATAAAGAGGACTCTGATGCCTGGTTTAAGCACTGGACCTAATAATGTTCTTATTTTATATTAGCAATTCTGTAGACTCTCTACTCTTAAAATTTAGCAGAAAATGAACATTTCAAAATATTTAGAATTTCTTCTTAAAATTATAGGAATTTAAATAAAATGTTTCACTGAGTTGATAGAAGCTTATTCTAATGCCTGGTTTAAGCACAGGTCCTTATAATGTTATGGTGCTATGTGAAATACTCTGTAGGGCTTGTACATTTAAAATTTAGCTAAAAATGAAAATTTTAAAAATGTCAAAATGTCTATATTTATTCTGGGCATAAGTGTGTGTCCTTCTGTGTGTGTGTCTGTATATTACTCTGGGTATGTCTCTAATTATGACTCTGGGTCTGACCCTGGGTATATCTTTATGTGACTCTAGGTTTACCTGTGCTTGACTCTGCGTTTGACTATGTGTGATTCTGGGCATGTCTGGACATGTATGGGCATGTCTTGGCATGTCTGGGCATCTCTAGACATGTCTGGACATGTCTGGGCATGTCTTGGCATGTCTGGGCATCTTTAGACATGTCTGGTCATGTCTGGGAAGGACTGGAAGACTGATATCTCTAGTTCTGGTCATAGTAGAGACAAACTGCCAGTGTCCACCGAAAGGGGAGAGTCCCAGCTATTTAAGTTTACCCTCAGAAATACTGTAAGTCAGGCAGTTCCTGAGATACCTAGGTGGGATAACAGGTTTTTGAACAGGACCACTGCATTGAAGTCAGATATCTCCGATTCCCTAGAGCCAATTTTGAATAATCTAGTACTCTTAGAAAAAGGGGACCCTCAGGTGTTTGCCTAAGACCCATATACCCTTGGTGCCCTTAGGCAAATGCCCATTGAGACCATACAAAAATAAGGCCCTGATTTGGGCACGTCTTGGCATGACTTTAGTTATGACCAGGAACATGTCTATACAAGACTCCGGGTACATCTGGGCATGACTCTAAATGTGACTTTGTTTGACTCTAGATGTGAGAATATAATCTTTAAATGTAGCTGAAAATGAACATTTCTAAATATTAAGAATTTCTTCTTGAAATTATAGGAATTTTAATAAAACGTTCCCCTGAGTTGATAGAAGCTGGTTCTGATGCCTGGTTTAAGCACATGACCTAATAATGTTATAGAGTTATATAAAAAATTCTTAAGGTCCTGAACCCTTAAAATTTGTCTGTAAATTAAAATTTCAACATTTTCCAAATTTCGATTTAAAATTATAGGAACTTTAATAAAATGTTCCCCATAGTTGATAGAAGCTGATTCTGATGCCTGGTTTAAGCACTGGGACCTAATAATGTGACAATGTTACATTAGTAATTCTGGTGACCCTCTACTCTTAAACTCTGGTAAAAATGAAAATTTCTAAATATACAGAATTTAGACTTAAAATGATAAGAACTTAAATAAAATGTTTACTTGAGTTGATAAAGAGGATTCTGATGCCTGGTTTAAGCACTGGACCTAATAATGTTCTTATTTTATATTAGCAATTCTGTAGACTCTCTACTCTTAAAATTTAGCAGAAAATGAACATTTCAAAATATTTAGAATTTCTTCTTAAAATTATAGGAACTTAAATAAAATGTTTCCCTGAGTTGATAGAAGCTTATTCTAATGCCTGGTTTAAGCACAGGTCCTTATAATGTTTAGAGATGAGCGCCTGAAATTTTTCGGGTTTTGTGTTTTGGTTTTGGGTTCGGTTCTGCGGCCGTGTTTTGGGTTCGAACGCGTTTTGGCAAAACGTCACCGAATTATTTTTGTCGGATTCGGGTGTGTTTTGGATTCGGGTGTTTTTTTCCAAAAACACTAAAAAACAGCTTAAATCATAGAATTTGGGGGTCATTTTGATCCCAAAGTATTATTAACCTCAAAAACCATAATTTACACTCATTTTCAGTCTATTCTGAATACCTCACACCTCACAATATTATTTTTAGTCCTAAAATTTGCACCGAGGTCGCTGTGTGAGTAAGATAAGCGACCCTAGTGGCCGACACAAACACCGGGCCCATCTAGGAGTGGCACTGCAGTGTCACGCAGGATGTCCCTTCCAAAAAACCCTCCCCAAACAGCACATGACGCAAAGAAAAAAAGAGGCGCAATGAGGTAGCTGTGTGAGTAAGATTAGCGACCCTAGTGGCCGACACAAACACCGGGCCCATCTAGGAGTGGCACTGCAGTGTCACGCAGGATGGCCCTTCCAAAAAACCCTCCCCAAACAGCACATGACGCAAAGAAAAAAAGAGGCGCAATGAGGTAGCTGTGTGAGTAAGATTAGCGACCCTAGTGGCCGACACAAACACCGGGCCCATCTAGGAGTGGCACTGCAGTGTCACGCAGGATGGCCCTTCCAAAAAACCCTCCCCAAACAGCACATGACGCAAAGAAAAAAAGAGGCGCAATGAGGTAGCTGACTGTGTGAGTAAGATTAGCGACCCTAGTGGCCGACACAAACACCGGGCCCATCTAGGAGTGGCACTGCAGTGTCACGCAGGATGTCCCTTCCAAAAAACCCTCCCCAAACAGCACATGACGCAAAGAAAAAAAGAGGCGCAATGAGGTAGCTGTGTGAGTAAGATTAGCGACCCTAGTGGCCGACACAAACACCGGGCCCATCTAGGAGTGGCACTGCAGTGTCACGCAGGATGTCCCTTCCAAAAAACCCTCCCCAATCAGCACATGATGCAAAGAAAAAGAAAAGAAAAAAGAGGTGCAAGATGGAATTATCCTTGGGCCCTCCCACTCACCCTTATGTTGTATAAACAAAACAGGACATGCACACTTTAACCAACCCATCATTTCAGTGACAGGGTCTGCCACACGACTGTGACTGATATGACGGGTTGGTTTGGACCCCCCCCAAAAAAGAAGCAATTAATCTCTCCTTGCACAAACTGGCTCTACAGAGGCAAGATGTCCACCTCATCTTCACCCTCCGATATATCACCGTGTACATCCCCCTCCTCACAGATTATCAATTCGTCCCCACTGGAATCCACCATCTCAGCTCCCTGTGTACTTTGTGGAGGCAATTGCTGCTGGTCAATGTCTCCGCGGAGGAATTGATTATAATTCATTTTAATGAACATCATCTTCTCCACATTTTCTGGATGTAACCTCGTACGCCGATTGCTGACAAGGTGAGCGGCGGCACTAAACACTCTTTCGGAGTACACACTTGTGGGAGGGCAACTTAGGTAGAATAAAGCCAGTTTGTGCAAGGGCCTCCAAATTGCCTCTTTTTCCTGCCAGTATAAGTACGGACTGTGTGACGTGCCTACTTGGATGCGGTCACTCATATAATCCTCCACCATTCTATCAATGTTGAGAGAATCATATGCAGTGACAGTAGACGACATGTCCGTAATCATTGTCAGGTCCTTCAGTCCGGACCAGATGTCAGCATCAGCAGTCGCTCCAGACTGCCCTGCATCACCGCCAGCGGGTGGGCTCGGAATTCTGAGCCTTTTCCTCGCACCCCCAGTTGCGGGAGAATGTGAAGGAGGAGATGTTGACAGGTCGCATTCCGCTTGACTTGACAATTTTGTCACCAGCAGGTCTTTCAACCCCAGCAGACCTGTGTCTGCCGGAAAGAGAGATCCAAGGTAGGCTTTAAATCTAGGATCGAGCACGGTGGCCAAAATGTAGTGCTCTGATTTCAACAGATTGACCACCCGTGAATCCTTGTTAAGCGAATTAAGGGCTGCATCCACAAGTCCCACATGCCTAGCGGAATCGCTCCCTTTTAGCTCCTTCTTCAATGCCTCCAGCTTCTTCTGCAAAAGCCTGATGAGGGGAATGACCTGACTCAGGCTGGCAGTGTCTGAACTGACTTCACGTGTGGCAAGTTCAAAGGGCATCAGAACCTTGCACAACGTTGAAATCATTCTCCACTGCACTTGAGACAGGTGCATTCCATCTCCTATATCGTGCTCAATTGTATAGGCTTGAATGGCCTTTTGCTGCTCCTCCAACCTCTGAAGCATATAGAGGGTTGAATTCCACCTCGTTACCACTTCTTGCTTCAGATGATGGCAGGGCAGGTTCAGTAGTTTTTGGTGGTGCTCCAGTCTTCTGTACGTGGTGCCTGTACGCCGAAAGTGTCCCGCAATTTTTCTGGCCACCGACAGCATCTCTTGCACGCCCCTGTCGTTTTTAAAAAAATTCTGCACCACCAAATTCAAGGTATGTGCAAAACATGGGACGTGCTGGAATTTGCCCATATTTAATGCACACACAATATTGCTGGCGTTGTCCGATGCCACAAATCCACAGGAGAGTCCAATTGGGGTAAGCCATTCCGCGATGATCTTCCTCAGTTGCCGTAAGAGGTTTTCAGCTGTGTGCGTATTCTGGAAAGCGGTGATACAAAGCGTAGCCTGCCTAGGAAAGAGTTGGCGTTTGCGAGATGCTGCTACTGGTGCCGCCGCTGCTGTTCTTGCGGCGGGAGTCCATACATCTACCCAGTGGGCTGTCACAGTCATATAGTCCTGACCCTGCCCTGCTCCACTTGTCCACATGTCCGTGGTTAAGTGGACATTGGGTACAACTGCATTTTTTAGGAGACTGGTGAGTCTTTTTCTGACGTCCGTGTACATTCTCGGTATCGCCTGCCTAGAGAAGTGGAACCTAGATGGTATTTGGTAACGGGGGCACACTGCCTCAATAAATTGTCTAGTTCCCTGTGAACTAACGGCGGATACCGGACGCACGTCTAACACCAACATAGTTGTCAAGGACTCAGTTATCCGCTTTGCAGTAGGATGACTGCTGTGATATTTCATCTTCCTCGCAAAGGACTGTTGAACAGTCAATTGCTTACTGGAAGTAGTACAAGTGGGCTTACGACTTCCCCTCTGGGATGACCATCGACTCCCAGCGGCAACAACAGCAGCGCCAGCAGCAGTAGGCGTTACACGCAAGGATGCATCGGAGGAATCCCAGGCAGGAGAGGACTCGTCAGACTTGCCAGTGACATGGCCTGCAGGACTATTGGCATTCCTGGGGAAGGAGGAAATTGACACTGAGGGAGTTGGTGGGGTGGTTTGCGTGAGCTTGGTTACAAGAGGAAGGGATTTACTGGTCAGTGGACTGCTTCCGCTGTCACCCAAAGTTTTTGAACTTGTCACTGACTTATTATGAATGCGCTGCAGGTGACGTATAAGGGAGGATGTTCCGAGGTGGTTAACGTCCTTACCCCTACTTATTACAGCTTGACAAAGGGAACACACGGCTTGACACCTGTTGTCCGCATTTCTGGTGAAATACCTCCACACCGAAGAGCTGATTTTTTTGGTATTTTCACCTGGCATGTCAACGGCCATATTCCTCCCACGGACAACAGGTGTCTCCCCGGGTGCCTGACTTAAACAAACCACCTCACCATCAGAATCCTCCTGGTCAATTTCCTCCCCAGCGCCAGCAACACCCATATCCTCCTCATCCTGGTGTACTTCAACACTGACATCTTCAATCTGACTATCAGGAACTGGACTGCGGGTGCTCCTTCCAGCACTTGCAGGGGGCGTGCAAATGGTGGAAGGCGCATGCTCTTCACGTCCAGTGTTGGGAAGGTCAGGCATCGCAACCGACACAATTGGACTCTCCTTGTGGATTTGGGATTTCAAAGAACGCACAGTTCTTTGCGGTGCTTTTGCCAGCTTGAGTCTTTTCAGTTTTCTAGCGAGAGGCTGAGTGCTTCCATCCTCATGTGAAGCTGAACCACTAGCCATGAACATAGGCCAGGGCCTCAGCCGTTCCTTGCCACTCCGTGTGGTAAATGGCATATTGGCAAGTTTACGCTTCTCCTCCGACAATTTTATTTTAGGTTTTGGAGTCCTTTTTTTACTGATATTTGGTGTTTTGGTTTTGACATGCTCTGTACTATGCCATTGGGCATCGGCCTTGGCAGACGACGTTGCTGGCATTTCATCGTCTCGGCCATGACTAGTGGCAGCAGCTTCAGCACGAGGTGGAAGTGGATCTTGATCTTTCCCTAATTTTGGAACCTCAACATTTTTGTTCTCCATATTTTAATAGGCACAACTAAAAGGCACCTCAGGTAAACAATGGAGATGGATGGATTGGATACTAGTATACAATTATGGACGGGCTGCCGAGTGCCGACACAGAGGTAGCCACAGCCGTGAACTACCGCACTGTACTGTGTCTGCTGCTAATATATAGACTGGTTGATAAAGAGATAGTATACTCGTAACTAGTATGTATGTATAAAGAAAGAAAAAAAAACCACGGTTAGGTGGTATATACAATTATGGACGGGCTGCCGAGTGCCGACACAGAGGTAGCCACAGCCGTGAACTACCGCACTGTACTGTGTCTGCTGCTAATATATAGACTGGTTGATAAAGAGATAGTATACTCGTAACTAGTATGTATGTATAAAGAAAGAAAAAAAAACCACGGTTAGGTCACTGGTATATACAATTATGGACGGGCTGCCGAGTGCCGACACAGAGGTAGCCACAGCCGTGAACTACCGCACTGTACTGTGTCTGCTGCTAATATATAGACTGGTTGATAAAGAGATAGTATACTCGTAACTAGTATGTATGTATAAAGAAAGAAAAAAAAAACACGGTTAGGTCACTGGTATATACAATTATGGACGGGCTGCCGAGTGCCGACACAGAGGTAGCCACAGCCGTGAACTACCGCACTGTACTGTGTCTGCTGCTAATATATAGACTGGTTGATAAAGAGATAGTATACTCGTAACTAGTATGTATGTATAAAGAAAGAAAAAAAAACCACGGTTAGGTCACTGGTATATACAATTATGGACGGGCTGCCGAGTGCCGACACAGAGGTAGCCACAGCCGTGAACTACCGCACTGTACTGTGTCTGCTGCTAATATATAGACTGGTTGATAAAGAGATAGTATACTCGTAACTAGTATGTATGTATAAAGAAAGAAAAAAAAACCACGGTTAGGTCACTGGTATATACAATTATGGACGGGCTGCCGAGTGCCGACACAGAGGTAGCCACAGCCGTGAACTACCGCACTGTACTGTGTCTGCTGCTAATATATAGACTGGTTGATAAAGAGATAGTATACTCGTAACTAGTATGTATGTATAAAGAAAGAAAAAAAAAACACGGTTAGGTCACTGGTATATACAATTATGGACGGGCTGCCGAGTGCCGACACAGAGGTAGCCACAGCCGTGAACTACCGCACTGTACTGTGTCTGCTGCTAATATATAGACTGGTTGATAAAGAGATAGTATACTCGTAACTAGTATGTATGTATAAAGAAAGAAAAAAAAACCACGGTTAGGTCACTGGTATATACAATTATGGACGGGCTGCCGAGTGCCGACACAGAGGTAGCCACAGCCGTGAACTACCGCACTGTACTGTGTCTGCTGCTAATATATAGACTGGTTGATAAAGAGATAGTATACTCGTAACTAGTATGTATGTATAAAGAAAGAAAAAAAAACCACGGTTAGGTCACTGGTATATACAATTATGGACGGGCTGCCGAGTGCCGACACAGAGGTAGCCACAGCCGTGAACTACCGCACTGTACTGTGTCTGCTGCTAATATATAGACTGGTTGATAAAGAGATAGTATACTCGTAACTAGTATGTATGTATAAAGAAAGAAAAAAAAACCACGGTTAGGTCACTGGTATATACAATTATGGACGGGCTGCCGAGTGCCGACACAGAGGTAGCCACAGCCGTGAACTACCGCACTGTACTGTGTCTGCTGCTAATATATAGACTGGTTGATAAAGAGATAGTATACTCGTAACTAGTATGTATGTATAAAGAAAGAAAAAAAAACCACGGTTAGGTCACTGGTATATACAATTATGGACGGGCTGCCGAGTGCCGACACAGAGGTAGCCACAGCCGTGAACTACCGCACTGTACTGTGTCTGCTGCTAATATATAGACTGGTTGATAAAGAGATAGTATACTCGTAACTAGTATGTATGTATAAAGAAAGAAAAAAAAACCACGGTTAGGTCACTGGTATATACAATTATGGACGGGCTGCCGAGTGCCGACACAGAGGTAGCCACAGCCGTGAACTACCGCACTGTACTGTGTCTGCTGCTAATATATAGACTGGTTGATAAAGAGATAGTATACTCGTAACTAGTATGTATGTATAAAGAAAGAAAAAAAAACCACGGTTAGGTCACTGGTATATACAATTATGGACGGGCTGCCGAGTGCCGACACAGAGGTAGCCACAGCCGTGAACTACCGCACTGTACTGTGTCTGCTGCTAATATATAGACTGGTTGATAAAGAGATAGTATACTCGTAACTAGTATGTATGTATAAAGAAAGAAAAAAAACCACGGTTAGGTCACTGGTATATACAATTATGGACGGGCTGCCGAGTGCCGACACAGAGGTAGCCACAGCCGTGAACTACCGCACTGTACTGTGTCTGCTGCTAATATATAGACTGGTTGATAAAGAGATAGTATACTCGTAACTAGTATGTATGTATAAAGAAAGAAAAAAAAACCACGGTTAGGTCACTGGTATATACAATTATGGACGGGCTGCCGAGTGCCGACACAGAGGTAGCCACAGCCGTGAACTACCGCACTGTACTGTGTCTGCTGCTAATATATAGACTGGTTGATAAAGAGATAGTATACTCGTAACTAGTATGTATGTATAAAGAAAGAAAAAAAAACCACGGTTAGGTCACTGGTATATACAATTATGGACGGGCTGCCGAGTGCCGACACAGAGGTAGCCACAGCCGTGAACTACCGCACTGTACTGTGTCTGCTGCTAATATAGACTGGTTGATAAAGAGATAGTATACTACTAATATTATATACTGGTGGTCAGGTCACTGGTCACTAGTCACACTGGCAGTGGCACTCCTGCAGCAAAAGTGTGCACTGTTTAATTTTAATATAATATTATGTACTCCTGGCTCCTGCTATAACCTATAACTGGCACTGCAGTAGTGCTCCCCAGTCTCCCCCACAATTATAAGCTGTGTGAGCTGAGCAGTCAGACAGATATATAATATATATAGATGATGCAGCACACTGGCCTGAGCCTGAGCAGTGCACACAGATATGGTATGTATGTGACTGAGTCACTGTGTGCTGTGTATCGCTTTTTTCAGGCAGAGAACGGATTATAAATAAAAGTGGTGGTCACTGGTCACTATCAGCAAAACTCTGCACTGTACACTACTGAGTACTCCTAATGCTCCCCAAAATTAGTAAATCAAGTGTCTAAACGGAGAGGATGCCAGCCACGTCCTCTCCCTATCAATCTCAATGCACGTGTGAAAATGGCGGCGACGCGCGGCTCCTTATATAGAATCCGAGTCTCGCGATAGAATCCGAGCCTCGCGAGAATCCGACAGCGTCATGATGACGTTCGGGCGCGCTCGGGTTAACCGAGCAAGGCGGGAAGATCCGAGTCGCTCGGACTCGTGAAAAAAAACATGAAGTTCTGGCGGGTTCGGATTCAGAGAAACCGAACCCGCTCATCTCTAATAATGTTATGGTGCTTTGTGAAATACTCTGTAGGGCTTGTACATTTAAAATTTAGCAAAAAATGAAAATTTTAAAAATGTCAAAATGTCTATATTTATTCTGGGCATAAGTGTGTGTGCTTCTGTGTGTGTGTCTGTATATTACTCTGGGTATGACTCTAATTATGACTCTGGGTCTGACCCTGGGTATATCTTTATGTGACTCCAGGTTTACCTGTGCTTGACTCTGCGTTTGACTATGTGTGATTCTGGGCATGTCTGGACATGTCTGGGCATGTCTTGGCATGTCTGGGCATCTCTAGACATGTCTGGGCATGTCTTGGCATGTCTGGACATGTCTGGGCATCTCTAGACATGTCTGGTCATGTCTGGGAATGACTGGAAAACTGATATCTCTAGTTCTGGTCATAGTAGAGACAAACTGCCAGTGTCCACCGAAAGGGGAGAGTCCTAGCTATTTAAGTTTACCCTCAGAAATACTGTAAGTCAGGCAGTTCCTGAGATACCTAGGTGGGATAACAGGTTTGGACCAGGACCACTGCATTGAAGTCAGATATCTCCGATTCCCTAGAGCCAATTTTGAATAATCTAGTACTCTTAGAAAAAGGGGACCCTCAGGTGTTTGCCTAAGACCCATATACCCCTGTTGCCCTTAGGCAAATGCCCATTGAGACCATACAAAAATAAGGCCCTGATTTGGGCACGCCTTGGCATGACTTTAGTTATGACCAGGAACATGTCTGTACAAGACTCTGGGTACATCTGGGCATGACTCTAAATGTGACTTTGTTTGACTCTAGATGTGAGAATATAATCTTTAAATGTAGCTGAAAATGAAAATTTCTAAATATTAAGAATTTCTTCTTGAAATTATAGGAATTTTAATAAAATGTTCCCCTGAGTTGATAGAAGCTGGTTCTGATGCCTGGTTTAAGCACATGACCTAATAATGTTAGAGAGTTATATTAAAAATTCTTAAGGTCCTGAACCCTTAAAATTTGGTGTCACAACTGAGGGTTGGAGACCCTGACTGGGGGCCTAAGCTGTAGGGGCTGACCGGGACTTGAACTTAGGAGGAGCCATGGGACTCCTGGACATGCGTAAAGACAGTAGCAAGGATGCCCGAAGGCGTGACCACGACAACTGGAAATATCTTTCAGTGATTTATTAAATGAAAGTCATAAAACGTGCAAAAACAATAGAAAGTCACAAGTGGAAATTTAGGTGTGCAACTGGTTAATACCAGTAACCTGGAATGTAGAGAAAAGTTCTGTAAACTGTAAATGAAGCTATGGTTCCCTGGAAAACTGTAGTTGTTGAAGAGTGGCTGCTGGAAAGCCGGAATACAGACACAGGTAAGTAAGGTGATGTTGTAGAGGGTTAATCACAGAGGTGTCGTGTTACACCACAGAGTGTAACACAGAGGAGTCAGGCTTGAATGCAGGAGAGTTCACTGAAGAATCTGTAGAAGACTGTACACAGGAACCACTGGAGACAAATGAAGCACTGCAGAGAAAGTCCATGGAAGAACTGCTCACTGGAAACACTGAAGACCATTGAAGCACTGACATCCTTCAATGCTGGGACAGGCTATTTAAACCCACAGGTTAGCAGGGATTGGTGGGCAATTAACCAGAGACCAGAGTGCAGCTGCTGTGTAATCAGGCTGGGAGCAGAGTGCAGCTGATTGGCTGAAAAGTAACATGTGATGAAAACAAACATGGCTGCGCCCATGTTTGAACTTGGAGGGAAAGACTGTTTGTAACTTGCATGTGAGTTTTAACCATGAAGCTGCCAGAATCACAGTAAAGAGATTTGAGACAATGAGATGCAGCATGCTGCACACAGACAGCGCAGATGGAATCCAGGCTTGGGACACTGGGACAGTCTCAGGAGGCATTTGGAAGGTAAATACTAATAAGGAATTACCTGGATCGTGACAGTACCCTCCCCTTTAGGAGTGGCCCCAGGACACTTCTTAGGCTTGAGGAGGAAATCTGGCGTGGAAAGCCTGAAGCAACTGGATTACTAGAAGTCCTCCCAATCTTCTTCATCTGAAAGGACTGAGGAATAACATGTAGAAGGTCCCTTTCCTGGATTAGAAGTACGAGAAAATCATGCTTTTGAAGCTAGCACTCCAATAAGTCTTAAATTAAATCTTGTTCTAGAACGAGGACTTTTCATACAGAGACCTGTAGAGCTTTTTGGTAATTCTGGAACCTCTTCATGCGTGAAAGCGTAACAAGAAAGAGCAGGACCTCCCATAATGTAGCTTGAGTTATCAACAAATTCACCTTCGGAACCTGAATTGAATCCTGATGAACTTGAACTGGCTGGAACCAGAGGAGTCTTTGGACTGACGGATAGGACTTGATTATATTCGAAGGTGCTGGAATCGGCTGGAACTGAAGGAGTGTGAATCCGGTTGGAACCAGAATGAGTGGTATCCAAGTGTTCAGTTAGACCATCCTGGACCTGGTCCATGCTGGATGCCAACAGGGTGGTGCTCTCTGAAAATGGCAAACAGGAGTTCATAACTGCATCTGTAGCACAAAAATTTCCATCTGGGAACTTGGCTCTGGATACTTCCCTTGGGGCTGAAATTTCGGTGACCCCTCCTTGGGTTGACGAATCAGACACCTCTCTCAGGGTTGTTTTCTCCAGCACCCCTCCTGGGGTTACCAGATCAGAAACTCCTTTTTGAGAAGACTCATATGCCCCTAGTAGAGCTTGAACATTGGATACCTTTCCTGGAGCTGTAGAAGCAGACGCCCCGTCCTGGGCTGCAGAAACAGACGCCCCGTCTTGGGCTGCAGAATTAGATTTTCCTTTGGTGAATAAAGTCTCATTAAATCTCTTTTGTTTCCCGGAATTGGAAATGGGGCTCCTGGACATAGGACCTCAATTGTAGAATTGGGTTTTTCTTTGATCAACTTTTATATTTTTCTTGACCGACTCAGAAGGAGATGAAGAATCCACATAGGAAGGTTTGTAACTATGAATGCTGTGGTGTGGAGATCTATCCCACTTCCTCGGCTTACGGAGAGAACAATCTTTAATAAAGTGATTGGAACCCCCACAGTAGAAGCAGAGTTGAAACTGCATGCGACGCTTGCGTTCCTCTTCAGAAAGTCTAGACCGTGGCTTACTCCGGAACTTATCTTTACTTGGAGCAAGGGGAAACGACTTGGACATAGAGAGATTGGCAGCTGTTGCATCTGTGTTCTCAGCAGACTGTGGGAAGGCTTTCATGGAGACGGGAGCAGAGATAATAGGAGTATCACAGAGACACTTTGAAATAACTGGAACGATACTAGAAAGAAGGTCTTGTAACTGAACCAACAGTTGACTGAGAGTCAGGACACTGGATGCCCCTGATCCACGGAGGGCCGCTTGAATTTCATCCAGCTGGGAGGAGAGGTCCTGGAGACAGCGAACAACTTGACCCTGTGCAGCCTCCAGAAGTTCTAAGCGTGCTGCAAGTCGTTGCATCGGGTTAAACGCTTGGGCCTGGTCTCTGGCCAGATCCATTTGGTCAGTGCTTACTGGCACAACTGAGGGTTGGAGACCCTGACTGGGGGCCTCAGCTGTAGGGGCTGACCGGGACTTGAACTTAGGAGGAGCCATGGGACTCCTGGACATGCGTAAAGACAGTAGCAAGGATGCCCGAAGGCGTGACCACGACAACTGGAAATATCTTTCAGTGATTTATTAAATGAAAGTCATAAAATGTGCAAAAACAATAGAAAGTCACAAGTGGAAATTTAGGTGTGCAACTGGTTAATACCAGTAACCTGGAATGTAGAGAAAAGTTCTGTAAACTGTAAATGAAGCTATGGTTCCCTGGAAAACTGTAGTTGTTGAAGAGTGGCTGCTGGAAAGCCGGAATACAGACACAGGTAAGTAAGGTGATGTTGTAGAGGGTTAATCACAGAGGTGTCGTGTTACACCACAGAGTGTAACACAGAGGAGTCAGGCTTGAATGCAGGAGAGTTCACTGAAGAATCTGTAGAAGACTGTACACAGGAACCACTGGAGACAAATGAAGCACTGCAGAGAAAGTCCATGGAAGAACTGCTCACTGGAAACACTGAAGACCATTGAAGCACTGACATCCTTCAATGCTGGGACAGGCTATTTAAACCCACAGGTTAGCAGGGATTGGTGGGCAATTAACCAGAGACCAGAGTGCAGCTGCTGTGTAATCAGGCTGGGAGCAGAGTGCAGCTGATTGGCTGAAAAGTAACATGTGATGAAAACAAACATGGCTGCGCCCATGTTTGAACTTGGAGGGAAAGACTGTTTGTAACTTGCATGTGAGTTTTAACCATGAAGCTGCCAGAATCACAGTAAAGAGATTTGAGACAATGAGATGCAGCATGCTGCACACAGACAGCGCAGATGGAATCCAGGCTTGGGACACTGGGACAGTCTCAGGAGGCATTTGGAAGGTAAATACTAATAAGGAATTACCTGGATCGTGACATTTGGCTGTAAATTAAAATTTCAACATTTTCCAAATTTCGATTTAAAATTATAGGAACTTTAATAAAATGTTCCCCATAGTTGATAGAAGCTGATTCTGATGCCTGGTTTAAGCACTGGGACCTAATAATGTGACGATGTTACATTAGTAATTCTGGTGACCCTCTACTCTTAAACTCTGGTAAAAATGAAAATTTCTAAATATACAGAATTTAGACTTAAAATTATAAGAACTTAAATAAAATGTTTACTTGAGTTGATAAAGAGGATTCTGATGCCTGGTTTAAGCACTGGACCTAATAATGTTCTTATTTTATATTAGCAATTCTGTAGACTCTCTACTCTTAAAATTTAGCAGAAAATGAACATTTCAAAATATTTAGAATTTCTTCTTAAAATTATAGGAACTTAAATAAAATGTTTCCCTGAGTTGATAGAAGCTTATTCTAATGCCTGGTTTAAGCACAGGTCCTTATAATGTTATGGTGCTATGTGAAATACTCTGTAGTGCTTGTACATTTAAAATTTAGCAAAAAATGAAAATTTTAAAAATGTCAAAATGTCTATATTTATTCTGGGCATAAGTGTGTGTGCTTCTGTGTGTGTGTCTGTATATTACTCTGGGTATGACTCTAATTATGACTCTGGGTCTGACCCTGGGTATATCTTTATGTGACTCCAGGTTTACCTGTGCTTGACTCTGCGTTTGACTATGTGTGATTCTGGGCATGTCTGGACATGTCTGGGCATGTCTTGGCATGTCTGGGCATCTCTAGACATGTCTGGACATGTCTGGGCATGTCTTGGCATGTCTGGACATGTCTGGGCATCTCTAGACATGTCTGGTCATGTCTGGGAATGACTGGAAAACTGATATCTCTAGTTCTGGTCATAGTAGAGACAAACTGCCAGTGTCCACCGAAAGGGGAGAGTCCTAGCTATTTAAGTTTACCCTCAGAAATACTGTAAGTCAGGCAGTTCCTGAGATACCTAGGTGGGATAACAGGTTTGGACCAGGACCACTGTATTGAAGTCAGATATCTCCGATTCCCTAGAGCCAATTTTGAATAATCTAGTACTCTTAGAAAAAGGGGACCCTCAGGTGTTTGCCTAAGACCCATATACCCCTGGTGCCCTTAAGCAAATGCCCATTGAGACCATACAAAAATAAGGCCCTGATTTGGGCACGCCTTGGCATGACTTTAGTTATGACCAGGAACATGTCTGTACAAGACTCTGGGTACATCTGGGCATGACTCTAAATGTGACTTTGTTTGACTCTAGATGTGAGAATATAATCTTTAAATGTAGCTGAAAATGAAAATTTCTAAATATTAAGAATTTCTTCTTGAAATTATAGGAATTTTAATAAAATGTTCCCCTGAGTTGATAGAAGCTGGTTCTGATGCCTGGTTTAAGCACATGACCTAATAATGTTATAGAGTTATATTAAAAATTCTTAAGGTCCTGAACCCTTAAAATTTGGCTGTAAATTAAAATTTCAACATTTTCCAAATTTCGATTTAAAATTATAGGAACTTTAATAAAATGTTCCCCATAGTTGATAGAGCTGATTCTGATGCCTGGTTTAAGCACTGGGACCTAATAATGTGACGATGTTACATTAGTAATTCTGGTGACCCTATACTCTTAAACTCTGGTAAAAATGAAAATTTCTAAATATACAGAATTTAGACTTAAAATTATAAGAACTTAAATAAAATGTTTACTTTAGTTGATAAAGAGGATTCTGATGCCTGGTTTAAGCACTGGACCTAATAATGTTCTTATTTTATATTAGCAATTCTGTAGACTCTCTACTCTTAAAATTTAGCAGAAAATGAACATTTCAAAATATTTAGAATTTCTTCTTAAAATTATAGGAACTTAAATAAAATGTTTCCCTGAGTTGATAGAAGCTTTTTCTAATGCCTGGTTTAAGCACAGGTCCTTATAATGTTATGGTGCTATGTGAAATACTCTGTAGGGCTTGTACATTTAAAATGTAGCTAAAAATAAAAATTTTAAAATGTCAAAATTTCTATATTTATTCTGGGCATAAGTGTGTGTGCTTCTGTGTGTGTGTCTGTATATTACTCTGGGTATGACTCTAATTATGACTCTGGGTCTGACCCTGGGTATATCTTTATGTGACTCCAGGTTTACCTGTGCTTGACTCTGCATTTGACTATGTGTGATTCTGGGCATGTCTGGACATGTATGGGCATGTCTTGGCATGTCTGGACTTGTCTGGTCATCTCTAGACATGTCTGGACATGTCTGGGCATGTCTTGGCATGTCTGGACATGTCTGGACATCTCTAGACATGTCTGGTCATGTCTGGGAATGACTGGAAAACTGATATCTCTAGTTCTGGTCATAGTAGAGACAAACTGCCAGTGTCCACCGAAAGGGGAGAGTCCCAGCTATTTAAGTTTACCCTCAGAAATACTGTAAGTCAGGCAGTTCCTGAGATACCTAGGTGGGATAACAGGTTTGGACCAGGACCACTGCATTGAAGTCAGATATCTCCGATTCCCTAGAGCCAATTTTGAATAATCTAGTCCTCTTAGAAAAAGGGGACCCTCAGGTGTTTGCCTAAGACCCATATACCCCTGGTGCCCTTAGGCAAATGCCCATTGAGACCATACAAAAATAAGGCCCTGATTTGGGCACGTCTTGGCATGACTTTAGTTATGACCAGGAACATGTCTGTACAAGACTCTGGGTACATCTGGGCATGACTCTAAATGTGAGTTTGTTTGACTCTAGATGTGAGAATATAATCTTTAAATGTAGCTGAATATGAAAATTTCTAAATATTAAGAATTTCTTCTTGAAATTATAGGAATTTTAATAAAATGTTCCCCATAGTTGATAGAAGCTGGTTCTGATGCCTGGTTTAAGCACATGACCTAATAATGTTATAGAGTTATATTAAAAATTCTTAAGGTCCTGAACCCTTAAAATTTGGCTGTAAATTAAAATTTCAACATTTTCCAAATTTCGATTTAAAATTATAGGAACTTTAATAAAATGTTCCCCATAGTTGATAGAAGCTGATTCTGATGCCTGGTTTAAGCACTGGACCTAATAATGTGACGATGTTACATTAGCAATTCTGGTGACCCTTTACTCTTAAACTCTGGTAAAAATGACAATTTCTAAATATACAGAATTTAGACTTAAAATTATAAGAACTTAAATAAAATGTTTACTTGAGTTGATAAAGAGGACTCTGATGCCTGGTTTAAGCACTGGACCTAATAATGTTCTTATTTTATATTAGCAATTCTGTAGACTCTCTACTCTTAAAATTTAGCAGAAAATGAACATTTCAAAATATTTAGAATTTCTTCTTAAAATTATAGGAACTTAAATAAAATGTTTCCCTGAGTTGATAGAAGCTTTTTCTAATGCCTGGTTTAAGCACAGGTCCTTATAATGTTATGGTGCTATGTGAAATACTCTGTAGGGCTTGTACATTTAAAATGTAGCTAAAAATTAAAATTTTAAAATGTCAAAATTTCTATATTTATTCTGGGCATAAGTGTGTGTGCTTCTGTGTGTGTGTCTGTATATTACTCTGGGTATGACTCTGAGTATGACTCTAATTATGACTCTGGGTCTGACCCTGGGTATATCTGTATGTGACTCCAGGTTTACCTGTGCTTGACTCTGCGTTTGGCTATGTGTGATTCTGGGCATGTCTGGACATGTCTGGACATGTCTGGGCATGTCTTGGCATGTCTGGACATGTCTGGGCATCTCTAGACATGTCTGGACATGTCTGGGCATGTCTTGGCATGTCTGGACATGTCTGGGCATCTCTAGACATGTCTGGTCATGTCTGGGAATGACTGGAAAACTGATATCTCTAGTTCTGGTCATAGTAGAGACAAACTGCCAGTGTCCACCGAAAGGGGAGAGTCCCAGCTATTTAAGTTTACCCTCAGAAATACTGTAAGTCAGGCAGTTCCTGAGATACCTAGGTGGGATAACAGGTTTGGACCAGGACCACTGCATTGAAGTCAGATATCTCAGATTCCCTAGAGCCAATTTTGAATAATCTAGTACTCTTAGAAAATGGGGACCCTCAGGTGTTTGCCTAAGACCCATATACCCCTGGTGCCCTTAGGCAAATGCCCATTGAGACCATACAAAAATAAGGCCCTGATTTGGGCACGTCTTGGCATGACTTTAGTTATGACCAGGAACATGTCTGTACAAGACTCTGGGTACATCTGGGCATGACTCTAAATGTGACTTTGTTTGACTCTAGATGTGAGAATATAATCTTTAAATGTAGCTGAAAATGAAAATTTCTAAATATTAAGAATTTCTTCTTGAAATTATAGGAATTTTAATAAAATGTTCCCCTGAGTTGATAGAAGCTGGTTCTGATGCCTGGTTTAAGCACATGACCTAATAATGTTATAGAGTTATATTAAAAATTCTTAAGGTCCTGAACCCTTAAAATTTGGCTGTAAATTAAAATTTCAACATTTTCCAAATTTCGATTTAAAATTATAGGAACTTTAATAAAATGTTCCCCATAGTTGATAGAAGCTGATTCTGATGCCTGGTTTAAGCACTGGACCTAATAATGTGACGATGTTACATTAGCAATTCTGGTGACCCTCTACTCTTAAACTCTGGTAAAAATGACAATTTCTAAATATACAGAATTTAGACTTAAAATTATAAGAACTTAAATAAAATGTTTACTTGAGTTGATAAAGAGGACTCTGATGCCTGGTTTAAGCACTGGACCTAATAATGTTCTTATTTTATATTAGCAATTCTGTAGACTCTTTACTCTTAAAATTTAGCAGAAAATGAACATTTCAAAATATTTAGAATTTCTTCTTAAAATTATAGGAACTTAAATAAAATGTTTCCCTGAGTTGATAGAAGCTTTTTCTAATGCCTGGTTTAAGCACAGGTCCTTATAATGTTATGGTGCTATGTGAAATACTCTGTAGGGCTTGTACATTTAAAATTTAGCAAAAAATGAAAATTTTAAAAATGTCAAAATGTCTATATTTATTCTGGGCATAAGTGTGTGTGCTTCTGTGTGTGTGCTTCTGTGTGTGTGTCTGTATATTACTCTGGGTATGACTCTGGGTATGACTCTAATTATGACTCTGGGTCTGACCCTGGATATATCTTTATGTGACTCCAGGTTTACCTGTGCTTGACTCTGCGTTTGGCTATGTGTGATTCTGGGCATGTCTGGACATGTCTGGGCATGTCTTGGCATGTCTGGACATGTCTGGGCATCTCTAGACATGTCTGGACATGTCTGGGCATGTCTTGGCATGTCTGGGCATCTCTAGACATGTCTAGTCATGTCTGGGAATGACTGGAAAACTGATATCTCTAGTTCTGGTCATAGTAGAGACAAACTGCCAGTGTCCACCGAAAGGGGAGAGTCCCAGCTATTTAAGTTTACCCTCAGAAATACTGTAAGTCAGGCAGTTCCTGAGATACCTAGGTGGGATAACAGGTTTGGACCAGGACCACTGCATTGAAGTCAGATATCTCCGATTCCCTAGAGCCAATTTTGAATAATCTAGTACTCTTAGAAAAAGGGGACCCTCAGGTGTTTGCCTAAGACCCATATACCCCTGGTGCCCTTAGGCAAATGCCCATTGAGACCATACAAATATAAGGCCCTGATTTGGGCACGTCTTGACATGACTTTAGTTATGACCAGGAACATGTCTGTACAAGACTCTGGGTACATCTGGGCATGACTCTAAATGTGACTTTGTTTGACTCTAGATGTGAGAATATAATCTTTAAATGTAGCTGAAAATGAAAATTTCTAAATATTAAGAATTTCTTCTTGAAATTATAGGAATTTTAATAAAATGTTCCCCTGAGTTGATAAAAGCTGGTTCTGATGCCTGGTTTAAGCACATGACCTAATAATGTTATAGAGTTATATTAAAAATTCTTAAGGTCCTGAACCCTTAAAATTTGGCTGTAAATTAAAATTTCAACATTTTCCAAATTTCGATTTAAAATTATAGGAACTTTAATAAAATGTTCTCCATAGTTGATAGAAGCAGATTCTGATGCCTGGCTTAAGCACTGGACCTAATAATGTGACGATGTTACATTAGCAATTCTGGTGACCCTCTACTCTTAAACTCTGGTAAAAATGAAATTTTCTAAATATACAGAATTTAGACTTAAAATTATAAGAACTTAAATAAAATGTTTACTTCAGTTGATAAAGAGGATTCTGATGCCTGGTTTAAGCACTGGACCTAATAATGTTCTTATTTTATATTAGCAATTCTGTAGACTCTACTCTTAAAATTTAGCAGAAAATGAACATTTCAAAATATTTAGAATTTCTTCTTAAAATTATAGGAACTTAAATAAAATGTTTCACTGAGTTGATAGAAGCTTATTCTAATGCCTGGTTTAAGCACAGGTCCTTATAATGTTATGGTGCTATGTGAAATACTCTGTAGGGCTTGTACATTTAAAATTTAGCAAAAAATGAAAATTTTAAAAATGTCAAAATGTCTATATTTATTCTGGGCATAAGTGTGTGTCCTTCTGTGTGTGTGTCTGTATATTACTCTGGGTATGTCTCTAATTATGACTCTGGGTCTGACCCTGGGTATATCTTTATGTGACTCCAGGTTTACCTGTGCTTGACTCTGCGTTTGACTATGTGTGATTCTGGGCATGTCTGGACATGTATGGGCATGTCTTGGCATGTCTGGGCATCTCTAGACATGTCTGGACATGTCTGGGCATGTCTTGGCATGTCTGGGCATCTTTAGACATGTCTGGTCATGTCTGGGAAGGACTGGAAGACTGATATCTCTAGTTCTGGTCATAGTAGAGACAAACTGCCAGTGTCCACCGAAAGGGGAGAGTCCCAGCTATTTAAGTTTACCCTCAGAAATACTGTAAGTCAGGCAGTTCCTGAGATACCTAGGTGGGATAACAGGTTTTTGAACAGGACCACTGCATTGAAGTCAGATATCTCCGATTCCCTAGAGCCAATTTTGAATAATCTAGTACTCTTAGAAAAAGGGGACCCTCAGGTGTTTGCCTAAGACCCATATACCCTTGGTGCCCTTAGGCAAATGCCCATTGAGACCATACAAAAATAAGGCCCTGATTTGGGCACGTCTTGGCATGACTTTAGTTATGACCAGGAACATGTCTATACAAGACTCCGGGTACATCTGGGCATGACTATAAATGTGACTTTGTTTGACTCTAGATGTGAGAATATAATCTTTAAATGTAGCTGAAAATGAACATTTCTAAATATTAAGAATTTCTTCTTGAAATTATAGGAATTTTAATAAAACGTTCCCCTGAGTTGATAGAAGCTGGTTCTGATGCCTGGTTTAAGCACATGACCTAATAATGTTATAGAGTTATATTAAAAATTCTTAAGGTCCTGAACCCTTAAAATTTGTCTGTAAATTAAAATTTCAACATTTTCCAAATTTCGATTTAAAATTATAGGAACTTTAATAAAATGTTCCCCATAGTTGATAGAAGCTGATTCTGATGCCTGGTTTAAGCACTGGGACCTAATAATGTGACAATGTTACATTAGTAATTCTGGTGACCCTCTACTCTTAAACTCTGGTAAAAATGAAAATTTCTAAATATACAGAATTTAGACTTAAAATTATAAGAACTTAAATAAAATGTTTACTTGAGTTGATAAAGAGGATTCTGATGCCTGGTTTAAGCACTGGACCTAATAATGTTCTTATTTTATATTAGCAATTCTGTAGACTCTCTACTCTTAAAATTTAGCAGAAAATGAACATTTCAAAATATTTAGAATTTCTTTTTAAAATTATAGGTACTTAAATAAAATGTTTCCCTGAGTTGATAGAAGCTTATTCTAATGCCTGGTTTAAGCACAGGTCCTTATAATGTTATTGTGCTATGTGAAATACTCTGTAGGACTTGTACATTTAAAATTTAGCTAAAAATGAAAATTTTAAAAATGTCAACATTTCTATATTTATTCTGGGCATAAGTGTGTGTGCTTCTGTGTGTGTGTGTGTGTGTGTGTGTGTGTGTGTGTGTGTGTGTGTGTGTGTGTGTGTGTGTGTGTGTGTGTCTGTATATTACTCTGGGTATGACTCTAATTATGACTCTGGGTCTGACCCTGGGTATATCTTTATGTGACTCCAGGTTTACCTGTGCTTGACTCTGCATTTGACTATGTGTGATTCTGGGCATGTCTGGACATGTATGGGCATGTCTTGGCATGTCTGGACATGTCTGGTCATCTCTAGACATGTCTGGACATGTCTGGGCATGTCTTGGCATGTCTGGACATGTCTGGACATCTCTAGACATGTCTGGTCATGTCTGGGAATGACTGGAAAACTGATATCTCTAGTTCTGGTCATAGTAGAGACAAACTGCCAGTGTCCACCGAAAGGGGAGAGTCCCAGCTATTTAAGTTTACCCTCAGAAATACTGTAAGTCAGGCAGTTCCTGAGATACCTAGGTGGGATAACAGGTTTGGACCAGGACCACTGCATTGAAGTCAGATATCTCCGATTCCCTAGAGCCAATTTTGAATAATCTAGTCCTCTTAGAAAAAGGGGACCCTCAGGTGTTTGCCTAAGACCCATATACCCCCGGTGCCCTTAGGCTAATGCCCATTGAGACCATACAAAAATAAGGCCCTGATTTGGGCACGTCTTGGCATGACTTTAGTTATGACCAGGAACATGTCTGTACAAGACTCTGGGTACATCTGGGCATGACTCTAAATGTGAGTTTGTTTGACTCTAGATGTGAGAATATAATCTTTAAATGTAGCTGAATATGAAAATTTCTAAATATTAAGAATTTCTTCTTGAAATTATAGGAATTTTAATAAAATGTTCCCCTGAGTTGATAGAAGCTGGTTCTGATGCCTGGTTTAAGCACATGACCTAATAATGTTATAGAGTTATATTAAAAATTCTTAAGGTCCTGAACCCTTAAAATTTGGCTGTAAATTAAAATTTCAACATTTTCCAAATTTCGATTTAAAATTATAGGAACTTTAATAAAATGTTCCTCATAGTTGATAGAAGCTGATTCTGATGCCTGGTTTAAGCACTGGACCTAATAATGTGACGATGTTACATTAGCAATTCTGGTGACCCTCTACTCTTAAACTCTGGTAAAAATGACAATTTCTAAATATACAGAATTTAGACTTAAAATTATAAGAACTTAAATAAAATGTTTACTTGAGTTGATAAAGAGGACTCTGATGCCTGGTTTAAGCACTGGACCTAATAATGTTCTTATTTTATATTAGCAATTCTGTAGACTCTCTACTCTTAAAATTTAGCAGAAAATGAACATTTCAAAATATTTAGAATTTCTTCTTAAAATTATAGGAACTTAAATAAAATGTTTCCCTGAGTTGATAGAAGCTTTTTCTAATGCCTGGTTTAAGCACAGGTCCTTATAATGTTATGGTGCTATGTGAAATACTCTGTAGGGCCTGTACATTTAAAATTTAGCTAAAAATGGAAATTTTAAAAATGTCAAAATGTCTATATTTATTCTGGGCATAAGTGTGTGTGCTTCTGTGTGTGTGTCTGTATATTACTCTGGGTATGACTCTGGGTATGACTCTAATTATGACTCTGGGTCTGACCCTGGGTATATCTTTATGTGACTCCAGGTTTACCTGTGCTTGACTCTGCGTTTGGCTATGTGTGATTCTGGGCATGTCTGGACATGTCTGGGCATGTCTTGGCATGTCTGGACATGTCTGGGCATCTCTAGACATGTCTGGACATGTCTGGGCATGTCTTGGCATGTCTGGGCATCTCTAGACATGTCTAGTCATGTCTGGGAATGACTGGAAAACTGATATCTCTAGTTCTGGTCATAGTAGAGACAAACTGCCAGTGTCCACCGAAAGGGGAGAGTCCCAGCTATTTAAGTTTACCCTCAGAAATACTGTAAGTCAGGCAGTTCCTGAGACACCTAGGTGGGATAACAGGTTTGGACCAGGACCACTGCATTGAAGTCAGATATCTCCGATTCCCTAGAGCCAATTTTGAATAATCTAGTACTCTTAGAAAAAGGGGGCCCTCAGGTGTTTGCCTAAGACCCATATACCCCTGGTGCCCTTAGGCAAATGCCCATTGAGACCATACAAATATAAGGCCCTGATTTGGGCACGTCTTGACATGACTTTAGTTATGACCAGGAACATGTCTGTACAAGACTCTGGGTACATCTGGGCATGACTCTAATGTGACTTTGTTTGACTCTAGATGTGAGAATATAATCTTTAAATGTAGCTGAAAATGAAAATTTCTAAATATTAAGAATTTCTTCTTGAAATTATAGAAATTTTAATAAAATGTTCCCCTGAGTTGATAGAAGCTGGTTCTGATGCCTGGTTTAAGCACATGACCTAATAATGTTATAGAGTTATATTAAAAATGCTTAAGGTCCTGAACCCTTAAAATTTGGCTGTAAATTAAAATTTCAACATTTTCCAAATTTCGATTTAAAATTATAGGAACTTTAATAAAATGTTCCCCATAGTTGATAGAAGCTGATTCTGATGCCTGGTTTAAGCACTGGGACCTAATAATGTGACGATGTTACATTAGTAATTCTGGTGACCCTCTACTCTTAAACTCTGGTAAAAATGAAAATTTCTAAATATACAGAATTTAGACTTAAAATTATAAGAACTTAAATAAAATGTTTACTTGAGTTGATAAAGAGGATTCTGATGCATGGTTTAAGCACTGGACCTAATAATGTTCTTATTTTATATTAGAAATTCTGTAGACTCTACTCTTAAAATTTAGCAGAAAATGAACATTTCAAAATATTTAGAATTTCTTCTTAAAATTATAGGAACTTAAATAAAATGTTTCCCTGAGTTGATAGAAGCTTATTCTAATGCCTGGTTTAAGCACAGGTCCTTATAATGTTATGGTGCTATGTGAAATACTCTGTAGGGCTTGTACATTTAAAATTTAGCTAAAAATGAAAATTTTAAAAATGTCAAAATGTCTATATTTATTCTGGGCATAAGTGTGTGTGCTTCTGTGTGTGTGTCTGTATATTACTCTGGGTATGACTCTAATTATGACTCTGGGTCTGACCCTGGGTATATCTTTATGTGACTCCAGGTTTACCTGTGCTTGAGTCTGCGTTTGACTATGTGTGATTCTGGGCATGTCTGGACATGTATGGGCATGTCTTGGCATGTCTGGACATGTCTGGTCATCTCTAGACATGTCCGGACATGTCTGGGCATGTCTTGGCATGTCTGGACATGTCTGGGCATCTCTAGACATGTCTGGTCATGTCTGGGAATGACTGGAAAACTGATATCTCTAGTTCTGGTCATAGTAGAGATAAACTGCCAGTGTCCACCGAAAGGGGAGAGTCCCAGCTATTTAAGTTTACCCTCAGAAATACTGTAAGTCAGGCAGTTCCTGAGATACCTAGGTGGGATAACAGGTTTGGACCAGGACCACTGCATTGAAGTCAGATATCTCCGATTCCCTAGAGCCAATTTTGAATAATCTAGTCCTCTTAGAAAAAGGGGACCCTCAGGTGTTTGCCTAAGACCCATATACCCCTGGTGCCCTTAGGCAAATGCCCATTGAGACCATACAAAAATAAGGCCCTGATTTGGGCATGTCTTGGCATGACTTTAGTTATGACCAGGAACATGTCTGTACAAGACTCTGGGTACATCTGGGCATGACTCTAAATGTGACTTTGTTTGACTCTAGATGTGAGAATATAATCTTTAAATGTAGCTGAAAATGAAAATTTCTAAATATTAAGAATTTCTTCTTGAAATTATAGGAATTTTAATAAAATGTTCCCCATAGTTGATAGAAGCTGGTTCTGATGCCTGGTTTAAGCACATGACCTAATAATGTTATAGAGTTATATTAAAAATTCTTAAGGTCCTGAACCCTTAAAATTTGGCTGTAAATTAAAATTTCAACATTTTCCAAATTTCGATTTAAAATTATAGGAACTTTAATAAAATGTTCCTCATAGTTGATAGAAGCTGATTCTGATGCCTGGTTTAAGCACTGGACCTAATAATGTGACGATGTTACATTAGCAATTCTGGTGACCCTCTACTCTTAAACTCTGGTAAAAATGACAATTTCTAAATATACAGAATTTAGACTTAAAATTATAAGAACTTAAATAAAATGTTTACTTGAGTTGATAAAGAGGACTCTGATGCCTGGTTTAAGCACTGGACCTAATAATGTTCTTATTTTATATTAGCAATTCTGTAGACTCTCTACTCTTAAAATTTAGCAGAAAATGAACATTTCAAAATATTTAGAATTTCTTCTTAAAATTATAGGAACTTAAATAAAATGTTTCCCTGAGTTGATAGAAGCTTATTCTAATGCCTGGTTTAAGCACAGGTCCTTATAATGTTATGGTGCTATGTGAAATACTCTGTAGGGCTTGTACATTTAAAATTTAGCTAAAAATGGAAATTTTAAAAATGTAAAAATTTCTATATTTATTCTGGGCATAAGTGTGTGTGCTTCTGTGTGTGTGTCTGTATATTACTCTGGGTATGACTCTGGGTATGACTCTAATTATGACTCTGGGTCTGACCCTGGGTATATCTTTATGTGACTCCAGGTTTACCTGTGCTTGACTCTGCGTTTGACTATGTGTGAATCTGGGCATGTCTGGACATGTCTGGGCATGTCTTGGCATGGCTGGACATGTCTAGGCATCTCTAGACATGTCTGGTCATGTCTGGGAATGACTTGAAAACTGATATCTCTAGTTCTGGTCATAGTAAAGACAAACTGCCAGTGTCCACCGAAAGGGGAGAGTCCCAGCTATTTAAGTTTACCCTCAGAAATACTGTAAGTCAGGCAGTTCCTGAGATACCTAGGTGGGATAACAGGTTTGGACCAGGACCACTGCATTGAAGTCAGATATCTCCGATTCCCTAGAGCCAATTTTGAATAATCTAGTACTCTTAGAAAAAGGGGACCCTCAGGTGTTTGCCTAAGACCCATATACCCCTGGTGCCCTTAGGCAAATGCCCATTGAGACCATACAAAAATAAGGCCCTGATTTGGGCACGTCTTGGCATGACTTTAGTTATGACCAGGAACATGTCTGTACAAGACTCTGGGTACATCTGGGCATGACTCTAAATGTGACTTTGTTTGACTCTAGATGTGAGAATATAATCTTTAAATGTAGCTGAAAATGAAAATTTCTAAATATTAAGAATTTCTTGTTGATATTATAGGAATTTTTATAAAATGTTCCCCTGATTTGATAGAAGCTGGTTCTGATGCCTGGTTTAAGCACATGACCTAATAATGTTATAGAGTTATATTAAAAATTCTTAAGGTCCTGAACCCTTAAAATTTGGCTGTAAATTAAAATTTCAACATTTTCCAAATATCGATTTAAAATTTTAGGAACTTTAATAAAATGTTCCCCATAGTTGATAGAAGCTTATTCTGATGCCTGGTTTAAGCACTGGGACCTAATAATGTGACGATGTTACATTAGTAATTCTGGTGACCCTCTACTCTTTAACTCTGGTAAAAATGAAAATTTCTAAATATACAGAATTTAGACTTAAAATTATAAGAACTTAAATAAAATGTTTACTTGAGTTGATAAAGAGGATTCTGATGCCTGGTTTAAGCACTGGACCTAATAATGTTCTTATTTTATATTAGCAATTCTGTAGACTCTCTACTCTTAAAATTTAGCAGAAAATTAACATTTCAAAATATTTAGAATTTCTTCTTAAAATTATAGGAACTTAAATAAAATGTTTCCCTGAGTTGATAGAAGCTTATTCTAATGCCTGGTTTAAGCACAGGTCCTTATAATGTTATGGTGCTATGTGAAATGCTCTGTAGGGCTTGTACATTTAAAATTTAGCTAAAAATGAAAATTTTAAAAATGTCAAAATTTCTATATTTATTCTGGGCATACAGATGTAGCCACCTTTATCTTGAGTGGCTGAGGCGTTTGTCCCGATCGAGCATATGCAGCGTAGGGAGGCGCGCCTAGTCACAGAGAGGCGTACCTAATCGCACGGAGGCAGACATGGCGTTTGGCGTTACCTTTACATGTAATACCTGCGATCAGCCACCAGATGTCGCTTTTTACAATCACCACTGCGCATGCGTGTGGTCTCCCGTAAAATACAATACTGAAATACATAATACTGACTACTTTACTAAGGCGTCTCATTACGCTGCATACAGTAAATACTCATTATGCTGCATTATTTAATACAGTACTGTATATACGACACAGACGCAAATAGTACAGCATACAGTATATGATCCATCTACAATACTTTATGAATACTGTATGTGAGCGTCCAAGTCCCGCAGACAAAACATACTGTAAAACCAGTAGTGTACACTGTCGCAAATGGATGTGTGTTAGAAGTTCACTATTGCCTCTCAAGATTAGGAATTTTGTACAGTATGTTATCGTCCTAATCCCGTAGCCATTACAGCATAATCAAAACCAATGGATTTATACATTTGTCTGCGGCGAAGTGGTGAAGTGTTTCGCTTCCTATACTCAGAGTCCCGGGTTCGATTCCTTAAGTACGAATCCATGTTAGTTTTTTTCAGACACTTTATTATTTTTTTTATTCACATAAACCAGGGCAAAGCTGCATGAGCGGTTCTATGCGATCGAGTCCGGTGTACCATAATGTGCAGGTTCTATGCAGGTTAAGGTTCTATGCTCCGTACAGTACACATACAATTCTGTAGCTGGGCAGACTGAATAGAAATGGCTACCACCTATGACTCCTTGCCCCACAGAGGCCCTAGGCTACGGAGCAAGTAATAGTCCAGATTGTACAGACTATGGGGCAATGCTGAAGGAGCGTCACAATCCCCTAGCTAAAATACACAGTATGCACATTATGGTACACCGGACTCGATCACATAGCACACTGGCACAATGGCCGCCGCCCCTGAACCCTTGTGCAGGTTATGGGGCAATGCTGAAGGAGCGTCACAATCCCCTAGCCAAAATACACAGGGGCGATGGGGATAAGCTACTGTAGGATTGCATACAGTATTACGGTACACCGGACTCAATCGCATAGCACACTGTCAAAATGACCACTACCCCTGAACCCCCACCTCCTGAACCCCCACCTCGTGGCAGGCAGCAGTCGGGTATGGAATGAGAAATGGCATAAGCTGTGCAGGCTACAGGGCGATGCTGAAGGAGCGTCACAATCCCCTAGCCAAAATACACAGAGATAAGCGAGGTCTATGCACATTACAGTACGTTACACCGGGCTCGATCGCATAGCAAACTGACAAAACACAAGTTTTACATAAAGCAGGCCAAAGCTGCAGGAGAGTTTATACTGTAAAGGTTCTATGCACCGTACGGTACTGTACACATACAATTCTATAGCAGGGCAGACTCAATTGAAATGGCTACCGCCTGTGACTCCTAGCTCCTAGGAGGCACTCAGCTATGGAGCAAATAACAGCACAGATTTTGCAGGCTACGGGGCAATGCTGAAGGAGCGTCACAATCCCCTAGCTACAATACACAGGGGCGATAGAGATAATCGAGTGGCTGGAGGGGGGGTCCCCTTGATTTAAGGGGCCCCCACTCCTCCAGGGTACCCCGGCCAGGTGTGACTAGTTGGGTATTTAATTCCATGGCCGCAGGGACCGGTATAAAAGTGTCCCCCGGCTGTGCATTATCTGTCCAGCTAGTGGAGCCCAGTGCTGGTTCAAAAAATATGGGGAACCCCTACGCTTTTTTGTCCCCCTTATTTTTTGCACCAGGACCAGGCGCAGAGCCCGGTGCTGGTTCTAAAAAGATGGGGGATCCCGTGTCCATTTTTTCCGTATTCCTGCCGGAATTCGACCGCAATTGCATATACTGTACCCCTTAATGTCACTGCTTACAGTATACAGTATTTAGACATGAGCTTGTGTACAGTATCTGTCATGAGGTGCTTTTTTCACTGACACTATAACTTTTTTCTATTGTAATATACTGTACAGAGGCGGCAAACTAGCCAAACGGGAATAATCAGCTTCTGCTGAATAAAATGAGATGCTACAGTACATGCCTATATTCTGTGAGTGACTGCGGCTCTATGAAATTAAATCAGAAAATGTAAATATGAAATGCATTACTAATGTGTGGCATTACTGTACTGTATGTGTATAAGGTGTACTACAATATTTTCTGGTGTAACATAAGGAAAGGGCACTACTGCATGGTCTAATGCAGTGGTTCTCAAACTTGGTCCACAGGACCCCACACAGTGCATGTTTTGCAGGTAAACCAGCAAGTGCACAGGTGTATTAATTACTAACTGACACATTTTAGAAGGTCCATACAGTAGGTGGAGCTAATTTTTTCACTTGTGATTCTGTGAGACCTGCAAAACCTGCACTGTGTGGGGTCCTGAGGACTGAGTTTGAGAACCTGTGGTCTAATGTAAATAAAGATGAATGTGGTGGGGTGTAATGTGAATAAGGGGCATTACTGTTAGGAGTAATGTGGTACTATGATATGATGTAATGAGAATAAGAGACACCACTACATGATATAATGTGAAAAAAGTTGCAGTACTGTGTTGTGTCATTTCATCTTCGGGTATTACTGTGTTACCATGCCCCTTCCCAGCAAGAACATACTGTACACTGTTTTGGGCTGGCACTAAATGTGCACATTGTTCTTATTTAGATTATAGGGGGTAGGAGCGCCAAAATGGGTGATGGTGCTGGGAAAGGGGTGCAGGGTTAGAGGCGGAACTACGTAGCATCTGTGCAAGAGGGCATCAGCCAAAATCTAGCCTAGGGCATCATGTTGGTCAGGTTTGGCTCTGATAATACTGTATACTGTACTCTTACTGTACTTTGCATTCAATACAGATACTGTTTGCACACAGGTTTTACATGAATCATTGGCAATGCTGCAGGAGTGTCTCATTAGGCAATCTAAAATATACCACGACTATGGGTGGGGATACAGTAGGGAAGTTCTGTCACCATAAGCTGTCTGCTGTGTATAGCATATTTCCATCTGAGATGCATTTGTGTGTTTGTAATAAGAAAAAAACATTTTACTGTACATTTAGTGGATACAGTATTTCTCCCCCATAATGACGTATCATACTGTACAGGTACCCTCATGTACTGTACCGTACCATACTGTAAAATTGAATATTTATTGGAAAAGCATCAATATTAATGTAAAAAAAAGTATTTATTACAACATCCGATTCCATGTACTGCACTGATCAAAATGTACAGTACTCTTATTCAGGACTTATAAAACTGAAAATAACTGTTCATACACATCAATAACATTACTACTGTATAATATTCTACATTAGTTTATGCAATAATCAGACAAAGGCAATTTTATAATTTTTTTTAATAATGCACCAATTTTAAATTTTAAACAGAAAATACAGTACAGAACTACATATTTGTGGCTTGACCATTTCTTTCGACTACAACAGGTAATACTTTATACAGGTGATTTATATAATTATTACAATGTTCAGGTGTGAGTACTTCTAGCCAAAATTTCTTTATACCATCCAACAGTTGCTGTTTTGTTGTTGGCTTTGCAACACTCCTAATGTACCTCTTCAATTGAGCCCACACTAATTCGATTGGGTTCATGTCTGTTGATCTATATAAAAATAAAAAAAAAGCGTATAGAAAAAATTAATGACATTACAGTAAATAGAGAAAATTAAACATACAATATTGTACTGTTTATTAAACAAAAAAAATAATTTACAGTACTAGAGTGCTATCCTAAATTTTACTTGTACACTGTTGAAAGAATACTCACTCTGGTGGTGTGCGTTCCCAATTCATACCTTTCTCTTCCATAAATTTGGCTGAGGCAGAGTGTTTAGGATCATTGTCTTGGAATATCCTATGGTGAGTTGGGTAATATTTATTCACAAATGGCACCATACATTCCTCTACTATTGTTTCTTGGAAAAATTTCTTATCCATGATCCCTACAGAAATCAAAAAATGTTGTTCATTAATAAGCAACTCCTTTTATTGTGCAGTTACATGTACTCTACAGTACAGCATGTATTTTTACAGAACACAGGCACAGAATAAAGTATAGTACTGTACCTTCGAAAAATAATAGGGGACCAGCTCCTAATCGTGATATGCCTCCCCATACATGGACTTTCAATGGATGCTTTGGGCGTGGTTTTAATGAGATATGGTTACGTTTCCTGAATGACATTCTGGAGAACCGCTCAAGGGCAACAGACGATTCATCTGTGAAAATGACATCATCAAATGTTTCAAAACTCTCAATCTATCGCCGTGCCTGTTCCACTCTCTTTTCTTTATTCACATCTCTTATCATTGGAGATATCCTGTGAAGAGCCAAAAATAATGAAATCAGATACAGTTATGAAATTACAGATTTACAGATTACTGTATATACAGTAGACTGTATGTGCAGTATACTGTATTATATACCTACTGTATACATTAAACTGTACATACATTAAGGTACATACAGAGTAATATATATATATACATACTGTACATACACACACACACACACACACACACACACACACACACAGTATACAGTATGTAATCATCACAATAAGCCGGCAGTGCTTCATTGCTGTCTCTGAGTGCCTATACAGTAGGTATCTCTTTTGGGATAGAATATATACAGTATATACACACACACATACTGTATATAGTATAAAGTACACACTCTGTATAATGATTTATGGCATTGTTATATCACGTATCAAGGGATTATTAACAGTGCATTTACTGTATGGTTTATACTGCTTTCAGTATTTTACCTTGTTGCGCCAAAGGTCCATCCCATTTTCCGTCGCATCCTTCTGATGCTGGTGGCCGATATGTCCAGGTCATACTTGGAATGGAGAATTCGTTTTATTTGCAAAGCAGTACGCTCATCATCATCAGGAGTTAGTTCCTCCACAATTTGTTGCACTCTCCTACAGTACAATACAGTATGAAAAATATGAATTCATGAACAGCACAATCACAGTTACAATAGATGAAGTTTTTATTTTATTTCCAAAAAATTGTCTATGGTATAAAGCAAGCCATTTAAACATTACAGTAGTGTACAGTACGTACCATGTGCATTTTGTAGGAAATACAAATCTGGGCGTTGTTCTCTCGAATGCATGATAGCGCACCGTTTCTAAAGTGACTATAATGCCACTTTCCTTGAGCCATGCATGGATCTCTTTGATGGTTTTATTTTCTTTTTTCATGTTGGCGATTATCTTGCTCATCGTTTTGTTGATAGTTACTGGCATGTTGTCCAACTATAATTCCTGTATGGAGAAAAAACATTTGTGAATACTGTAGTCTAAAATTTACACATCTGAAAATGCATAAGAGTTTTATGATAGAAGTTAATACTGTACATGTTTACTATCCAGTACCTGATGTTCAAATTTAAGTATTGTATACTGTACAGTACTGAAAATACCACTTCAGTGTTATGGACTGCAATTAGTTTCCTGTATGAAACAGATACAGTACAGTAAATAACCCTCCTTGGAAGTGCATGGGCCCTGTGAGACTTACAGTAGTGTACAGCATAAGGGTCGACTGACATGATGTACAAGCATTACATACAGTACATGTCAGTACTGTATGTAAATTCTTCAATTATTGCCTAACAACAATGCTGCTTACTGTATATTAAATACTGTAGGCCTAGAAATGTGCATCTCAATATAGTAGTTAAAAACACAGGGGCCTATGTGGATAAGCGAGTTCTATGCACACTAAAAATGGCCACCGACCGTGAACCCCCAGCACGTGGCAGCACTCGGATATGGAGTGAGATACAGTATGGTATACATTTTACAGGCCAGGGGGCAATGCTGAAGGAGCGTCACAATCCCCTAGCTCAATTACACCGGGATAAGCGAGGTCTATGCACATTACGGTATACCAAGCTGGATCGCTTAGCAACCTGACAAAATGGCCGCCGACCGTGAACCCCCAGCACGTGGCAGCGCTCGGATATGTAGTGAGATACAGTATGGCATACATTTTACAGTCCAGGGGGCAATGCTGAAGGAGCGTCACAATCCCCTAGCTCAATTACACCGGGATAAGCGAGGTCTATGCACATTACGGTATACCGAGCTGGATCGCTTAGCAACCTGACAAAATGGCCGCCGACCGTGAACCCCCAGCACGTGGCAGCGCTCGGATATGTAGTGAGATACAGTATGGCATACATTTTACAGTCCAGGGGGCAATGCTGAAGGAGCGTCACAATCCCCTAGCTCAATTACACCGGGATAAGCGAGGTCTATGCACATTACGGTATACCAAGCTGGATCGCTTAGCAACCTGACAAAATGGCCGCCGACCGTGAACTCCCAGCACGTGGCAGCGCTCGGATATGTAGTGAGATACAGTATGGCATACATTTTACAGTCCAGGGGGCAATGCTGAAGGAGCGTCACAATCCCCTAGCTCAATTACAGCGGGATAAGCGAGGTCTATGCACATTACGGTATACCGAGCTGGATCGCTTAGCAACCTGACAAAATGGCCGCAGAGGAGGACTGGAGGACCGCAGAGGAGGACTGGAGGACCGCAGATGAGGACTGGAGGACCGCAGAGGAGGCCTAGAGGACCGCAGAGGAGGACTGGACGACTGCAGCAGCCTGGACGACCGCAGAGGAGGACTGGACGACCGCAGAGGAGGACTGGACGACCGCAGAGGAGGACTGGACGACCGCAGAGGAGGACTGGACGACCGCAGCGGACTGGACGACCGCAGCGGACTGGACGAAGTCAGCGGCTTGGACGAAGTCAGCGGCTTGGACGACCGCAGAGGAGGCCTGGACGACCGCAGCGGACTGGACGAAGTCAGCGGCTTGGACGACCGCAGAGGAGGCCTGGAGGACCGCAGAGGAGGCCTGGACGACCGCAGCGGACTGGACGAAGTCAGCGGCTTGGACGACCGCAGAGGAGGCCTGGAGGACCGCAGAGGAGACCTGGAGGACCGCAGAGGAGACCTGGACGACTGTAGAGGAGCCCTGGAGGACCGCAGAGGCCTGGACCACAGCAGCGGACTGGACGAAGTCAGCGGCTTGGACGACCGCAGATGAGGCCTGGAGGACCGCAGAGGAGACCTGGACGACCGCAGAGGAGACCTGGACGACCGCAGAGGAGACCTGGAGGACCGCAGAGGAGGCCTGGAGGACCGCAGAGGAGGCCTGGAGGACCGCAGAGGAGGCTTGGACGACCGCAGAGGAGGCTTGGACGACCGCAGAGGAGGCTTGGACGACCGCAGAGGAGGCCTGGACGACCGCAGCAGCCTGGACGACCGCAGCGGACTGGACAAAGTCAGCGGCTTGGACGACCGCAGAGGAGGCCTGGACGACCGCAGAGGAGGCCTGGACGACCGCAGAGGAGGCCTGGACGACCGCAGAGGAGGCCTGGACGACCGCAGAGGAGGCCTGGAGGATCGCAGAGGAGGCTTGGATGACCGCAGAGGAGGCTTGGACGACCACAGAGGAGGCTTGGACGACCGCAGAGGAGGCTTGGACGACCGCAGAGGAGGCTTGGACGACCGCAGAGGAGGCCTGAATGACCGCAGCAGCCTTGACGACCGCAGCGGACTGGACAAAGTCAGCGGCTTGGACGACCGCAGAGGAGGCCTGGACGACCGCAGAGGAGGCCTGGACGACCGCAGAGGAGGCCTGGACGACCGCAGAGGAGGCCTGGAGGACCGCAGCGGGCTGGACGACCGCAGAGGCCTGGATTCAAGTGTGCTGTTGCCAGGAACACCAATGATGACCAGCACACCTGCTCACAGGCCACTTCTCAATACATTCGGAGGCTCTCTGAACAATATTGCCCTGGCTGTCATCTCAACTTCCCTGGACGACCATCTGTACAGAGCTTCAAATGGACATATTCAGAAATATGCATATTCTCTGTTCCAGTACCATGTACAATACGACAAATACTTGACGTGGGCCAATCGTGTGAACTTTGATGGTTCCAAGGGCAAACTTCCGCTGCCCAAAAATCTGGTACATGATATCATGGCTAGGTGTGAACGCCGCGTGAGGATTGGTGATCCAGAAAAGAGGAAGATAAGGGATACCATAAACGCTGCGCTGAGAATGAAGAGGAAAATGACTTGGAAGCTCCACTATGATGAAACCAGATCATTACCTACCTCCTAGCTTCAGCACATCAGCTTCACACAGCTGAAGCTAAAAAATTGTGTCACTGTACCTGTATGACCTGTACATTTTCTGGGGCTGCATGCACTGTGCTGAATCCACTTGGAGCAGCACGGTTACTCAAAGGGGAGTGCATGAACTTGGCTCACCACATTCCTGGTAATGTAAGGGCCTGGTACAAGTTGCCCCTTTTATTTCACTGTCACCAGTTAATTTTTTGGGCGCTGCTGTATCTATCCAGTAGCAGCCGAGTCCATTGTGCTGTGTCCATCTGGGGCCTTGGGCTGCGTTTCCATCCAGGGGCTGCTGTTGTCAGTCCTCTATTCTGGTGTCCGTATGCGACAGTGTTAAAAAGCAAAAGACAAAAACGAAAAATAATTCAAAAAAGCAAAACCTAAAAATAAAAAATAAAGTACAAAAACCATTACCCCGCACCCCCACCACAAAAAAACAAATTATAAAAATGTTAAAGTTGATATTGTTACTGTATTTGTGCTGTTACCTTTTGATTAAAGTACCGTACAGTATGTGTGATGTTGGCTTTCTTATTACAATACAGTATGTGTGATGTTACATGTTCCTAATGATTTTGTCCGTAAATAAAGTGTTTCTTAAAATAAACATGACGTGGTTTCCAATGTTTGTATTCCCAACTTCCTGTACTGTATAAATTAGTACTACTGTATGATGGGAATTCAATTAAGAGTGGTATACTGTATGTAAAACAACTTGTTTAGGCATCTTGTTTCACTGGTGTCTGTGGCGGCCTGGGGAGCACTGTTACTCAAGAGAAGGGGTTGTACTGTATGCACAAGCTTGCTGAGGGGCAGAATACTTGGGCATTTCAGGGGCATGGTAGAAGTGTCCCCCATTTTATCCCTCTGTTACTGGGCATGAGTCTATGGCTTCTGATGGCTTCATCCAGGCAGGGTCATACTGTTACTGTACTAACACTTTGTAGTACATACAACTTTGTATATACAGTACAGTAGGTTACCATTGGTACTGTACATTACCAGTTGATCCTAATCAGTTTCCCAGTGATACAGTACATGCCACCCACTGTATTATACTGTACATGTCACACTGTATGCTATTGCTACAATGTACAGTATGCTCAATCTACTGAGAGATAGTGTCCTAGTCCCTTGCATTGTACTGTACTGTACTGCTGCCATGTCCCTTGATGCATCGTTCTGCATTCCTTGTAAAGCACACATGGGGTAGATGTACAGTATAAAACATTAAAAAGACGGAGAAGTGTGCATACAGTATCAATCAACTGCTGCCTGTACTTTGGCTGTTTGGAATGAAATTATGGTAATGGATGATTGTCATTTGCTCTCATCCATTACCAGAATTTCATTACAAACAGCCAGATCTTGCAGATTATCTGCCAGATAATTGTATGGTGTACAGTATGCCTATCTTATACAGTAGAAAAAGATACTATACAATGGAGTACAATAACAAAAATATTTATTAAACAAAAATAAAATTAAACAGATCTTAATAAGAAATTAAAAAAGTGGTCCACTAAGAGGTGGACCACCACCCGCAGGAGCAGAATGGCACGCTGCAACTGTTCTGTGGGAAAAAAAGGACAGTTTTACAAAACAAATACTGAATACTTTACAGTGTAGTAATGGCAATAGAGTACTTTACTCTATATTAGACAATCTTGTTATTTACAATGTACAGTGCTGTATTGTCAGTACAGTAAATCGAACACTACTGTATGCTGTCGAGGTAATTTAAACATTGCTTTAGTTTACCTCTTGTATAAGTGGGCTGCTGCCTGCCCGCTTCTGGGCCAGCCCACCTATCTTGCCCCTGTCTAGGGCCCCCATAAATCATTGGCACTATATTGGAGAAAAAAAAACATTTAGTCACATTCAAATATTATACAATTACTACTGTATACTGTAGGTACAGTATTATACTGTATTGCTGGTATTCAAAATATAAAGTACTGTACAAGAGTTTAGCTTCAATAGGTCATAAACAAATTGTCAAAGGAATAAAACACCACAGTACAAATACTGTAGATATTTATGTATTAGCAGTCATGACATTTCATGACAGCTTCAGAAAAAAGAGGGTTACAGTACTGTAGGTGGTGTTGTAGGGAGTACTATCAATAATAGTGGACTGTACTCAGAGCCAGCCATAAATAATATGATTCCCTAGTCAAGTTTTTGGATGCTGCCCCCTTGCACAGACGCTATTTCCGCCTCTGACCCTGTACCCCTTTCCCAGCACCATCACCCCTCAACCATAGCAGTCCTCATTTTGGTGCTCCTCCAACCTACTGTATGTTTAAAATAGCAACAGTGTGCACATGCGGTGTGCATCCCAAAACGGTGCATGTTCTTGCTGGGAAGGGGCATGGCCACACAGTAATTCCCCAATCTGAAATGACGCCACACAGTACTGCAACTTTATTCACAACATATCATGCAATAGTGTCTCTTATTCTCGTTACATCATAGGATAGTACCACATTACTCCTCAAAGTATTCCCACTTATTCACATTGCATCACATCATATTGCTCTTTGTTCACATTAGACCACACAGTAGTGCCCTTGCTACAGTATGTTACACAACAAAGTACTGTAGTACCCCTTATACACATAATGCTGCACATTAGTAATGCATTTTGTATGCAGATACAGATGCAGTCACACACAGAATATACTGTAGGCATGCTGCATATCATATTAATCAGCAGAAGCTGCTTGTGCCCCTAGGCATTTGGCAAGTATGCCTATGCCTAGGGCAGGCTCAGACTGGAGATCAGTACGTAATCCCGCTGGACGGGATCCCGGTGGTCAAAATACAGACGCCGGAATCCCCACCACACAATCCCGACAGGGGCGGCGAGCGGAACGCAGCCCCTTGCATGCTTGCTTCGCTCGCCACGCGGTGGGCACGGTGCCTTGCTACGCTCTGCACACTATTATATCAGTAGTCAGGAAACGCAGCATGCATTTGTGGAGTGAAGAGGGTGAAAAAAGAGAGAAAGTACAGTATGTACTGTAAGGTTATGTCAGAGGGTGTGAAGATGATCAGCTCAGTGTTATACATGTTACAGTAAGTTAGAATACAGTACAGTGCATTATGTATTTATATTTTATTACCAGGTGTCTCCTCCACTGGTTGGCGACGGACTGTAAAAAGATAAAATACAGTTAGTCATATCAGTTTGACTTAAAATAATGTTGGAGAAAAAAAAATACTGTAATTACAGTACCAACTATTGCTACTGTACAGTATATTTACCAAAAATGTATTCTGGCTCGTCGTCTGTGGGTAAAAGAGAAGAATATTATAAGATACAGTATACAGTAAAAAGTATAGTAATAGTACACCAGTGTCCAGGCCCAGTGACAGGTGGGTAAAAAAAGGTATGCTTGTGACAGGCATGGTGATTCCAAGGGACCCCACCGAGACCATCAGAAAATTTGTGAGTGGCCCGTATGCCGGTGATTATGACTAGAATAAGGTAGCAACTCTTTTTTCTTTTGAATTATGTATACTGTACAGTACTGTATGTGCATATTGTACAGTACACTTAAAATATTTAGCAGTTACTGTAGTGGTAATTTTTGGGATGACAGTATTAGCATACTGTAAGCATCCAACTGAGGCCCCCAAACAGATGCCACCAATAGGTACAGTACGTGCCTCTCGTGCCTAATGGGAAATTCATCACTGACAGTATCTAGAGAGAGAGATGAATGGAGAGACAGTGACAAGGGGGGAGAGAGAGAGAGAGAGAGAGAGAGAGAGAGAGAGAAATTTAGTAAGATGGGTGTTTTTTTTAGAACAGGTGATGTTGTCCATACAGTAGCAACCAATCAAATATTACCTACTGTACTGTATTATCGTCTGTAAGTGTAACTAGATACTGTAAATGTTAATGTGGAATGTGATCGGTTGCTACTGTATGGGCAATATCACCAGTTCAAACAAAAACAATTGTCATCCGATTTCTACGCATTTGCCTGAAAAATCTGATGAAAAGTGCTACTCTGATGGCATCAGATCAATGTCAGTAATAATTCTTACCACTAAATGCCGCCTCATCATCATCTTCCTCCTCCTCAGTGGCCTGTTCCAGTGTAGGGCCTGTGAAAAAAAACATTAATGAGAAAAAAAAGGTTCATTCCAGGAAATACACATACCCTCCAACATGACCCACCCCACTAGGTACAAAATGCTCTGGTTCTGGACTTCCCTCTTAATTTATTATTGCCATCACCTGTGAAGAAACAGCATTCTTATCATTTAACTAGTTCAACACAGGTGATGGAAATCATAAATTAAGAGGCGAAGTCTAGAAACAGAGCAGTGCGGCGGGTCATGTTGGAGGGTCTGCATACAGAAACATAGAATTTGACTACAAATACTGTAAGAACCACTTTGCCCATCTAATCTCTCTCTTTTTTTTACCCTTTTTTTTACATCAAACCTTATTTGATCCTTATTTCTTTGTAAGGATATCCTTATGTATGTCTCTTCCATGCATGTTTAAATACTGTAGCTCTACTGTTTTAGGCTCTATCACCTCTGATGGGAGGCTATTCCACTTGTCCACTGCACTTTCTGTGAAGTAATTTTTCTTAAAATTCCCCCTGAACCTCGCCCCCCTCCAGTCTCTGTGCACATCCTCGTGTCCTATTGCTTGCAGTGTCTTCATTAGGAGAATGTTTCCCTCCTGGACTTTATTAAAACTAGAGATGTGCACCGGAAATTTTTCGGGTTTTGTGGTTTGGTTTTGGATTTGGACGTGTTTTTAAAAAAAAAAAAAAATACTCAAAAACAGCTTAAATCATAGAATTTGTGTGAAATTTTGAGCCTATAGTATTATTAACCGCAATAACCATAATTTCCACCTCACACCTCACAATATTATTTTTAGTCCTAAAATGTGCAACGAGGTCGCTGGATGACTAAGCTACTGTAAGTAACCCAAGAGGGCGGCACAAACACCTGGCCCATCTAGGAGTGGCACTGCAGTGTCAGACAGGATGGCACTTATAAAAATTTGCCACAAACATCACATGATGCAAAGATAAATTTAAAAAAAAAAAGGCGCAAGATGGAATTGTCCTTGGGCACTCCCACCGTTGTGTTGTATAAACAGGACATGCACACTTTAACAAACCCATCATTTCAGCCACAGGGTCTGCCACACGACTCTGGCTGAAATGACTGATTGGTTTGGGACACCACCAAAAAAAGAAGCAATCAATCTCTCCTTGCTCAAACTGGCTCTACAGAGTCAAGATGTACCAGACTGGACTTACTTGATGGGTGCAGTGTGGTGGGGGACAGTGAGTACTCCTCCTCCTCCACCACGGCCTGTGACAGTGTAGGGCCTGTGAAAACAAAAATTAGATTAAATACTGTATACTTTTGTACTTTTGTAGTCTGTGTTGAATACAATATAACAAAAATTCAGTCAGGTTGGAGGAGAGTAGATTTTGCACACAGAGATGAGAATGTCGAGGCCAGATTTAGGGGTTAGTGGAAGAGGTTTAGGATACCGTACCTCACCCTGTTGGGATTGCTGCAATCAGGATGCCACTGTCTGTCGCCTGAACGCTGGAATCCTGACTGCTGGTCACGTAAACCCAATGCATTGGTTTAACACAATGTACAGTATAGTACAGTACAGTACAATACTGCAGTTTACTTACCAAGTTGGGGAGAGGGCTTCTCCTCTTCCTCTTCCTCCTCACTGTCAATAATTACTGAGTGGAAAATAAAAAAAAGATTATAAACAAAATACAGTAGAGTACAGTTACTACAAAATTGCACAGTAGTCTACAGTAGTACAGTGCTACAGGAGGCAGAGAGATATTCATAATACAGTAGGAGCAGAATGATTATCCAGTGGTAGGGGACATACAGTACTGTACTGTACCTGTATTTAAAACACCTGCTGTCTGGATCCAGACATTCAGAATGCAGAGTCTGGATTCAGAGTATGATTGGAGGTTTAGGCTAGTGGAGGGTGGGTAGGATGCACAATTTTGGGCACCATACTACAAAATGGATATCGTGGAACTAGAAAAGGTTTAGGAGGAGGGCGACCAAAGTGATCAAGTGGATTGAGAAGCTGGAATACGAGGAAAGGCTTGCTAGGCTAGGCATGTTTACATTGGAAAAGAGGAGATTAAGAGGGAACATGATTAACCTTTACAAATATATACAGTAAGGGGACAATACACAGGAACTGTTTTTGATAAGATCGACACAGAGGACACGTGCACAGTCACTCGTGTTGGAGGAGAGGAGATTTCGCATACAGAGGCGAAAAGGGGTCTTCACAGTGAGGGAAATACTGTACGTTTCGAATTCCCTGCCTGAAAAGTAATAAAAGTGGACTTGGTCAATACTTTTAAGAATGGGCTTGAGAAAATCCTACTGTACTTACTATACTGTGGCTCCTCCTCCGACTCAGAGTCCACGTAAGTGACATCTGTGTTGAATATAAAAAAAACAAAAAGAAAAGTTAATGGGATTTCTGCAATCAGGATACCGCTGTCGGTCACTTGACTGCTGGAATCCTGACCACTGGTCACGCAAACCCAAGCCATTGGTACTGTTAATAAATCAATAAATAATAAATGTACAATACAGTACAGTAGAGTACTGTACAGTAGATTACAATTCTTACCAGGCTGGCCTGAAGGCTCCCCCATTTCCTCCTCCTCCTCCTCTGGCTCCGTATCAATAACGAGGCGGTCTGTGTGTACAAGATAACAAGTATTGTAAAATAAAAAAATTACAGTAATACTGTAGGAAACTAGTGTGTCTGTAACAAAAATAATGATTACCACTTCCGGAGCTCTGCTGGTCAGACGGTGGTGGTGGTGGTGGTGGTACTGTGAGAAAAAAAACAACAGTGCTGTAAGTGAAGCTGTCAATTTGTAACATGTACTATACAGTATCCAGGACACATGTACAGTAGTGTAACGATGACAGTCGCACCAGAATTCTCGTTACACAATACCTGGCAGCGCAGGTGGTGGTGGTGGTGGTGGTGGTACTGTGAGAAAAAAAACAACAGTGCTGTAAGTGAAGCTGTCAATTTGTAACATGTACTATACAGTATCCAGGACACATGTACAGTAGTGTAACGATGACAGTCGCACCAGAATTCTCGTTACACAATACCTGGCAGCGCAGGTGGTGGTGGTGGTGGTGGTGGTGGTACTGCGAGAAAAAAAATAACAGTGCTGTAAGTGAAGCTGTCAAACGTAAATTAACAAACAACTATCACTGTAATTTACCATCCTCATCCCGTAGCGCAGCACGGGTATTCAGATATCTACAATGTTATTTATACTGTGTGTTTAATATTTACAGTTAGTTTTGTAAACAGACATTCTTAACATCACGGGCAACCAGATCTCACAGGAAGTGTCCCACCCTCTCTCCCATCCGGATTGCAGCGAGTTATCTGTGATGGTCAGGACAGGGGGGTGGGACTATAGAAATCACTATGTACTGTACACTACTGTATTTGACAATACTTACCAGCTTGGCGGCGCCTGTTCCGCCTCCTGTGCCGTCGTGCTACCAGCCCTGTAAAAATATATATACAGTATAATGGCAGCATACTGTACAGTCAATGAAATTCAACATTGACAGATTCTTTATGACATCACAATCAATGGAATTGTTCATTCTAGTACCCTGCACCTAATCACTCAGGAGGGCATAGTGTACTGTACTGTCTTCAAAACTTAAGGGGGACATTTCTAAATGTGACATACAGTACACTTACAGTATCGCTACAGTACAGTAGGTCCAGGGTATTAGACAGAACACTACCTTTATAGTCTGGTGCGACTGTTACACACATTAGCATTGCCCTTATAAACATTATGACACACATCAGCATGCAGCCCTCCCACCCTTAACCATCTCAGTACTGTTCATTACAGTATAAATTGATTCCATGACAGATGATGCAGCACTCACCTGAATTCATCTTATTCACGTCATGTCACAGTAGTGCAGTTTATTCACGTCACAGTACTGTCCTTGATTCACGTTGTGTCACACAGTAGAGCACCGTATTCACGTCATAGTACTGTCCTTGATTCACGTTGTGTCACACAGTAGAGCACCTTATTCACGTTACTGTACTGTACGTCACAGTAGTGCAGTAGAATATCCACATTACGTCACAAAGTAGAGATCTGCCACAGTCATGAACCTTATAACACATTATGCAAGAGTAATGCACGTCAGAACACATTAGGCCACTGTAACACCCCTTAGAATAATTTCTACCACAGTAACGTCCCTTAGAACACTGTACTATCTGAAACACAAATCTACTAAAAAAATAGTTACTGTACTTGAACTTTGGGTATAAAAATCGGTACTCTCAGCGTGGGAGGCAGGAGACTGCAATTACAGCTGCACGTTACACTGAATGATAATGTACGATACACTGCACAATACGCTGCAGGTACACTGCATGACACACTGCAATTAAACCACACAATGCACTGCACGACACTGCATACTGTATGCACTGCGTGATACGACAACATTTCCCTGCAAAATATGATACAATGTACACTGCACAAAAAACTGCAATTACAGTACCACATGTGTATACAGTACACTGCACGATGTGATTCACTATGCATTACACTCACTGCACAATACCATATACTGAATGTACACTGCATGACACGCTGCAATTACGCAGCACGATACACTGTGATACACTGCATATACTGTACACTGCATGATACTGTACACTGCACAATCGTAGACCACGTGGATTGTAACGAACTACTGTATACTGTATATACAAGTTTAAAAAAGTAATAATTGTTTTTGTAAAACTCATGTCGATCTTCTTCCATGTCAACTTAACGACCATGTCAACCTACAGTAACTGGTGTCAACCAATTTCATAAGCCGCACCATCTAGGTCGACACCAAAAAACAAATTGACCTTTTGACCCGGGTTAATGTTTGGTCCTTGTTTAACCATTTGTTTACCACAAATACAGTGCTGTATAGACCGGATACCTGCTGCTACAGCAGCCCCTGCTATAATGTACTGTACCTGTAACTACAGTAACTTAAAGTACAGTAATCTACAGTAATGTACTGTACTTACAATCCCTTATGGCCTGCAGGCGTCTTGGGGTCCTCCTAACGAGGTCACTCCATCTCCTCTGGAGTGACCTCACCGTTCTCCTCCGGTTATACCTCCGGAGGATGTCCCTGCTGGCCCTCCGGTACGCCCTCATTTTCTCCTCGTTGCTGGCGAGAGTTCTGTCCCGCCAGCAAACGAGGAGACGCAGCTCACCCATAGAGTAAGGACGGTCCCTTCCAGCAGCCATGACACTGTCCTTATGCTCAATGAGCGTCTCAGACGCCGTGCGTCTCAGACGTCGTGCGTTCCAGGCATTCAACGTAGTTAATGTACTTTGTGCTTCCCTTAGTTTTGAGTATGCCGTAGTGGACTCGGACGCTCATGTAATTGCATTACAAAGGCACAGTATTTTCCATCGTCTCCCCCTACCCCCATCGCCCTTCCCCCCAGGGAGGGAATTCAGGTCATGTGCAATACACAAACGCTGAAGATCTACAGTACAGTACTGTTTTGCTCAGTTAGTAGCGTCAGAATACACTCATTTCATTCACGCTGTTTAGGTGCATTTAGCGTAAAGAATCGCTCCTGCAGATGTACTCTGATTTATATGTAACTTGTGTGCACCTTTCCATTGACTGTCTTACAATGTAAATAAAAATAAGATTTTACTTACCGATAAATCTATTTCTCGTAGTCCGTAGTGGATGCTGGGACTCCGTAAGGACCATGGGGAATAGCGGCTCCGCAGGAGACAGGGCACAAAATAAAAGCTTAAGGATCAGGTGGTGTGCACTGGCTCCTCCCCCTATGACCCTCCTCCAAGCCTCAGTTAGGATACTGTGCCCGGACGAGCGTACATAATAAGGAAGGATATTGAATCCCGGGTAAGACTCATACCAGCCACACCAATCACACCGTACAACTTGTGATCTGAACCCAGTTAACAGTATGATAAACGCAAAGGAGCCTCTGAAAAGATGGCTCACAACAATAATAACCCGAATCTTTGTAACAATAACTATATACAAGTATTGCAGACAATCCGCACTAGGGATGGGCGCCCAGCATCCACTACGGACTACGAGAAATAGTTTTATCGGTAAGTAAAATCTTATTTTCTCTGACGTCCTAGTGGATGCTGGGACTCCGTAAGGACCATGGGGATTATACCAAAGCTCCCAAACGGGCGGGAGAGTGCGGATGACTCTGCAGCACCGAATGAGAGAACTCCAGGTCCTCCTCAGCCAGGGTATCAAATTTGTAGAATTTAGCAAACGTGTTTGCCCCTGACCAAGTAGCTGCTCGGCAAAGTTGTAAAGCCGAGACCCCTCGGGCAGCCGCCCAAGATGAGCCCACTTTCCTTGTGGAATGGGCTTTTACTGATTTTGGCTGTGGCAATCCTGCCACAGAATGTGCAAGCTGAATTGTACTACAAATCCAACGAGCAATCGTCTGCTTAGAAGCAGGAGCACCCAGCTTGTTGGGTGCATACAGGATAAACAGCGAGTCAGATTTTCTGACTCCAGCCGTCCTGGAAACATATATTTTCAAGGCCCTGACAACGTCAAGCAACTTAGAGTCCTCTAAGTCCCTGGTAGCCGCAGGTACCACAATAGGTTGGTTCATGTGAAATGCAGAAACCACCTTAGGTAGAAATTGAGGACGAGTCCTCAATTCCGCCCTGTCAGAATGAAAAATTAAGTAAGGGCTTTTATATGATAAAGCCGCCAATTCTGACACACGCCTGGCTGAAGCCAAGGCTAACAGCATCGACACCTTCCATGTGAGATATTTTAAGTCCACAGTGGAAAGTGGTTCAAACCAATGTGACTTTAGAAAACTCAACACCACATTGAGATCCCAAGGTGCCACTGGAGGCACAAAAGGAGGCTGTATGTGCAGCACCCCTTTTACAAATGTCTGAACTTCAGGTACTGAAGCCAGTTCTTTCTGGAAGAAAATCGACAGGGCCGAAATTTGAACCTTAATGGACCCTAATTTTAGGCCCATAGACAGTCCTGTTTGCAGGAAATGAAGGAAACGACCCAGTTGAAATTCCTCTGTAGGGGCCTTCTTGGCCTCACACCACGCAACATATTTACGCCAAATGCGGTGATAATGTTTTGCGGTTACGTCCTTCCTGGCTTTGACCAGAGTAGGGATGACTTCTTCTGGAATGCCTTTTTCCCTCCGGATCCGGCGTTCAACCGCCATGCCGTCAAACGCAGCCGCGGTAAGTCCTGGAACAGACAAGGCCCCTGCAGTAGCAGGTCCTTTCTTAGAGGTAGAGGCCACGGTTCGTCCGTGAGCATCTCTTGAAGTTCCGGGTACCAAGTCCGTCTTGGCCAATCCGGAACCACGAGTGTAGTTCTTACTCCTCTCCTTCTTATGATTCTCAGTACTTTTGGTATGAGAGGCAGAGGAGGGAACACATACACTGACTGGTACACCCACGGCGTTACCAGAGCGTCCACTGCTATTGCCTGAGGGTCCCTTGACCTGGCGCAATATCTGTCCAGTTTTTTGTTTAGACGTGACGCCATCATGTCCACCTTTGGTTTTTCCCAACGGTTTACAATCAGGTAAAAGACTTCTGGGTGAAGTCCCCACTCTCCCGGGTGAAGGTCGTGTCTGCTGAGGAAGTCTGCTTCCCAGTTGTCCACTCCCGGAATGAATACTGCTGACAGTGCTATCACATGATTTTCCACCCAGCGAAGAATCCTTGCAGCTTCTGCCATTGCCCTCCTGCTTCTCGTGCCGCCCTGTCTGTTTACGTGGGCGACTGACGTGATGTTGTCCGATTGGATCAACACCGCCTGACCCTGAAGCAGAGGTTTTGCTTGACTTAGGGCATTGTAAATGGCCCTTAGTTCCAGAATGTTTATATGAAGAGACGTTTCCAAGCTTGACCACAGGCCCTGGAAATTTCTTCCCTGTGTGACTGCTCCCCAGCCTCTCAGGCTGGCATCCGTGGTTACCAGGATCCAATCCTGAATGCCAAATCTGCGGCCCTCTAGTAGATGAGCACTCTGAAGCCACCACAGGAGAGACACCCTTGTCCTTGGCGACAGGGTTATCCGCTGATGCATCTGCAGATGCGATCCGGACCATTTGTCCAGTAGATCCCACTGAAATGTTCTTGCATGGAATCTTCCGAATGGAATCGCTTCGTAAGAAGCCACCATTTTCCCCAGGACCCTCGTGCACTGATGCACTGAGACCTGTCCTGGTTTTAGGAGGTTCCTGACTAGCTCGGATAACTCCCTGGCCTTCTCCTCCGGGAGAAACACCTTCTTCTGGACTGTGTCCAGAATCATTCCTAGGAACAGTAGACGTGTCGTTGGAGTCAGCTGCGATTTTGGAATATTTAGAATCCACCCGTGCTGACGTAACACTACCTGAGATAGTGCTACTCCGACTTCTAACTGTTCCCTGGATCTTGCCCTTATCAGGAGATCGTCCAAGTAAGGGATAATTAAAATGCCTTTTCTTCGTAGAAGAATCATCATTTCGGCCATTACCTTGGTAAAGACCCGAGGTGCCGTGGACAATCCAAACGGCAGCGTCTGAAACTGATAATGACAGTTTTGTACTACAAACCTGAGGTACCCTTGGTGAGAAGGGTATATCGGGACGTGGAGATAAGCATCTTTGATGTCCAGAGACACCATATAGTCCCCTTCTTCCAGGTTTGCTATCACTGCTCTGAGTGACTCCATCTTGAATTTGAACCTTTTTATGTAAGTGTTCAAGGATTTCAGATTTAAAATTGGTCTCACCGAGCCGTCCGGCTTCGGTACCACAAACAGCGTGGAATAATACCCCTTTCCTTGTTGCAGGAGGGGTACCTTGATTATCACCTGCTGGGAATACAGCTTGTGAATGGCTTCCAAAACTGCCTCCCTGTCGGAGGGAGACTTTGGTAAAGCAGACTTCAGGAAACGACGAGGGGGAAACGCCTCGAATTCCAGTTTGTACCCCTGCGATACTACCTGTAGAATCCAGGGATCCACTTGCGAGTGAGCCCACTGCGCGTTGAAATTCTTGAGACGGGCCCCCACCATATCTGAGTCTGCTTGTAAAGCCCCAGCGTCATGCTGAAGACTTGGCAGAAGCAGGGGAGGGCTTCTGCTCCTGTGAAGCGGCTGCATGGTGCAGTCTTTTTCCTCTTCCTCTGCCCCGGGGCAGAAAAGAATGGCCTTTTGCTCGCTTGTACTTATGGGAACGAAAGGACTGAGTTTGAAAAGACGGTGTCTTTTTCTGCTGATGTGGAGTGACCTGGGGTAAAAAGGTGGATTTTCCAGCCGTTGCCGTGGCCACCAGGTCCGATAGACCAGCCCCAAATAACTCCTCCCCTTTATACGGCAATACTTCCATGTGCCGTTTGGAATCCGCATCCCCTGACCACTGTCGCGTCCATAACGCTCTTCTGGCAGAGATGGACATAGCACTTACTCTTGATGCCAGGGTGCAAATATCCCTCTGTGCATCACGCATATATAGTAATGCATCCTTTAAATGTTCTATAGTTAACAAAATATTGTCCCTATCCAGGGTATCAATATTCTCGGTCAGGGAATCCGACCATGCGACTCCAGCACTGCACATCCAGGCTGAGGCGATTGCTGGTCGCAGTATAACACCAGTATGTGTGTATATACTTTTTAGGATATTTTCCAGCCTTCTATCAGCTGGTTCTTTGAGGGTAGCCGTATCAGGAGACGGTAACGCTACTTGTTTTGATAAACGTGTGAGCGCCTTATCTACCCTAGGGGGTGTTTCCCAACGCGCCCTAACCTCTGGCGGGAAAGGATATAATGCTAATAATTTTTTAGAAATTAGCTGTTTTTTATCGGGGGAAACCCACGCTTTTTCACACACCTCATTTATTTCCTCTGACTCAGGAAAAAATATTGGTAGTTTTTTCTCACCCCACATAATACCCTTCTTTGTGGTACTTGTAGTGTCAGAAAGGTTCAATGCCTCTTTCATTGCCGTGATCATGTAACGTGTGGCCCTACTGGACATTACGTTTGTCTCGTCACCGTCGACACTAGACTCAGTATCTGTGTCAGGGTCTGTGTCGACCCACTGAGGTAACGGGCGTTTTAGCGCCCCTGACGGTGTTTGAGACGCCTGGACAGGCACTAATTGATTTGCCGGCTGTCTCATGTCGTCAACAGTTTTTTGCAAATTGCTGACATTATCACTTAATTGTTTAAATACAATCATCCAGTCAGGTGTCGACTCCCTAGGGGGTGACATCACCAACACAGGCAACTGCTCCGCCTCCACATCATTTTCCTCCTCATACATGTCGACCCACGCGTACCGACACACAGCACACACACCGGGAATGCTCTGATAGAGGACAGGACCCCACTTAGCCCTTTGGAGAGACAGAGGGAGAGTCTGCCAGCACACACCCAGCGCTATATATATATATATACAGGGATAACCTTATATAAGTGTTACTCCCTTATAGCTGCTGTTAATATATTTATTTGCTGCCAAACGTGCCCCCCCTTCTCTTTTTTACCCTGATTCTGAAGCAGGACTGCAGGGGAGAGTCAGGGAGCCGTCCTTCCAGCGGAGCTGTGAGGGAAAATGGCGCTTGTGTGCTGAGGAGATAGGCTCCGCCCCTTCACGACGTCCTGATCTCCCGCTTTTTTGTGTAAAATGGCAGGGGATTAAAATACATCCATATAGCCCAGGAGCTATATGTGATGTATTCTGTTTTGCCACCTAAGGTATTCTGTTATATTGCGTCTCAGGGCGCTCCCCCCCAGCGCCCTGCACCCTCAGTGACCGGAGTGTGAAGTGTGCTGAGAGCAATGGCGCACAGCTGCGGTGCTGTGCGCTACCTTAGTCTGAAGACAGGATGTCTTCTGCCGCCGATTTCACCGAACCTCTTCGTCTCTTCTGGCTCTGTAAGGGGGACGGCGGCGCGGCTCCGGTGACCCATCCAGGCTGAACCTGTGATCGTCCCTCTGGAGCTAGTGTCCAGTAGCCTAAGAAACCCGATCCACTCTGCACTCAGGTGAGTCCGTTTCTTCTCCCCTTAGTCCCACGATGCAGTGAGCCTGTTGCCAGCAGGACTCACTGAAAAAAAAAAAAAAAACCTAACTAAACTTTTATTCTAAGCAGCTCAGGAGAGCCACCTAGATTGCACCCTTCTCGGCCGGGCACAAAAATCTAACTGAGGCTTGGAGGAGGGTCATAGGGGGAGGAGCCAGTGCACACCACCTGATCCTTAAGCTTTTATTTTGTGCCCTGTCTCCTGCGGAGCCGCTATTCCCCATGGTCCTTACGGAGTCCCAGCATCCACTAGGACGTCAGAGAAATAATAGTGTATTTTTACAATAAAAAAAAAAAAAAAAAGAAAGCACATCAGGTCTCAAACCCTGGACCCCCAGCGTGGGAGGTGGGAGCCTTCACCCCTAGCCCACGACGCCTCATGAGAGATTCCCAATTTCATGTGTGAAAGTACTGCACACAGCGCCCGGCCCCCACCCCATTGGTGTTGCTTTATGCCTTAGAGGACTCGGACGCTCGCATTTGTAAAGCACGGTATTTTCCACCGCCTCCTGCTAGCCTGTTGCCCTTCCCCCCTGGGAGCCTGCACAGATCATGCAAGAGACAGGGAGGGAATTCAGGTCATGTGCAATACACAAACGCCGAATATCTACTGTATACTGTAGTACTGTTTTGCTCACTTAGTACCGTCAGAATACACTCATTCCTACTCATTGCCGCTGTGCAGTTGCATTTAGCGTAAATAATCGCTCCTGCAGATGTACTTTGGTTTATGTGAAACCTGTGTTCATCCTTCCATTGGATGTACAGTATTAGAGAGAAAAAAGAATTTTTTAAAATGAATGTCACGGGAACACATAAAAAAAAAGGTTGGCACTTCCTTCCCATTGGTGTTGGTTTACACTATGCCGTAGTGGACTCGGACGCTCATATAATTGCATTTCAAAGGCACAGTATTTTCCATCGTCTCACCCTACCCCCATCGCCCTTCCCCCCAGGGAGGGAATTCAGGTCATGTGCAATACACAAACGCTGAAGATCTACAGTACAGTACTGTTTTGCTCAGTTAGTAGCATCAGAATACACTCATTTCATTCGTGCTGTTTAGGTGCATTTAGCGTAAAGAATCGCTCCTGCAGATGTACTCTGATTTATATGTAACTTGTGTGCACCTTTCCATTGACTGTCTTACAATGTAAATAAAATAATACAGTGTATTTTTACAATTAAAAAAAAAAAAAAAAGAAAGCACATCAGGTCTCGAACCCTGGACCCCCAGCGTGGGAGGTGGGAGCCTTCACCCCTAGCCCACGACGCCTCATGAGAGATTCCCAATTTCATGTGTGAAAGTACTGCACACAGCGCCCGGCCCCCACCCCATTGGTGTTGCTTTATGCCTTAGAGGACTCGGACGCTCGCATTTGTAAAGCACGGTATTTTCCACCGCCTCCTGCTAGCCTGTTGCCCTTCCCCCCTGGGAGCCTGCACAGATCATGCAAGAGACAGGGAGGGAATTCAGGTCATGTGCAATACACAAACGCCGAATATCTACTGTATACTGTAGTACTGTTTTGCTCACTTAGTACCGTCAGAATACACTCATTCCTACTCATTGCCGCTGTGCAGTTGCATTTAGCGTAAATAATCGCTCCTGCAGATGTACTTTGATTTATGTGAAACCTGTGTTCATCCTTCCATTGGATGTACAGTATTAGAGAGAAAAAAGAATTTTTTAAAATGAATGTCACGGGAACACATAAAAAAAAAGGTTGGCACTTCCTTCCCATTGGTGTTGGTTTACACTATGCCGTAGTGGACTCGGACGCTCATATAATTGCATTTCAAAGGCACAGTATTTTCCATCGTCTCACCCTACCCCCATCGCCCTTCCCCCCAGGGAGGGAATTCAGGTCATGTGCAATACACAAACGCTGAAGATCTACAGTACAGTACTGTTTTGCTCAGTTAGTAGCATCAGAATACACTCATTTCATTCGTGCTGTTTAGGTGCATTTAGCGTAAAGAATCGCTCCTGCAGATGTACTCTGATTTATATGTAACTTGTGTGCACCTTTCCATTGACTGTCTTACAATGTAAATAAAATAATACAGTGTATTTTTACAATAAAAAAAAAAAAAAAAAGAAAGCACATCAGGTCTCGAACCCTGGACCCCCAGCGTGGGAGGTGGGAGCCTTCACCCCTAGCCCACGACGCCTCATGAGAGATTCCCAATTTCATGTGTGAAAGTACTGCACACAGCGCCCGGCCCCCACCCCATTGGTGTTGCTTTATGCCTTAGAGGACTCGGACGCTCGCATTTGTAAAGCACGGTATTTTCCACCGCCTCCTGCTAGCCTGTTGCCCTTCCCCCCTGGGAGCCTGCACAGATCATGCAAGAGACAGGGAGGGAATTCAGGTCATGTGCAATACACAAACGCCGAATATCTACTGTATACTGTAGTACTGTTTTGCTCACTTAGTACCGTCAGAATACACTCATTCCTACTCATTGCCGCTGTGCAGTTGCATTTAGCGTAAAGAATCGCTCCTGCAGATGTACTTTGATTTATGTGAAACCTGTGTTCATCCTTCCATTGGATGTACAGTATTAGAGAGAAAAAAGAATTTTTTAAAATGAATGTCACGGGAACACATAAAAAAAAAAAAGGTTTGCACTTCCTTCCCATTGGTGTTGGTTTACACTATGCCGTAGTGGACTCGGACGCTCATATAATTGCATTTCAAAGGCACAGTGTTTTCCATCGTCTCCCCCTACCCCCATCGCCCTTCCCCCCAGGGAGGGAATTCAGGTCATGTGCAATACACAAACGCTGAAGATCTACAGTACAGTACTGCTTTGCTCAGTTAGTAGCGTCAGAATACACTCATTTCATTCACGCTGTTTAGGTGCATTTAGCGTAAAGAATCGCTCCTGCAGATGTACTCTGATTTATATGTAACTTGTGTGCACCTTTCCATTGACTGTCTTACAATGTAAATAAAATAATACAGTGTATTTTTACAATTAAAAAAAAAAAAAAAAAGAAAGCACATCAGGTCTCGAACCCTGGACCCCCAGCGCGGGAGGTGGGAGCCTTCATCCCTAGCCCACGATGCCTCATGAGAGATTCCCAATTTCATGTGTGAAAGTACTGCACACAGCGCCCGGCCCCCACCCCATTGGTGTTGCTTTATGCCTTAGAGGACTCGGACGCTCGCATTTGTAAAGCACGGTATTTTCCACCGCCTCCTGCTAGCCTGTTGCCCTTCCCCCCTGGGAGCCTGCACAGATCATGCAAGAGACAGGGAGGGAATTCAGGTCATGTGCAATACACAAACGCCAAATATCTACTGTATACTGTAGTACTGTTTTGCTCACTTAGTACCGTCAGCATACACTCATTCCTACTCATTGCCGCTGTGCAGTTGCATTTAGCGTAAAGAATCGCTCCTGCAGATGTACTTTGATTTATGTGAAACCTGTGTTCATCCTTCCATTGGATGTACAGTATTAGAGAGAAAAAATAATTTTTTAAAATGAATGTCACGGGAACACATAAAAAAAAAGGTTGGCACTTCCTTCCCATTGGTGTTGGTTTACACTATGCAGTAGTGGACTCGGACGCTCATATAATTGCATTTCAAAGGCACAGTATTTTCCATCGTCTCCCCCTACCCCCATCGCCCTTCCCCCTAGGGAGGGAATTCAGGTCATGTGCAATACACAAACGCTGAAGATCTACAGTACAGTACTGTTTTGCTCAGTTAGTAGCGTCAGAATACACTCATTTCATTCACGCTGTTTAGGTGCATTTAGCGTAAAGAATCGCTCCTGCAGATGTACTCTGATTTATATGTAACTTGTGTGCACCTTTCCATTGACTGTCTTACAATGTAAATAAAATAATACAGTGTATTTTTACAATTAAAAAAAAAAGAAAAAAGAAAGCACATCAGGTCTCGAACCCTGGACCCCCCAGCGTGGGAGGTGGGAGCCTTCACCCCTAGCCCACGACGCCTCATGAGAGATTCCCAATTTCATGTGTGAAAGTACTGCACACAGCGCCCGGCCCCCACCCCATTGGTGTTGCTTTATGCCTTAGAGGACTCGGACGCTCGCATTTGTAAAGCACGGTATTTTCCACCGCCTCCTGCTAGCCTGTTGCCCTTCCCCCCTGGGAGCCTGCACAGATCATGCAAGAGACAGGGAGGGAATTCAGGTCATGTGCAATACACAAACGCCAAATATCTACTGTATACTGTAGTACTGTTTTGCTCACTTAGTACCGTCAGAATACACTCATTCCTACTCATTGCCGCTGTGCAGTTGCATTTAGCGTAAAGAATCGCTCCTGCAGATGTACTTTGATTTATGTGAAACCTGTGTTCATCCTTCCATTGGATGTACAGTATTAGAGAGAAAAAATAATTTTTTAAAATGAATGTCACGGGTACACATAAAAAAAAAGGTTGGCACTTCCTTCCCATTGGTGTTGGTTTACACTATGCCGTAGTGGACTCGGACGCTCATATAATTGCATTTCAAAGGCACAGTATTTTTCATCGTCTCCCCCTACCCCCATCGCCCTTCCCCCCAGGGAGGGAATTCAGGTCATGTGCAATACACAAACGCTGAAGATCTACAGTACAGTACTGTTTTGCTCAGTTAGTAGCGTCAGAATACACTCATTTCATTCACGCTGTTTAGGTGCATTTAGCGTAAAGAATCCTGCAGATGTACTCTGATTTATATGTAACTTGTGTGCACCTTTCCATTGACTGTCTTATAATGTAAATAAAATAATACAGTGTATTTTTACAATTAAAAAAAAAAAAAAAGATAGCACATCAGGTCTCGAACCCTGGATCCCCAGCGTGGGAGGTGGGAGCCTTCACCCCTAGCCCACGACGCCTCATGAGAGATTCCCAATTTCATGTGTGAAAGTACTGCACACAGCGCCCGGCCCCCACCCCATTGGTGTTGCTTTATGCCTTAGAAGACTCGGACGCTCGCATTTGTAAAGCACGGTATTTTCCACCGCCTCCTGCTAGCCCTCCATTCCCATTATGCATTAGCGAACTCAGACGCTCCTGTATTTTAAAAGCACGTGTTTATACATTGGTCTTTACATTCTTCCTTTTACACAATTACTGTAGTTACGTCTCCATACACATACAGTACAGTACTCCATACAATACAGTACAGTACTCTACATACAGTACTGTAGGTCACCATCTTTTTCCACCGCCTCCCGTTACGCCTACAGTATTGCCAGAGCTGTAGATCAATCCGCTGCTATACTGTATGATCGAAAGTACTGGATTAGTGGAGCATTAGCCACACAGTGGTGGAGATGTGTAATGCATGATGAGTATCTAGATTGCCTCAACGCGCCTACCTGTGATTAAACTCAGCTATCGCCTTAGCGTGACTAAACGCCCGTCTCGGCGGAGAAACAGTCAAGATAAAGGTGGCTACATCTGTAAGTGTGTGTGCTTCTGTGTGTGTGTCTGTATATTACTCTGGGTATGACTCTGGGTATGACTCTAATTATGACTCTGGGTCTGACCCTGGGTATATCTTTATGTGACTCCAGGTTTACCTGTGCTTGACTCTGCGTTTGACTATGTGTGATTCTGGGCATGTCTGGACATGTCTGGGCATGTCTTGGCATGTCTGGACATGTCTGGGCATCTCTAGACATGTCTGGACATGTCTGGGCATGTCTTGGCATGTCTGGACATGTCTGGGCATCTCTAGACATGTCTGGTCATGTCTGGGAATGACTGGAAAACTGATATCTCTAGTTCTGGTCATAGTAGAGACAAACTGCCAGTGTCCACCGAAAGGGGAGAGTCCCAGCTATTTAAGTTTACCCTCAGAAATACTGTAAGTCAGGCAGTTCCTGAGATACCTAGGTGGGATAACAGGAGGGACCAGGACCACTGCATTGAAGTCAGATATCTCCGATTCCCTAGAGCCAATTTTGAATAATCTAGTACTCTTAGAAAAAGGGGACCCTCAGGTGTTTGCCTAAGACCCATATACCCCTGGCGCCCTTAGGCAAATGCCCATTGAGACCATACAAAAATAAGGCCCTGATTTGGGCACGTCTTGGCATGACTTTAGTTATGACCAGGAACATGTCTGTACAAGACTCTGGGAACATCTGGGCATGACTCTAAATGTGACTTTGTTTGACTCTAGATGTGAGAATATAATCTTTAAATGTAGCTGAAAATGAAAATTTCTAAATATTAAGAATTTCTTCTTGAAATTATAGGAATTTTAATAAAATGTTCCCCTGAGTTGATAGAAGCTGGTTCTGATGCCTGGTTTAAGCACATGACCTAATAATGTTATAGAGTTATATTAAAAATTCTTAAGGTCCTGAACCCTTAAAATTTGGCTGTAAATTAAAATTTCAACATTTTCCAAATTTCGATTTAAAATTATAGGAACTTTAATAAAATGTTCCCCATAGTTGATAGAAGCTGATTCTGATGCCTGGTTTAAGCACTGGACCTAATAATGTGACGATGTTACATTAGCAATTCTAATGACCCTCTACTCTTAAACTCTGGTAAAAATGAAAATGTCTAAATATACAGAATTTAGACTTAAAATTATAAGAACTTAAAATGTTTACTTAAGTTGATAAAGAGGATACTGATGCCTGGTTTAAGCACTGGACCTAATAATGTTCATATTTTATATTAGCAATTCTGTAGACTCTCTACTCTTAAAATTTAGCAGAAAGTGAACATTTCAAAATATTTAGAATTTCTTCTTAAAATTATAGGAACTTAAATAAAATGTTTCCCTGAGTTGATAGAAGCTTATTCTAATGCCTGGTTTAAGCACAGGTCCTTATAATGTTATGGTGCTATGTGAAATACTCTGTAGGGCTTGTACATTTAAAATTTTGCTAAAAATGAAAACTTTAAAAATGTCAAAATTTCTATATTTATTCTGGGCATAAGTTTGTGTGCTTCTGTGTGTGTGTGTCTGTATATTACTCTGGGTATGACTCTGGTATGTCTTTATGTGACTCCAGGTTTACCTGTGGTTGACTCTGCGTTTGACTATGTGTGATTCTGGGCATGTCTGGACATGTCTGGGAATGTCTTGGCATGTCTGGACATGTCTGGGCATCTATAGACATGTCTGGACATGTCTGGACATGTCTGGGCATCTCTAAACATGTCTGGTCATGTGTGGGAATGACTGGAAAACTGATATCTCTAGTTCTGGTCATAGTAGAGACAAACTGCCAGTGTCCACCGAAAGGGGAGAGTCCCAGCTATTTAAGTTTACCCTCAGAAATACTGTAAGTCAGGCAGTTCCTAAAATACCTAGGTGGGATAACAGGTTTGGACCAGGACCACTGCATTGAAGTCAGATATCTCCGATTCCCTAGAGCCAGTTTTGAATAATCTAGTACTCTTAGAAAAAGGGGACCCTCAGGTGTTTGCCTAAGACCCATATACCCCTGGTGCCCTTAGGCAAATGCCCATTGAGACCATACAAAAATAATGCCCTGATTTGGGCACGTCTTGGCATGACTTTAGTTATGACCAGGAACATGTCTGTACAAGACTCTGGGTACATCTGGGCATGACTCTAAATGTGACTTTGTTTGACTCTAGATGTGAGAATATAATCTTTAAATGTAGCTGAAAATGAAAATTTCTAAATATTAAGAATTTCTTCTTGAAATTATAGGAATTTTAATAAAATGTTCCCCTGAGTTGATAGAAGCTGATTCTGATGCCTGGTTTAAGCACTGGGACCTAACAATGTGACGATGTTACATTAGTAATTCTGGTGACCCTCTACTCTTAAACTCTGGTAAAAATGAAAATGTCTAAATATACAGAATTTAGACTTAAAATTAAAAGAACTTAAATAAAATGTTTACTTGAGTTGATAAAGAGGATTCTGATGCCTGGTTTAAGCACTGGACCTAATAATGTTCTTATTTTATATAAGCAATTCTGTAGACTCTCTACTCTTAAACTTTTAGCAGAAAATGAACATTTCAAAATATTTAGAATTTCTTTTTAAAATTATAGGAACTTAAATAAAATGTTTCCCTGAATTGATAGAAGCTTATTCTAATACCTGGTTTAAGCACAGGTCCTTATAATGTTATGGTGCTATGTGAAATACTCTGTAGGGCTTGTACATTTAAAATTTAGCTAAAAATGAAAAATTTAAAAATGTCAAAATTTTTATATTTATTCTGGGCATAAGTGTGTGTGCTTGTGTGTGTGTGTGTGTGTGTGTGTGTGTGTGTGTGTGTGTGTGTGTGTGTGTCTGTATATTACTCTGGGTATGACTCTGGGTATGACTCTTATTATGACTCTGGGTCTGACCCTGGGTATATCTTTATGTGACTCCAGGTTTACCTGTGCTTGACTCTGCGTTTGACTATGTGTGATTCTGGGCATGTCTTGGCATGTCTGGACATGTCTGGGCATCTCTAGACATGTCTGGACATGTCTGGGCATGTCTTGGCATGTCTGGACATGTCTGGGCATCTCTAGACATGTCTGGTCATGTCTGGGAATGACTGGAAAACTGATATCTCTAGTTCTGGTCATAGTAGAGACAAACTGCCAGTGTCCACCGAAAGGGGAGAGTCCCAGCTATTTAAGTTTACCCTCAGAAATACTGTAAGTCAGGCAGTTCCTGAGATACCTAGGTGGGATAACAGGTTTGGACCAGGACCACTGCATTGAAGTCAGATATCTCCGATTCCCTAGAGCCAATTTTGAATAATCTAGTACTCTTAGAAAAAGGGGACCCTCAGGTGTTTGCCTAAGACCCATATACCCCTGGTGCTCTTAGGCAAATGCCCATTGAGACCATACAAAAATAAGGCCCTGATTTGGGCACGTCTTGGCATGACTTTAGTTATGACCAGGAACATGTCTGTACAAGACTCTGGGTACATCTTGGCATGACTCTAAATGTGACTTTGTTTGACTCTAGATGTGAGAATATAATCTTTAAATGTAGCTGAAAATGAAAATTTCTAAATATTAAGAATTTCTTCTTGAAATTATAGGAATTTTAATAAAATGTTCCCCTGAGTTGATAGAAGCTGTTTCTGATGCCTGGTTTAAGCACATGACCTAATAATGTTATAGAGTTATATTAAAAATTCTTAAGGTCCTGAATCCTTAAATTTGGCTGTAAATTAAAATTTCAACATTTTCCAAATTTCGATTTAAAATTATAGGAACTTTAATAAAATGTTCCCCATAGTTGATAGAAGCTGATTCTGATGCCTGGTTTAAGCACTGGACCTAATAATGTGACGATGTTACATTAGCAATTCTGGTGACCCTCTACTCTTAAACTCTGGTAAAAATGAAAATTTCTAAATATACAGAATTTAGACTTAAAATTATAAGAACTTAAAATGTTTACTTGAGTTGATAAAGAGGATTCTGATGCCTGGTTTAAGCACTGGACCTAATAATGTTCTTATTTTATATTAGCAATTATGTAGACTCTCTACTCTTAAAATTTAGCAGAAAATGAACATTTCAAAATATTTAGAATTTCTTCTTAAAATTATAGGAACTTAAATAAAATGTTTCCCTGAGTTGATAGAAGCTTATTCTAATGCCTGGTTTAAGCACAGGTCCTTATAATGTTATGGTGCTATGTGAAATACTCTGTAGGGCTTGTACATTTAAAATTTAGCTAAAAATGAAAACTTTAAAAATGTCAAAATTTCTATATTTATTCTGGGCATAAGTGTGTGTGCTTCTGTGTGTGTGTGTGTGTGTGTGTGTGTGTGTGTGTGTGTGTGTGTGTGTGTGTGTCTGTATATTACTCTGGGTATGACTCTAATTATGACTCTGGGTCTGACCCTGGGTATATCTTTATGTGACTCCAGGTTTACCTGTGCTTGACTCTGCGTTTGACTATGTGTGATTCTGGGCATGTCTGGACATGTCTGGGCATGTCTTGGCATGTCTGGGCATCTCTAGACATGTCTGGTCATGTCTGGGAATGACTGGAAAACTGATATCTCTAGTTCTGGTCATAGTAGAGACAAACTGCCAGTGTCCACCAAAAGGGGAGAGTCCCAGCTATTTAAGTTTACCCTCAGAAATACTGTAAGTCAGGCAGTTCCTGAGATACCTAGGTGGGATAACAGGTTTGGACCAGGACCACTGCATTGAAGTCAGATATCTCCGATTCCCTAGAGCCAATTTTGAATAATCTAGTAATCATAGAAAAAGGGGACCCTCAGGTGTTTGCCTAAGACCCATATACCCCTGGTGCCCTAAGGCAAATGCCCATTGAGACCATACAAAAATAAGGCCCTGATTTGGGCACGTTTTGGCATGACTTTAGTTATGACCAGGAACATGTCTGTACAAGACTCTGGGTACATCTGGGCATGACTCTAAATGTGACTTTGTTTGACTCTAGATGTGAGAATATAATCTTTAAATGTAGCTGAAAATGACAATTTCTAAAAATTAAGAATTTCTTCTTGAAATTATAGGAATTTTAATAAAATGTTCCCCTGAGTTGATAGAAGCTGGTTCTGATGCCTAGTTTAAGCACTGAACCTAATAATGTGACGATGTTACATTAGCAATTCTGGTGACTCTCTACTCTTAAACTCTGGTAAAAATGAAATTTTCTAAATATACAGAATTTAGACTTAAAATTATAAGAACTTAAAATGTTTATTTGAGTTGATAAAGAGGTTTCTGATGCCTGGTTTAAGCACTGGACCTAATAATGTTCTTATTTTATATTAGCAATTCTGTAGACTCTCTACTCTTAAACTTTAGCAGAAAATTAACATTTCAAAATATTTAGAATTTCTTCTTAAAATTATAGGAACTTAAATAAAATGTTTCCCTGAGTTGATAGAAGCTTATTCTAATGCCTGGTTTAAGCACATGTCCTTCTAATGTTATGGTGCTATGTGAAATACTCTGTAGGGCTTGTACATTTAAAATTTAGCTAAAAATGAAAATTTTAAAAATGTCAAAATTTCTATATTTATTCTGGGCATAAGTGTGTGTGTGCTTCTGTGTGTGTGTCTGTATATTACTCTGGGTATGACTCTGGGTATGACTCTAATTATGACTCTGGGTCTGACCCTGGGTATATCTTTATGTGACTCCAGGTTTACCTGTGCTTGACTCTGCATTTGACTATGTGTGATTCTGGGCATGTCTGGACATGTCTGGGCATGTCTTGGCATGTCTGGACATGACTGGGCATCTCTAGACATGTCTGGACATGTCTGGGCATGTCTTGGCATGTCTGGACATTTCTGGGCATCTCTAGACATGTCTGGTCATGTCTGGGAATGACTGGAAAACTGATATCTCTAGTTCTGGTCATAGTAGAGACAAACTGCCAGTGTCCACCGAAAGGGGAGAGTCCCAGCTATTTAAGTTTACCCTCAGAAATACTGTAAGTCAGGCAGTTCCTGAGATACCTAGGTGGGATAACAGGTTTGGACCAGGACCACTGCATTGAAGTCAGATATCTCCGATTCCCTAGAGCCAATTTTGAATAATCTAGTACTCTTAGAAAAAGGGGACCCTCAGGTGTTTGCCTAAGACCCATATACCCCTGGTGCCCTTAGGCAAATGCCCATTGAGACCATACAAAAATAAGGCCCTGATTTGGGCACGTCTTGGCATGACTTTAGTTATGACCAGGAACATGTCTGTACAAGACTCTGGGTACATCTGGGCATGACTCTAAATGTGACTTTGTTTGACTCTAGATGTGAGAATATAATCTTTAAATGTAGCTGAAAATGAAAATTTCTAAATATTAAGAATTTCTTCTTGAAATTATAGGAATTTTAATAAAATGTTCCCCTGAGTTGATAGAAGCTGGTTCTGATGCCTGGTTTAAGCACATAACCTAATAGTGCACTGGACCTAATAATGTGACGATGTTACATTAGCAATTCTGGTGACACTCTACTCTTAAACTCTGGTAAAAATAAAATTTTCTAAATATACAGAATTTAGACTTAAAATTATAAGAACTTAAAATGTTTACTTGAGTTGATAAAGAGGATTCTGATGCCTGGTTTAAGCACTGGACCTAATAATGTTCTTATTTTATATTAGCAATTCTGTAGACTCTCTACTCTTAAAATTTAGCAGAAAATGAACATTTCAAAATATTTAGAATTTCTTCTTAAAATTACAGGAACTTAAATAAAATGTTTCCCTGAGTTGATAGAAGCTTATTCTAATGCCTGGTTTAAGCACAGGTCCTTCTAATGTTATGGTGCTATGTGAAATACTCTGTAGGGCTTGTACATTTAAAACTTAGCTAAAAATGAAAATTTTAAAAATGTCAAAATGTCTATATTTATTCTGGGCATAAGTGTGTGTGCTTCTGTGTGTGTGTCTGTATATTACTCTGGGTATGACTCTAATTATGACTCTGGGTCTGACCCTGGGTATATCTTTATGTCCCTCCAGGTTTACCTGTGCTTGACTCTGCGTTTGACTATGTGTGATTCTGGGCATGTCTGGACATGTCTGGGCATGTCTGGACATGTCTGGGCATCTCTAGACATGTCTGGACATGTCTGGGCATGTCTTGGCATGTCTGGGCATCTCTAGACATGTCTGGTCATGTCTGGGAATGACTGGAAAACTGATATCTCTAGTTCTGGTCATAGTAGAGACAAACTGCCAGTGTCCACCGAAAGGGGAGAGTCCCAGCTATTTAAGTTTACCCTCAGAAATACTGTAAGTCAGGCAGTTCCTGAGATACCTAGGTGGGATAACAGGTTTGGACCAGGACCACTGCATTGAAGTCAGATATCTCCGATTCCCTAGAGCCAATTTTGAATAATCTAGTACTCTTAGAAAAAGGGGACCCTGAGGTGTTTGCCTAAGACCCATATACCCCTGGTGCCCTTAGGCAAATGCCCATTGAGACCATACAAAAATAAGGCAATGATTTGGGCACGTCTTGGCATGACTTTAGTTATGACCAGGAACATGTCTGTACAAGACTCTGGGTACATCTGGGCATGACTCTAAATGTGACTTTGTTTGACTCTAGATGTGAGAATATAATCTTTAAATGTAGCTGAAAATGAAAATTTCTAAAAATTAAGAATTTCTTCTAGAAATTATAGGAATTTTAATAAAATGTTCCCCTGAGTTGATAGAAGCTGGTTCTGATGCCTGGTTTAAGCACGTGACCTAATAATGTTATAGAGTTATATTAAAAATTCTTAAGGTCCTGAACCCTTAAAATTTGGCTGTAAATTAAAATTTCAACATTTTCCAAATTTCGATTTAAAATTATAGGAACTTTAATAAAATGTGCCCCATAGTTGATAGAAGCTGATTCTGATGCCTGGTTTAAGCACTGGACCTAATAATGTGACGATGTTACATTAGCAATTCTGGTGACCCTCTACTCTTAAACTCTGGTAAAAATGAAAATTTCTAAATATACAGAATTTAGACTTAAAATTATAAGAACTTAAAATGTTTACTTGAGTTGATAAAGAGGATTCTGATGCCTGGTTTAAGCACTGGACCTAATAATGTTCTTATTTTATATTAGCAATTCTGTAGACTCTCTACTCTTAAAATTTAGCAGAAAATGAACATTTCAAAATATTTAGAATTTCTTCTTAAAATTATAGGAACTTAAATAAAATGTTTCCCTGAGTTGATAGAAGCTTATTCTAATGCCTGGTTTAAGCACAGGTCCTTATAATGTTATGGTGCTATGTGAAATACTCTGTAGGGCTTGTACATTTAAAATTTAGCTAAAAATGAAAATTTTAAAAATGTCAAAATTTCTATATTTATTCTGGGCATAAGTGTGTGTGCTTCTGTGTGTGTGTCTGTATATTACTCTGGGTATGACTCTGGGTATGACTCTAATTATGACTCTGGGTCTGACCCTGGGTATATCTTTATGTGACTCCAGGTTTACCTGTGTTTGACTCTGCGTTTGACTATGTGTGATTCTGGGCATGTCTGGACATGTCTGGGCATGTCTGGACATGTCTGGGCATCTCTAGACATGTCTGGACATGCCTGGGCATGTCTTGGCATCTCTAGACATGTCTGGTCATGTCTGGGAATGACTGGAAAACTGATATCTCTAGTTCTGGTCATAGTAGAGACAAACTGCCAGTGTCCACCGAAAGGGGAGAGTCCCAGCTATTTAAGTTTACCCTCAGAAATACTGTAAGTCAGGCAGTTCCTGAGATACCTAGGTGGGATAACAGGTTTGGACCAGGACCACTGCATTGAAGTCAGATATCTCCGATTCCCTAGAGCCAATTTTGAATAATCTAGTACTCTTAGAAAAAGGGGACCCTCAGGTGTTTGCCTAAGACCCATATACCCCTGGTGCCCTTAGGCAAATGCCCATTGAGACCATACAAAAATAAGGCCCTGATTTGGGCACGTCTTGGCATGACTTTAGTTATGACCAGGAACATGTCTGTACAAGACTCTGGGTACATCTGGGCATGACTCTAAATGTGACTTTGTTTGACTCTAGATGTGAGAATATAATCTTTAAATGTAGCTGAAAATGAAAATTTCTAAATATTAAGAATTTCTTCTTGAAATTATAGGAATTTTAATAAAATGTTCCCCTGAGTTGATAGAAGCTGGTTCTGATGCCTGGTTTAAGCACATAACCTAATAGTGTTATAGAGTTATATTAAAAATTCTTAAGGTCCTGAACCCTTAAATTTGGCTGTAAATTAAAATGTCAACATTTTCCAAATTACGATTTAAAATTATAGGAAGTTTAATAAAATGTTCCCCATAGTTGATAGAAGCTGATTCTGATGCCTGGTTTAAGCACTGGACCTAATAATGTGACGATGTTACATTAGCAATTCTGGTGACCCTCTACTCTTAAACTCTGGTAAAAATAAAATTTTCTAAATATACAGAATTTAGACTTAAAATTATAAGAACTTAAAATGTTTACTTGAGTTGATAAAGAGGATTCTGATGCCTGGTTTAAGCACTGGACCTAATAATGTTCTTATTTTATATTAGCAATTCTGTAGACTCTCTACTCTTAAAATTTAGCAGAAAATGAACATTTCAAAATATTTAGAATTTCTTCTTAGAATTACAGGAACTTAAATAAAATGTTTCCCTGAGTTGATAGAAGCTTATTCTAATGCCTGGTTTAAGCACAGGTCCTTCTAATGTTATGGTGCTATGTGAAATACTCTGTAGGGCTTGTACATTTAAAACTTAGCTAAAAATGAAAATTTTAAAAATGTCAAAATGTCTATATTTATTCTGGGCATAAGTGTGTGTGCTTCTGTGTGTGTGTCTGTATATTACTCTGGGTATGACTCTAATTATGACTCTGGGTCTGACCCTGGGTATATCTTTATGTCACTCAAGGTTTACCTGTGCTTGACTCTGCGTTTGACTATGTGTGATTCTGGGCATGTCTGGACATGTCTGGGCATCTCTAGACATGTCTGGACATGTCTGGACATGTCTGGGCATGTCTTGGCATGTCTGGGCATCTCTAGACATGTCTGGTCATGTCTGGGAATGACTGGAAAACTGATATCTCTAGTTCTGGTCATAGTAGAGACAAACTGCCAGTGTCCACCGAAAGGGGAGAGTCCCAGCTATTTAAGTTTACCCTCAGAAATACTGTAAGTCAGGCAGTTCCTGAGATACCTAGGTGGGATAACAGGTTTGGACCAGGACCACTGCATTGAAGTCAGATATCTCCGATTCCCTAGAGCCAATTTTGAATAATCTAGTACTCTTAGAAAAAGGGGACCCTGAGGTGTTTGCCTAAGACCCATATACCCCTGGTGCCCTTAGGCAAATGCCCATTGAGACCATACAAAAATAAGGCAATGATTTGGGCACGTCTTGGCATGACTTTAGTTATGACCAGGAACATGTCTGTACAAGACTCTGGGTACATCTGGGCATGACTCTAAATGTGACTTTGTTTGACTCTAGATGTGAGAATATAATCTTTAAATGTAGCTGAAAATGAAAATTTCTAAAAATTAAGAATTTCTTCTAGAAATTATAGGAATTGTAATAAAATGTTCCCCTGAGTTGATAGAAGCTGGTTCTGATGCCTGGTTTAAGCACGTGACCTAATAATGTTATAGAGTTATATTAAAAATTCTTAAGGTCCTGAACCCTTAAAATTTGGCTGTAAATTAAAATTTCAACATTTTCCAAATTTCGATTTAAAATTATAGGAACTTTAATAAAATGTGCCCCATAGTTGATAGAAGCTGATTCTGATGCCTGGTTTATGCACTGGACCTAATAATGTGACGATGTTACATTAGCAATTCTGGTGACCCTCTACTCTTAAACTTTGGTAAAAATGAAAATTTCTAAATATACAGAATTTAGACTTAAAATTATAAGAACTTAAAATGTTTACTTGAGTTGATAAAGAGGATTCTGATGCCTGGTTTAAGCACTGGACCTAATAATGTTCTTATTTTATATTAGCAATTCTGTAGACTCTCTACTCTTAAAATTTAGCAGAAAATGAACATTTCAAAATATTTAGAATTTCTTCTTAAAATTATAGGAACTTAAATAAAATGTTTCCCTGAGTTGATAGAAGCTTATTCTAATGCCTGGTTTAAGCACAGGTCCTTATAATGTTATGGTGCTATGTGAAATACTCTGTAGGGCTTGTACATTTAAAATTTAGCTAAAAATGAAAATTTTAAAAATGTCAAAATTTCTATATTTATTCTGGGCATAAGTGTGTGTGCTTCTGTGTGTGTGTCTGTATATTACTCTGGGTATGACTCTGGGTATGACTCTAATTATGACTCTGGGTCTGACCCTGGGTATATCTTTATGTGACTCCAGGTTTACCTGTGTTTGACTCTGCGTTTGACTATGTGTGATTCTGGGCATGTCTGGACATGTCTGGGCATGTCTGGACATGTCTGGGCATCTCTAGACATGTCTGGACATGCCTGGGCATGTCTTGGCATCTCTAGATATGTCTGGTCATGTCTGGGAATGACTGGAAAACTGATATCTCTAGTTCTGGTCATAGTAGAGACAAACTGCCAGTGTCCACCGAAAGGGGAGAGTCCCAGCTATTTAAGTTTACCCTCAGAAATACTGTAAGTCAGGCAGTTCCTGAGATACCTAGGTGGGATAACAGGTTTGGACCAGGACCACTGCATTGAAGTCAGATATCTCCGATTCCCTAGAGCCAATTTTGAATAATCTAGTACTCTTAGAAAAAGGGGACCCTCAGGTGTTTGCCTATGACCCATATACCCCTGGTGCCCTTAGGCAAATGCCCATTGAGACCATACAAAAATAAGGCCCTGATTTGGGCACGTCTTGGCATGACTTTAGTTATGACCAGGAACATGTCTGTACAAGACTCTGGGTACATCTGGCCATGACTATAAATGTGACTTTGTTTGACTCTAGATGTGAGAATATAATCTTTAAATGTAGCTGAAAATGAAAAAATTTCTAAATATTAAGAATTTCTTCTTGAAATTATAGGAATTTTAATAAAATGTTCCCCTGAGTTGATAGAAGCTGGTTCTGATGCCTGGTTTAAGCACATGACCTAATAGTGTTATAGAGTTATATTAAAAATTCTTAAGGTCCTGAACCCTTAAATTTGTCTGTAAATTAAAATTTCAACATTTTCCAAATTTCGATTTAAAATTATAGGAACTTTAATAAAATGTTCCCCATAGTTGATAGAAGCTGATTCTGATGCCTGGTTTAAGCACTTGACCTAATAATGTGACGATGTTACATTAGCAATTCTGGTGACCCTCTACTATTAAACTCTGGTAAAAATGAAAATTTCTAAATATACAGAATTTAGACTCAAAATTATAAGAACTTAAATAAAATGTTTACTTGAGTTGATAAAGAGGATTCTGATGCCTGGTTTAAGCACTGGACCTAATAATGTTCTTATGTTATATTAGCAATTCTGTAGACTCTCTACTCTTAAAATTTAGCAGAAAATGAACATTTCAAAATATTTAGAATTTCTTCTTAAAATTACAGGAACTTAAATAAAATGTTTCCCTGAGTTGATAGAAGCTTATTCTAATGCCTGATTTAAGCACATGTCCTTATAATGTTATGGTGCTATGTGAAACACTCTGTAGGGCTTGTACATTTAAAATTTAGCTAAAAATGAAAATTTTAAAAATGTCAAAATTTCTATATTTATTCTGGGCATAAGTGTGTGTGCTTCTGTGTGTGTGTCTGTATATTACTCTGGGTATGACTCTGGGTATGACTCTAATTATGACTCTGGGTCTGACCCTGGGTATATCTTTATGTGACTCCAGGTTTACCTGTGCTTGACTCTGCGTTTGACTATGTGTGATTCTGGGCATGTCTGGACATGTCTGGGCATGTCTTGGCATGTCTGGACATGTCTGGGCATCTCTAGACATGTCTGGACATGTCTGGAAATGTATTGGCATGTCTGGACATGTCTGGGCATCTCTAGACATGTCTGGTCATGTCTGGGAATGACTGGAAAACTGATATCTCTAGTTCTGGTCATAGTAGAGACAAACTGCCAGTGTCCACCGAAAGGGGAGAGTCCCTGCTATTTAAGTGAACCCTCAGAAATACTGTAAGTCAGGCAGTTCCTGAGATACCTAGGTGGGATAACAGGTTTGGACCAGGACCACTGCATTGAAGTAAGATATCTCCGATTCCCTAGAGCCAATTTTGAATAATCTAGTACTCTTAGAAAAAGGGGACACTCAGGTGTTTGCCTAAGACCCATATACCCCTGGTGCCCTTAGGCAAATGCCCATTGAGACCATACAAAAATAAGGCCCTGATTTGGGCACGTCTTGGCATGACTTTAGTTATGACCAGGAACATGTTTGTACAAGACTCTGGGAACATCTGGGCATGACTCTAAATGTGACTTTGTTTGACTCTAGATGTGAGAATATAATCTTTAAATGTAGCTGAATATGAAAATTTCTAAATATTAAGAATTTCTTCTTGAAATTATAGGAATTTTAATAAAATGTTCCCCTGAGTTGATAGAAGCTGGTTCTGATGCCTGGTTTAAGCACATGACCTAATAATGTTATAGAGTTATATTAAAAAAATGTAAGGTCCTGAACCCTTAAAATTTGGCTGTAAATTAAAAATTCAACATTTTCCAAATTTCGATTTAAAATTATAGGAACTTTAATAAAATGTTCCCCATAGTTGATAGAAGCTGATTCTGATGCCTGGTTTAAGCACTGGACCTAATAATGTGACGATGTTACATTAGCAATTCTGGTGACCCTCTACTCTTAAACTCTGGTAAGAATGAAAATTTCTAAATATACAGAATTTAGACTTAAAATTATAAGAACTTAAATAAAATGTTTACTTGAGTTGATAAAGAGGATTCTGATGCTTGGTTTAAGCACTGGACCTAATAATGTTCTTATTTTATATTAGCAATTCTGTAGACTCTACTCTTAAAATTTATCAGAAAATGAACATTTCAAAATATTTAGAATTTCTTCTTAAAATTATAGGAACTTAAAAAAAATGTTTCCCTGAGTTGATAGAAGCTTATTCTAATGCCTTGTTTAAGCACAGGTCCTTATAATGTTATGGTGCTATGTGAAATACTCTGTAGGGCTTGTACATTTAAAATGTAGCTAAAAATTAAAATTTTAAAAATGTCAAAATTTCTATATTTCTTCTGGGCATAAGTGTGTGTGCTTCTGTGTGTGTGTCTGTATATTACTCTGGGTATGACTCTGGGTATGACTCTAATTATGACTCTGGGTCTGACCCTGGGTATATCTTTATGTGACTCCAGGTTTACCTGTGCTTGACTCTGCGTTTGACTATGTGTGATTCTGGGCATGTCTGGACATGTCTGGGCATCTCTAGACATGTCTGGTCATGTCTGGGAATGACTGGAAAACTGATATCTCTAGTTCTGGTCATAGTAGAGACAAACTGCCAGTGTCCACCGAAAGGGGAGAGTCCCAGCTATTTAAGTTTACCCTCAGAAATACTGTAAGTCAGGCAGTTCCTGAGATACCTAGGTGGGATAACAGGTTTGGACCAGTACCACTGCATTGAAGTCAGATATCTCCGATTCCCTAGAGCCAATTTTGAATAATCTAGTACTCTTAGAAAAAGGGGACCCTCAGGTGTTTGCCTAAGACCCATATACCCCTGGTGCCCTTAGGCAAATGCCCATTGAGACCATACAAAAATAAGGCCCTGATTTGGGCACGTCTTGGCATGACTTTAGTTATGACCAGGAACATGTCTGTACAAGACTCTGGGTACATCTGGGCATGACTCTAAATGTGACTTTGTTTGACTCTAGATGTGAGAATATAATCTTTAAATGTAGCTGAAAATGAAAATTTCTAAATATTAAGAATTTCTTCTTGAAATGATAGGAATTTTAATAAAATGTTCCCCTGAGTTGATAGAAGCTGGTTCTGATGCCTGGTTTAAGCACATGACCTAATAATGTTATAGAGTTATATTAAAAATTCTTAAGGTCCTGAACCCTTAAAATTTGGCTGTAAATTAAAATTTCAACATTTTCCAAATTTCGATTTAAAATTATAGGAACTTTAATAAAATGTTCCCCATAGTTGATAGAAGCTGATTCTGATGCCTGGTTTAAGCACTGGACCTAATAATGTGACGATGTTACATTTTAGTAATTCTGGTGACCCTCTACTCTTAAACTCTGGTAAAAATGAAAATTTCTAAATATACAGAATTTAGACTTAAAATTATAAGAACTTAAATAAAATGTTTACTTGAGTTGATAAAGAGGATTCTGATGCCTGGTTTAAGCACTGGACCTAATAATGTTCTTATTTTATATTAGCAATTCTGTAGACTCTCTACTCTTAAAATTTAGCAGAAAATGAACATTTCAAAATATTTAGAATTTCTTCTTAAAATTATAGGAACTTAAATAAAATGTTTCCCAGAGTTGATAGAAGCTTATTCTAATGCCTTGTTTAAGCACAGGTCCTTATAGTGTTATGGTGCTATGTGAAATACTCTGTAGGGCTTGTACATTTAAAATGTAGCTAAAAATTTAAATTTTAAAAATGTCAAAATTTCTATATTTATTCTGGGCATAAGTGTGTGTGCTTCTGTGTGTGTGTCTGTATATTACTCTGGGTATGACTCTAATTATGACTCTGGGTCTGACCCTGGGTATATCTTTATGTGACTCCAGGTTTACCTGTGCTTGACTCTGCGTTTGACTATGTGTGATTCTGGGCATGTCTGGACATGTCTGGGCATCTCTAGACATGTCTGGTCATGTCTGGGAATGACTGGAAAACTGATATCTCTAGTTCTGGTCATAGTAGAGACAAACTGCCAGTGTCGACCGAAAGGGGAGAGTCCCAGCTATTTAAGTTTACCCTCAGAAATACTGTAAGTCAGGCAGTTCCTGAGATACCTAGGTGGAATAACAGGTTTGGACCAGGACCACTGCATTGAAGTCAGATATCTCCGATTCCCTAGAGCCAATTTTGAATAATCTAGTACTCTTAGAAAAAGGGGACCCTCAGGTGTTTGCCTAAGACCCATATACCCCTGGTGCCCTTAGGCAAATGCCCATTGAGACCATACAAAAATAAGGCCCTGATTTGGGCACGTCTTGGCATGACTTTAGTTATGACCAGGAACATGTTTGTACAAGACTCTGGGAACATCTGGGCATGACTCTAAATGTGACTTTGTTTGACTCTAGATGTGAGAATATAATCTTTAAATGTAGCTGAATATAAAAATTTCTAAATATTAAGAATTTCTTCTTGAAATTATAGGAATTTTAATAAAATGTTCCCCTGAGTTGATAGAAGCTGGTTCTGATGCCTGGTTTAAGCACATGACCTAATAATGTTATAGAGTTATATTAAAAAAATGTAAGGTCCTGAACCCTTAAAATTTGGCTGTAAATTAAAAATTCAACATTTTCCAAATTTCGATTTAAAATTATAGGAACTTTAATAAAATGTTCCCCATAGTTGATAGAAGCTGATTCTGATGCCTGGTTTAAGCACTGGACCTAATAATGTGACGATGTTACATTAGCAATTCTGGTGACCCTCTACTCTTAAACTCTGGTAAGAATGAAAATTTCTAAATATACAGAATTTAGACTTAAAATTATAAGAACTTAAATAAAATGTTTACTTGAGTTGATAAAGAGGATTCTGATGCTTGGTTTAAGCACTGGACCTAATAATGTTCTTATTTTATATTAGCAATTCTGTAGACTCTCTACTCTTAAAATTTATCAGAAAATGAACATTTCAAAATATTTAGAATTTCTTCTTAAAATTATAGGAACTTAAATAAAATGTTTCCCTGAGTTGATAGAAGCTTATTCTAATGCCTTGTTTAAGCACAGGTCCTTATAATGTTATGGTGCTATGTGAAATACTCTGTAGGGCTTGTACATTTAAAATGTAGCTAAAAATTAAAATTTTAAAAATGTCAAAATTTCTATATTTCTTCTGGGCATAAGTGTGTGTGTCTGTATATTACTCTGGGTATGACTCTGGGTATGACTCTAATTATGACTCTGGGTCTGACCCTGGGTATATCTTTATGTGACTCCAGGTTTACCTGTGCTTGACTCTGCGTTTGACTATGTGTGATTCTGGGCATGTCTGGACATGTCTGGGCATCTCTAGACATGTCTGGTCATGTCTGGGAATGACTGGAAAACTGATATCTCTAGTTCTGGTCATAGTAGAGACAAACTGCCAGTGTCCACCGAAAGGGGAGAGTCCCAGCTATTTAAGTTTACCCTCAGAAATACTGTAAGTCAGGCAGTTCCTGAGATACCTAGGTGGGATAACAGGTTTGGACCAGTACCACTGCATTGAAGTCAGATATCTCCGATTCCCTAGAGCCAATTTTGAATAATCTAGTACTCTTAGAAAAAGGGGACCCTCAGGTGTTTGCCTAAGACCCATATACCCCTGGTGCCCTTAGGCAAATGCCCATTGAGACCATACAAAAATAAGGCCCTGATTTGGGCACGTCTTGGCATGACTTTAGTTATGACCAGGAACATGTCTGTACAAGACTCTGGGTACATCTGGGCATGACTCTAAATGTGACTTTGTTTGACTCTAGATGTGAGAATATAATCTTTAAATGTAGCTGAAAATGACAATTTCTAAATATTAAGAATTTCTTCTTGAAATTATAGGAATTTTAATAAAATGTTCCCCTGAGTTGATAGAAGCTGGTTCTGATGCCTGGTTTAAGCACATGACCTAATAATGTTATAGAGTTATATTAAAAATTCTTAAGGTCCTGAACCCTTAAAATTTGGCTGTAAATTAAAATTTCAACATTTTCCAAATTTCGATTTAAAATTATAGGAACTTTAATAAAATGTTCCCCATAGTTGATAGAAGCTGATTCTGATGCCTGGTTTAAGCACTGGACCTAATAATGTGACGATGTTACATTTTAGCAATTCTGGTGACCCTCTACTCTTAAACTCTGGTAAAAATGAAAATTTCTAAATATACAGAATTTAGACTTAAAATTATAAGAACTTAAATAAAATGTTTACTTGAGTTGATAAAGAGGATTCTGATGCCTGGTTTAAGCACTGGACTTAATAATGTTCTTATTTTATATAAGCAATTCTGTAGACTCTACTCTTAAAATTTAGCAGAAAATGAACATTTCAAAATATTTAGAATTTCTTCTTAAAATTATAGGAACTTAAATAAAATGTTTCCCTGAGTTGATAGAAGCTTATTCTAATGCCTGGTTTAAGCACAGGTCCTTATATTGTTATGGTGCTATGTGAAATACTCTGTAGGGCTTGTACATTTAAAATTTAGCTAAAAATGAAAATTTTAAAAATGTCAAAATTTCTATATTTATTCTGGGCATAAGTGTGTGTGCTTCTGTGTGTGTGTCTGTATATTACTCTGGGTATGACTCTGGGTATGACTCTAATTATGACTCTGGGTCTGACCCTGGGTATATCTTTATGTGACTCCAGGTTTACCTGTGCTTGACTCTGCGTTTGACTATGTGTGATTCTGGGCATGTCTGGACATGTCTGGGCATCTCTAGACATGTCTGGTCATGTCTGGGAATGACTGGAAAACTGATATCTCTAGTTCTGGTCATAGTAGAGACAAACTGCCTGTGTCTATTGAAAGGGGAGAGTCCCAGCTATTTAAGTTTACCCTCAGAAATACTGTAAGTCAGGCAGTTCCTGAGATACCTAGGTGGGATAACAGGTTTGGACCAGGACCACTGCATTGAAGTCAGATATCTCCGATTCCCTAGAGCCAATTTTGAATAATCTAGTACTCTTAGAAAAAGGGGACCCTCAGGTGTTTGCCTAAGACCCATATACCCCTGGTGCCCTTATGCAAATGCCCATTGAGACCATACAAAAATAAGGCCCTGATTTGGGCACGTCTTGGCATGACTTTAGTTATGACCAGGAACATGTCTGTACAAGACTCTGGGTACATCTGGGCATGACTCTAAATGTGACTTTGTTTGACTCTAGATGTGAGAATATAATCTTTAAATGTAGCTGAAAATGAAAATTTCTAAATATTAAGAATTTCTTCTTGAAATGATAGGAATTTTAATAAAATGTTCCCCTGAGTTGATAGAAGCTGGTTCTGATGCCTGGTTTAAGCACATGACCTAATAATGTTATAGAGTTATATTAAAAATTCTTAAGGTCCTGAACCCTTAAAATTTGGCTGTAAATTAAAATTTCAACATTTTCCAAATTTCGATTTAAAATTATAGGAACTTTAATAAAATGTTCCCCATAGTTGATAGAAGCTGATTCTGATGCCTGGTTTAAGCACTGGACCTAATAATGTGACGATGTTACATTAGCAATTCTGGTGACCCTCTACTCTTAAACTCTGGTAAGAATGAAAATTTCTAAATATACAGAATTTAGACTTAAAATTATAAGAACTTAAATAAAATGTTTACTTGAGTTGATAAAGAGGATTCTGATGCCTGGTTTAAGCACTGGACCTAATAATGTTCTTATTTTATATTAGCAATTCTGTAGACTCTCTACTCTTAAAATTTAGCAGAAAATGAACATTTCAAAATATTTAGAATTTCTTCTTAAAATTATAGGAACTTAAATAAAATGTTTCCCTGAGTTGATAGAAGCTTATTCTAATGCCTTGTTTAAGCACAGGTCCTTATAGTGTTATGGTGCTATGTGAAATACTCTGTAGGGCTTGTACATTTAAAATGTAGCTAAAAATTAAAATTTTAAAAATGTCAAAATTTCTATATTTATTCTGGGCATAAGTGTGTGTGCTTCTGTGTGTGTGTCTGTATATTACTCTGGGTATGACTCTAATTATGACTCTGGGTCTGACCCTGGGTATATCTTTATGTGACTCCAGGTTTACCTGTGCTTGACTCTGTGTTTGACTATGTGTGATTCTGGGCATGTCTGGACATGTCTGGGCATCTCTAGACATGTCTGGTCATGTCTGGGAATGACTGGAAAACTGATATCTCTAGTTCTGGTCATAGTAGAGACAAACTGCCAGTGTCCACCGAAAGGGGAGAGTCCCAGCTATTTAAGTTTACCCTCAGAAATACTGTAAGTCAGGCAGTTCCTGAGATACCTAGGTGGAATAACAGGTTTGGACCAGGACCACTGCATTGAAGTCAGATATCTCCGATTCCCTAGAGCCAATTTTGAATAATCTAGTACTCTTAGAAAAAGGGGACCCTCAGGTGTTTGCCTAAGACCCATATACCCCTGGTGCCCTTAGGCAAATGCCCATTGAGACCATACAAAAATAAGGCCCTGATTTGGGCACGTCTTGGCATGACTTTAGTTATGACCAGGAACATGTCTGTACAAGACTCTGGGTAGATCTGGGCATGACTCTAAATGTGACTTTGTTTGACTCTAGATGTGAGAATATAATCTTTAAATGTAGCTGAAAATGACAATTTCTAAATATTAAGAATTTCTTCTTGAAATTATAGGAATTTTAATAAAATGTTCCCCTGAGTTGATAGAAGCTGGTTCTGATGCCTGGTTTAAGCACATGACCTAATAATGTTATAGAGTTATATTAAAAATTCTTAAGGTCCTGAACCCTTAAAATTTGGCTGTAAATTAAAATTTCAACATTTTCCAAATTTCGATTTAAAATTATAGGAACTTTAATAAAATGTTCCCCATAGTTGATAGAAGCTGATTCTGATGCCTGGTTTAAGCACTGGACCTAATAATGTGACAATGTTACATTAGCAATTCTGGTGACCCTCTACTCTTAAACTCTGGTAAAAATGAAATTTTCTTAATATACAGAATTTAGACTTAAAATTATAAGAACTTAAAATGTTTACTTGAGTTGATAAAGAGGATTCTGATGCCTGGTTTAAGCACTGGACCTAATAATGTTCTTATTTTATATTAGCAATTCTGTAGACTCTCTACTCTTAAAATTTAGCAGAAAATGAACATTTCAAAATATTTAGAATTTCTTCTTAAAATTATAGGAACTTAAATAAAATGTTTCCCTGAGTTGATAGAAGCTTATTCTAATGCCTTGTTTAAGCACAGGTCCTTATAATGTTATGGTGCTATGTGAAATACTCTGTAGGGCTTGTACATTTAAAATGTAGCTAAAAATTAAAATTTTAAAAATGTCAAAATTTCTATATTTCTTCTGGGCATAAGTGTGTGTGCTTCTGTGTGTGTGTCTGTATATTACTCTGGGTATGACTCTGGGTATGACTCTAATTATGACTCTGGGTCTGACCCTGGGTATATCTTTATGTGACTCCAGGTTTACCTGTGCTTGACTCTGCGTTTGACTATGTGTGATTCTGGGCATGTCTGGACATGTCTGGGCATCTCTAGACATGTCTGGTCATGTCTGGGAATGACTGGAAAACTGATATCTCTAGTTCTGGTCATAGTAGAGACAAACTGCCAGTGTCCACCGAAAGGGGAGAGTCCCAGCTATTTAAGTTTACCCTCAGAAATACTGTAAGTCAGGCAGTTCCTGAGATACCTAGGTGGGATAACAGGTTTGGACCAGTACCACTGCATTGAAGTCAGATATCTCCGATTCCCTAGAGCCAATTTTGAATAATCTAGTACTCTTAGAAAAAGGGGACCCTCAGGTGTTTGCCTAAGACCCATATACCCCTGGTGCCCTTAGGCAAATGCCCATTGAGACCATACAAAAATAAGGCCCTGATTTGGGCACGTCTTGGCATGACTTTAGTTATGACCAGGAACATGTCTGTACAAGACTCTGGGTACATCTGGGCATGACTCTAAATGTGACTTTGTTTGACTCTAGATGTGAGAATATAATCTTTAAATGTAGCTGAAAATGACAATTTCTAAATATTAAGAATTTCTTCTTGAAATTATAGGAATTTTAATAAAATGTTCCCCTGAGTTGATAGAAGCTGGTTCTGATGCCTGGTTTAAGCACATGACCTAATAATGTTATAGAGTTATATTAAAAATTCTTAAGGTCCTGAACCCTTAAAATTTGGCTGTAAATTAAAATTTCAACATTTTCCAAATTTCGATTTAAAATTATAGGAACTTTAATAAAATGTTCCCCATAGTTGATAGAAGCTGATTCTGATGCCTGGTTTAAGCACTGGACCTAATAATGTGACGATGTTACATTTTAGCAATTCTGGTGACCCTCTACTCTTAAACTCTGGTAAAAATGAAAATTTCTAAATATACAGAATTTAGACTTAAAATTATAAGAACTTAAATAAAATGTTTACTTGAGTTGATAAAGAGGATTCTGATGCCTGGTTTAAGCACTGGACTTAATAATGTTCTTATTTTATATAAGCAATTCTGTAGACTCTACTCTTAAAATTTAGCAGAAAATGAACATTTCAAAATATTTAGAATTTCTTCTTAAAATTATAGGAACTTAAATAAAATGTTTCCCTGAGTTGATAGAAGCTTATTCTAATGCCTGGTTTAAGCACAGGTCCTTATATTGTTATGGTGCTATGTGAAATACTCTGTAGGGCTTGTACATTTAAAATTTAGCTAAAAATGAAAATTTTAAAAATGTCAAAATTTCTATATTTATTCTGGGCATAAGTGTGTGTGCTTCTGTGTGTGTGTCTGTATATTACTCTGGGTATGACTCTGGGTATGACTCTAATTATGACTCTGGGTCTGACCCTGGGTATATCTTTATGTGACTCCAGGTTTACCTGTGCTTGACTCTGCGTTTGACTATGTGTGATTCTGGGCATGTCTGGACATGTCTGGGCATCTCTAGACATGTCTGGTCATGTCTGGGAATGACTGGAAAACTGATATCTCTAGTTCTGGTCATAGTAGAGACAAACTGCCTGTGTCTATTGAAAGGGGAGAGTCCCAGCTATTTAAGTTTACCCTCAGAAATACTGTAAGTCAGGCAGTTCCTGAGATACCTAGGTGGGATAACAGGTTTGGACCAGGACCACTGCATTGAAGTCAGATATCTCCGATTCCCTAGAGCCAATTTTGAATAATCTAGTACTCTTAGAAAAAGGGGACCCTCAGGTGTTTGCCTAAGACCCATATACCCCTGGTGCCCTTATGCAAATGCCCATTGAGACCATACAAAAATAAGGCCCTGATTTGGGCACGTCTTGGCATGACTTTAGTTATGACCAGGAACATGTCTGTACAAGACTCTGGGTACATCTGGGCATGACTCTAAATGTGACTTTGTTTGACTCTAGATGTGAGAATATAATCTTTAAATGTAGCTGAAAATGAAAATTTCTAAATATTAAGAATTTCTTCTTGAAATGATAGGAATTTTAATAAAATGTTCCCCTGAGTTGATAGAAGCTGGTTCTGATGCCTGGTTTAAGCACATGACCTAATAATGTTATAGAGTTATATTAAAAATTCTTAAGGTCCTGAACCCTTAAAATTTGGCTGTAAATTAAAATTTCAACATTTTCCAAATTTCGACTTAAAATTATAGGAACTTTAATAAAATGTTCCCCATAGTTGATAGAAGCTGATTCTGATGCCTGGTTTAAGCACTGGACCTAATAATGTGACGATGTTACATTAGCAATTCTGGTGACCCTCTACTCTTAAACTCTGGTAAGAATGAAAATTTCTAAATATACAGAATTTAGACTTAAAATTATAAGAACTTAAATAAAATGTTTACTTGAGTTGATAAAGAGGATTCTGATGCCTGGTTTAAGCACTGGACCTAATAATGTTCTTATTTTATATTAGCAATTCTGTAGACTCTCTACTCTTAAAATTTAGCAGAAAATGAACATTTCAAAATATTTAGAATTTCTTCTTAAAATTATAGGAACTTAAATAAAATGTTTCCCTGAGTTGATAGAAGCTTATTCTAATGCCTTGTTTAAGCACAGGTCCTTATAGTGTTATGGTGCTATGTGAAATACTCTGTAGGGCTTGTACATTTAAAATGTAGCTAAAAATTAAAATTTTAAAAATGTCAAAATTTCTATATTTATTCTGGGCATAAGTGTGTGTGCTTCTGTGTGTGTGTCTGTATATTACTCTGGGTATGACTCTAATTATGACTCTGGGTCTGACCCTGGGTATATCTTTATGTGACTCCAGGTTTACCTGTGCTTGACTCTGCGTTTGACTATGTGTGATTCTGGGCATGTCTGGACATGTCTGGGCATCTCTAGACATGTCTGGTCATGTCTGGGAATGACTGGAAAACTGATATCTCTAGTTCTGGTCATAGTAGAGACAAACTGCCAGTGTCCACCGAAAGGGGAGAGTCCCAGCTATTTAAGTTTACCCTCAGAAATACTGTAAGTCAGGCAGTTCCTGAGATACCTAGGTGGAATAACAGGTTTGGACAAGGACCACTGCATTGAAGTCAGATATCTCCGATTCCCTAGAGCCAATTTTGAATAATCTAGTACTCTTAGAAAAAGGGGACCCTCAGATGTTTGCCTAAGACCCATATACCCCTGGTGCCCTTAGGCAAATGCCCATTGAGACCATACAAAAATAAGGCCCTGATTTGGGCACGTCTTGGCATGACTTTAGTTATGACCAGGAACATGTCTGTACAAGACTCGGGGTAGATCTGGGCATGACTCTAAATGTGACTTTGTTTGACTCTAGATGTGAGAATATAATCTTTAAATGTAGCTGAAAATGACAATTTCTAAATATTAAGAATTTCTTCTTGAAATTATAGGAATTTTAATAAAATGTTCCCCTGAGTTGATAGAAGCTGGTTCTGATGCCTGGTTTAAGCACATGACCTAATAATGTTATAGAGTTATATTAAAAATTCTTAAGGTCCTGAACCCTTAAAATTTGGCTGTAAATTAAAATTTCAACATTTTCCAAATTTCGATTTAAAATTATAGGAACTTTAATAAAATGTTCCCCATAGTTGATAGAAGCTGATTCTGATGCCTGGTTTAAGCACTGGACCTAATAATGTGACGATGTTACATTAGCAATTCTGGTGACCCTCTACTCTTAAACTCTGGTAAAAATGAAATTTTCTTAATATACAGAATTTAGACTTAAAATTATAAGAACTTAAAATGTTTACTTGAGTTGATAAAGAGGATTCTGATGCCTGGTTTAAGCACTGGACCTAATAATGTTCTTATTTTATATTAGCAATTCTGTAGACTCTCTACTCTTAAAATTTAGCAGAAAATGAACATTTCAAAATATTTAGAATTTCTTCTTAAAATTATAGGAACTTAAATAAAGTGTTTCCCTGAGTTGATAGAAGCTTATTCTAATGCCTGGTTTAAGCACAGGTCCTTATAATGTTATGGTGCTATGTGAAATACTCTGTAGGGCTTGTACATTTAAAATTTAGCTAAAAATGAAAATTTTAAAAATGTCAAAATTTCTATATTTATTCTGGGCATAAGTGTGTGTGCTTCTGTGTGTGTGTGTCTGTATATTACTCTGGGTATGACTCTGGGTATGACTCTAATTATGACTCTGGGTCTGACCCTGGGTATATCTTTATGTGACTCCAGGTTTACCTGTGCTTGACTCTGCGTTTGACTATGTGTGATTCTGGGCATGTCTGGACATGTCTGGGCATGTCTGGACATGTCTGGGCATCTCTAGACATGTCTGGACATGCCTGGGCATGTCTTGGCATCTCTAGACATGTCTGGTCATGTCTGGGAATGACTGGAAAACTGATATCTCTAGTTCTGGTCATAGTAGAGAAAAACTGCCAGTGTCAACCGAAAGGGGAGAGTCCCAGCTATTTAAGTTTACCCTCAGAAATACTGTAAGTCAGGCAGTTCCTGAGATACCTAGGTGGGATAACAGGTTTGGACCAGGACCACTGCATTGAAGTCAGATATCTCCGATTCCCTAGAGCCAATTTTGAATAATCTAGTACTCTTAGAAAAAGGGGACCCTCAGGTGTTTGCCTATGACCCATATACCCCTGGTGCCCTTAGGCAAATGCCCATTGAGACCATACAAAAATAAGGCCCTGATTTGGGCACGTCTTGGCATGACTTTAGTTATGACCAGGAACATGTCTGTACAAGACTCTGGGTACATCTGGCCATGACTATAAATGTGACTTTGTTTGACTCTAGATGTGAGAATATAATCTTTAAATGTAGCTGAAAATGAAAATTTCTAAATATTAAGAATTTCTTCTTGAAATTATAGGAATTTTAATAAAATGTTCCCCTGAGTTGATAGAAGCTGGTTCTGATGCCTGGTTTAAGCACATGACCTAATAGTGTTATAGAGTTATATTAAAAATTCTTAAGGTCCTGAACCCTTAAATTTGTCTGTAAATTAAAATTTCAACATTTTCCAAATTTTGATTTAAAATTATAGGAACTTTAATAAAATGTTCCCCATAGTTGATAGAAGCTGATTCTGATGCCTGGTTTAAGCACATGACCTAATAATGTTATAGAGTTATATTAAAAATTCTTAAGGTCCTGAACCCTTAAAATTTGGCTGTAAATTAAAATTTCAACATTTTCTAAATTTCGATTTAAAATTATAGGAACTTTAATAAAATGTTCCCCATAGTTGATAGAAGCTGATTCTGATGCCTGGTTTAAGCACTGGACCTAATAATGTGACGATGTTACATTAGCAATTCTGGTGACCCTCTACTCTTAAACTCTGGTAAGAATGAAAATTTCTAAATATACAGAATTTAGACTTAAAATTATAAGAACTTAAATAAAATGTTTACTTGAGTTGATAAAGAGGATTCTGATGCCTGGTTTAAGCACTGGACCTAATAATGTTCTTATTTTATATTAGCAATTCTGTAGACTCTCTACTCTTAAAATTTAGCAGAAAATGAACATTTCAAAATATTTAGAATTTCTTCCTAAAATTATAGGAACTTAAATAAAATGTTTCCCTGAGTTGATAGAAGCTTATTCTAATGCCTTGTTTAAGCACAGGTCCTTATAGTGTTATGGTGCTATGTGAAATACTCTGTAGGGCTTGTACATTTAAAATGTAGCTAAAAATTAAAATTTTAAAAATGTCAAAATTTCTATATTTATTCTGGGCATAAGTGTGTGTGCTTCTGTGTGTGTGTCTGTATATTACTCTGGGTATGACTCTAATTATGACTCTGGGTCTGACCCTGGGTATATCTTTATGTGACTCCAGGTTTACCTGTGCTTGACTCTGCGTTTGACTATGTGTGATTCTGGGCATGTCTGGACATGTCTGGGCATGTCTTGGCATGTCTGGACATGTCTGGGCATCTCTAGACATGTCTGGGAATGACTTGAAAACTGATATCTCTAGTTCTGGTCATAGTAGAGACAAACTGCCAGTGTCCACCGAAAGGGGAGAGTCCCAGCTATTTAAGTTTACCCTCAGAAATACTGTAAGTCGGGCAGTTCCTGAGATACCTAGGTGGGATAATAGGTTTGCACCAGGACCACTGCATTGAAGTCAGATATCTCTGATTCCCTAGAGCCAATTTTTAATAATCTAGTACTCTTAGAAAAAGGGGACCCTCAGGTGTTTGCCTAAGACCCATATACCCCTGGTGCCCTTAGGCAAATGGCCATTGAGACCATTCAAAAATAAGGCCCTGATTTGGGCACATCTTAGCATGACTTTAGTTATGACCAGGAACATGTCTGTACAAGACTCTGGGTACATCTGGGCATGAGTCTAAATGTGACTTTTTTTTGACTCTAGATGTGAGAATATAATCTTTAAATGTAGCTGAAAATGAAAATTTCTAAATATTAAGAATTTATTCTTGAAATGATAGGAATTTTAATAAAATGTTTCCCTGAGTTGATAGAAGCTGGTTCTGATGCCTGGTTTAAGCACATGACTTAATAATGTTATAGAGTTATATTAAAAATTCTTAAGGTCCTGAACCCTTAAAATTTGGCTGTAAATTAAAATTTCAACAGTTTCCAAATTTCAATTTAAAATTATAGGAACTTTAATAAAATGTTCCCCATAGTTGATAGAAGCTGTTTCTGATGCCTGGTTTAAGCACTGGACCTAATAATGTGACGATGTTACATTAGCAATTCTGGTGACCCTCTACTCAAACTCTGGTAAAAATGAAAATTTCTAAATATACAGAATTTAGACTTAAAATTATAAGAACTTAAAATGTTTACTTGAGTTGATACAGAGGATTCTGATTCCTGGTTTAAGCACTGGACCTAATAATGTTCTTATTTTATATTAGCAATTCTGTAGACTCTCTACTCTTAAAATTTAGCAGAAAATGAACATTTCAAAATATTTAGAATTTCTTCTTAAAATTATAGGAACTTAAATAAAATATTTCCCTGAGTTGATAGAAGCTTATTCTAATGCCTGGTTTAAGCACAGGTCCTTATAATGTTATGGTGCTATGTGAAATACTCTGTAGGGCTTGTACATTTAAAATTTAGCTAAAAATGAAAATTTTAAAAATGTCAAAATTTCTATATTTATTCTGGGCATAAGTGTGTGTGCTTCTGTGTGTGTCTGTATATTACTCTGGGTATGACTCTAATTATAACAATGGGTCTGACCCTGGGTATATCTTTATGTGACTCCAGGTTTACCTGTGCTTGACTCTGCGTTTGACTATGTGTGATTCTGGGCATGTCTTGGCATGTCTGGGCATGTCTTGGCATGTCTGGACATGTCTTGGCATGTCTGGACATGTCTGGGCATCACTAGACATGTCTGGTCATGTCTGGGAATTACTGGAAAACTGATATCTCTAGTTCTGGTCATAGTAGAGACAAACTGCCAGTGTCCACCGAAAGGGGAGAGTCCCAGCTATTTAAGTTTACCCTCAGAAATACTGTAAGTCAGGCAGTTCCTGAGATACCTAGGTGGGATAACAGGTTTGGACCAGGACCACTGCATTGAAGTCAGATATCTCCGATTCCCTAGAGCCAATTTTTAAAAATCTAGCACTCTTAGAAAAAGGGGACCCTCAGGTGTTTGCCTAAGACCCATATACCCCTGGTGCCCTTAGGCAAATGCCCATTGAGACCATACAAAAATAAGGCCCTGATTTGGGCACATCTTGGCATGACTTTAGTTATGACCAGGAACATGTCTGTACAAGACTCTGGGTACATCTGGGCATGACTCTAAATGTGACTTTGTTTGACTCTAGATGTGAGAATATAATCTTTAAATGTAGCTGAAAATGAAAATTTCTAAATATTAAGAATTTCTTCTTGAAATGATAGGAATTTTAATCAAATGTTCCCCTGAGTTGATAGAAGCTGGTTCTGATGCCTGGTTTAAGCACATGACCTAATAATGTTATAGAGTTATATTAAAAATTCTTAAGGTCCTGAACCCTTAAAATTTGGCTGTAAATTAAAATTTCAACATTTTCCAAATTTCAATTTAAAATTATAGGAACTTTAATAAAATGTTCCCCATAGTTGATAGAAGCTGATTCTGATGCCTGGTTTAAGCACTGGACCTAATAATGTGACGATGTTACATTAGTAATTCTTGTGACCCTCTACTCTTAAACTCTGGTAAAAATGAAAATTTCTAAATATACAGAATTTAGACTTAAAATTATAAGAACTTAAATAAAATGTTTACTTGAGTTGATAAAGAGGATTCTGATGCCTGGTTTAAGCACTGGACCTAATAATGTTCTTATTTTATATTAGCAATTCTGTAGACTCTCTACTCTTAAAATTTAGCAGAAAATGAACATTTCAAAATATTTAGAATTTCTTCTTAAAATTATAGGAACTTAAATAAAATGTATCCCTGAGTTGATAGAAGCTTATTCTAATGCCTGGTTTAAGCACAGGTCCTTATAATGTTATGGTGCTATGTGAAATACTCTGTAGGGCTTGTACATTTAAAATTTAGCTAAAAATTACAATTTTAAAAATGTCAAAATTTCTATATTTATTCTGGGCATAAGTGTGTGTGCTTCTGTGTGTGTCTGTATATTACTCTGGGTATGACTCTGGGTATGACTCTAATTATGACTCTGGGTCTGACCCTGGGTATATCTTTATGTGACTCCAGGTTTACCTGTGCTTGACTCTGCGTTTGACTATGTGTGATTCTGGGCATGTCTGGACATGTCTGGGCATCTCTAGACATGTCTGGACATGTCTGGGCATGTCTTGGCATGTCTGGACATGTCTGGGCATCTCTAGACATGTCTGGTCATCTCTAGACATGTCTGGTCATGTCTGGTAATGACTGGAAAACTGATATCTCTAGTTCTGGTCATAGTAGAGACAAACTGCCAGTGTCCACCGAAAGGGGAGAGTCCCAGCTATTTAAGTTTACCCTCAGAAATACTGTAAGTCAGGCAGTTCCTGAGATACCTAGGTGGGATAACAGGTTTGGACCAGGACCACTGCATTGAAGTCAGATATCTCCGATTCCCTAGAGCCAATTTTTAATAATCTAGTACTCTTAGAAAAAGGGTACCCTCAGGTGTTTGCCTAAGACCCATATACCCCTGGTGCCCTTAGGCAAATGCCCATTGAGACCATACAAAAATAAGGCCCTGATTTGGGCACATCTTGGCATGACTTTAGTTATGACCAGGAACATGTCTGTACAAGACTCTGGGTACATCTGGGCATGACTCTAAATGTGACTTTGTTTGACTCTAGATGTGAGAATATAATCTTTAAATGTAGCTGAAAATGAAAATTTCTAAATATTAAGAATTTCTTCTTGAAATGATAGGAATTTTAATCAAATGTTCCCCTGAGTTGATAGAAGCTGGTTCTGATGCCTGGTTTAAGCACATGACCTAATAATGTTATAGAGTTATATTAAAAATTCTTAAGGTCCTGAACCCTTAAAATTTGGCTGTAAATTAAAATTTCAACATTTTCCAAATTTTAATTTAAAATTATAGGAACTTTAATAAAATGTTCCCCATAGTTGATAGAAGCTGATTCTGATGCCTGGTTTAAGCACTGGACCTAATAATGTGACGATGTTACATTAGCAATTCTGGTGACCCTCTACTCTTAAACTCTGGTAAAAATGAAAATTTCTAAATATACAGAATTTAGACTTAAAATTATAAGAACTTAAATAAAATGTTTACTTGAGTTGATAAAGAGGATTCTGATGCCTGGTTTAAGCACTGGACCTAATAATGTTCTTATTTTATATTAGCAATTCTGTAGACTCTCTACTCTTAAAATTTAGCAGAAAATGAACATTTCAAAATATTTAGAATTTCTTCTTAAAATTATAGGAACTTAAATAAAATGTTTCCCTGAGTTGATAGAAGCTTATTCTAATGCCTTGTTTAAGCACAGGTCCTTATAGTGTTATGGTGCTATGTGAAATACTCTGTAGGGCTTGTACATTTAAAATGTAGCTAAAAATTAAAATTTTAAAAATGTCAAAATTTCTATATTTATTCTGGGCATAAGTGTGTGTGCTTCTGTGTGTGTGTCTGTATATTACTCTGGGTATGACTCTAATTATGACTCTGGGTCTGACCCTGGGTATATCTTTATGTGACTCCAGGTTTACCTGTGCTTGACTCTGCGTTTGACTATGTGTGATTCTGGGCATGTCTGGACATGTCTGGGCATCTCTAGACATGTCTAGTCATGTCTGGGAATGACTGGAAAACTGATATCTCTAGTTCTGGTCATAGTAGAGACAAACTGCCAGTGTCCACCGAAAGGGGAGAGTCCCAGCTATTTAAGTTTACCCTCAGAAATACTGTAAGTCAGGCAGTTCCTGAGATACCTAGGTGGAATAACAGGTTTGGACCAGGACCACTGCATTGAAGTCAGATATCTCCGATTCCCTAGAGCCAATTTTGAATAATCTAGTACTCTTAGAAAAAGGGGACCCTCAGGTGTTTGCCTAAGACCCATATACCCCTGGTGCCCTTAGGCAAATGCCCATTGAGACCATACAAAAATAAGGCCCTGATTTGGGCACGTCTTGGCATGACTTTAGTTATGACCAGGAACATGTCTGTACAAGACTCTGGGTAGATCTGGGCATGACTCTAAATGTGACTTTGTTTGACTCTAGATGTGAGAATATAATCTTTAAATGTAGCTGAAAATGACAATTTCTAAATATTAAGAATTTCTTCTTGAAATTATAGGAATTTTAATAAAATGTTCCCCTGAGTTGATAGAAGCTGGTTCTGATGCCTGGTTTAAGCACATGACCTAATAATGTTATAGAGTTATATTAAAAATTCTTAAGGTCCTGAACCCTTAAAATTTGGCTGTAAATTAAAATTTCAACATTTTCCAAATTTCGATTTAAAATTATAGGAACTTTAATAAAATGTTCCCCATAGTTGATAGAAGCTGATTCTGATGCCTGGTTTAAGCACTGGACCTAATAATGTGACGATGTTACATTAGCAATTCTGGTGACCCTCTACTCTTAAACTCTGGTAAAAATGAAATTTTCTTAATATACAGAATTTAGACTTAAAATTATAAGAACTTAAAATGTTTACTTGAGTTGATAAAGAGGATTCTGATGCCTGGTTTAAGCACTGGACCTAATAATGTTCTTATTTTATATTAGCAATTCTGTAGACTCTCTACTCTTAAAATTTTGCAGAAAATGAACATTTCAAAATATTTAGAATTTCTTCTTAAAATTATAGGAACTTAAATAAAATGTTTCCCTGAGTTGATAGAAGCTTATTCTAATGCCTTGTTTAAGCACAGGTCCTTATAATGTTATGGTGCTATGTGAAATACTCTGTAGGGCTTGTACATTTAAAATGTAGCTAAAAATTAAAATTTTAAAAATGTCAAAATTTCTATATTTCTTCTGGGCATAAGTGTGTGTGCTTCTGTGTGTGTGTCTGTATATTACTCTGGGTATGACTCTGGGTATGACTCTAATTATGACTCTGGGTCTGACCCTGGGTATATCTTTATGTGACTCCAGGTTTACCTGTGCTTGACTCTGCGTTTGACTATGTGTGATTCTGGGCATGTCTGGACATGTCTGTGCATCTCTAGACATGTCTGGTCATGTCTGGGAATGACTGGAAAACTGATATCTCTAGTTCTGGTCATAGTAGAGACAAACTGCCAGTGTCCACCGAAAGGGGAGAGTCCCAGCTATTTAAGTTTACCCTCAGAAATACTGTAAGTCAGGCAGTTCCTGAGATACCTAGGTGGGATAACAGGTTTGGACCAGGACCACTGCATTGAAGTCAGATATCTCCGATTCCCTAGAGCCAATTTTGAATAATCTAGTACTCTTAGAAAAAGGGGACCCTCAGGTGTTTGCCTAAGACCCATATACCCCTGGTGCCCTTATGCAAATGCCCATTGAGACCATACAAAAATAAGGCCCTGATTTGGGCACGTCTTGGCATGACTTTAGTTATGACCAGGAACATGTCTGTACAAGACTCTGGGTACATCTGGGCATGACTCTAAATGTGACTTTGTTTGACTCTAGATGTGAGAATATAATCTTTAAATGTAGCTGAAAATGAAAATTTCTAAATATTAAGAATTTCTTCTTGAAATGATAGGAATTTTAATAAAATGTTCCCCTGAGTTGATAGAAGCTGGTTCTGATGCCTGGTTTAAGCACATGACCTAATAATGTTATAGAGTTATATTACAAATTCTTAAGGTCCTGAACCCTTAAAATTTGGCTGTAAATTAAAATTTCAACATTTTCCAAATTTCGATTTAAAATTATAGGAACTTTAATAAAATGTTCCCCATAGTTGATAGAAGCTGATTCTGATGCCTGGTTTAAGCACTGGACCTAATAATGTGACGATGTTACATTAGCAATTCTGGTGACCCTCTACTCTTAAACTCTGGTAAGAATGAAAATTTCTAAATATACAGAATTTAGACTTAAAATTATAAGAACTTAAATAAAATGTTTACTTGAGTTGATAAAGAGGATTCTGATGCCTGGTTTAAGCACTGGACCTAATAATGTTCTTATTTTATATTAGCAATTCTGTAGACTCTCTACTCTTAAAATTTAGCAGAAAATGAACATTTCAAAATATTTAGAATTTCTTCTTAAAATTATAGGAACTTAAATAAAATGTTTCCCTGAGTTGATAGAAGCTTATTCTAATGCCTTGTTTAAGCACAGGTCCTTATAGTGTTATGGTGCTATGTGAAATACTCTGTAGGGCTTGTACATTTAAAATGTAGCTAAAAATTAAAATTTTAAAAATGTCAAAATTTCTATATTTATTCTGGGCATAAGTGTGTGTGCTTCTGTGTGTGTGTCTGTATATTACTCTGGGTATGACTCTAATTATGACTCTGGGTCTGACCCTGGGTATATCTTTATGTGACTCCAGGTTTACCTGTGCTTGACTCTGCGTTTGACTATGTGTGATTCTGGGCATGTCTGGACATGTCTGGGCATCTCTAGACATGTCTGGTCATGTCTGGGAATGACTGGAAAACTGATATCTCTAGTTCTGGTCATAGTAGAGACAAACTGCCAGTGTCCACCGAAAGGGGAGAGTCCCAGCTATTTAAGTTTACCCTCAGAAATACTGTAAGTCAGGCAGTTCCTGAGATACCTAGGTGGAATAACAGGTTTGGACAAGGACCACTGCATTGAAGTCAGATATCTCCGATTCCCTAGAGCCAATTTTGAATAATCTAGTACTCTTAGAAAAAGGGGACCCTCAGTTGTTTGCCTAAGACCCATATACCCCTGGTGCCCTTAGGCAAATGCCCATTGAGACCATACAAAAATAAGGCCCTGATTTGGGCACGTCTTGGCATGACTTTAGTTATGACCAGGAACATGTCTGTACAAGACTCGGGGTAGATCTGGGCATGACTCTAAATGTGACTTTGTTTGACTCTAGATGTGAGAATATAATCTTTAAATGTAGCTGAAAATGACAATTTCTAAATATTAAGAATTTCTTCTTGAAATTATAGGAATTTTAATAAAATGTTCCCCTGAGTTGATAGAAGCTGGTTCTGATGCCTGGTTTAAGCACATGACCTAATAATGTTATAGAGTTATATTAAAAATTCTTAAGGTCCTGAACCCTTAAAATTTGGCTGTAAATTAAAATTTCAACATTTTCCAAATTTCGATTTAAAATTATAGGAACTTTAATAAAATGTTCCCCATAGTTGATAGAAGCTGATTCTGATGCCTGGTTTAAGCACTGGACCTAATAATGTGACGATGTTACATTAGCAATTCTGGTGACCCTCTACTCTTAAACTCTGGTAAAAATGAAATTTTCTTAATATACAGAATTTAGACTTAAAATTATAAGAACTTAAAATGTTTACTTGAGTTGATAAAGAGGATTCTGATGCCTGGTTTAAGCACTGGACCTAATAATGTTCTTATTTTATATTAGCAATTCTGTAGACTCTCTACTCTTAAAATTTAGCAGAAAATGAACATTTCAAAATATTTAGAATTTCTTCTTAAAATTATAGGAACTTAAATAAAGTGTTTCCCTGAGTTGATAGAAGCTTATTCTAATGCCTGGTTTAAGCACAGGTCCTTATAATGTTATGGTGCTATGTGAAATACTCTGTAGGGCTTGTACATTTAAAATTTAGCTAAAAATGAAAATTTTAAAAATGTCAAAATTTCTATATTTATTCTGGGCATAAGTGTGTGTGCTTCTGTGTGTGTGTCTGTATATTACTCTGGGTATGACTCTGGGTATGACTCTAATTATGACTCTGGGTCTGACCCTGGGTATATCTTTATGTGACTCCAGGTTTACCTGTGCTTGACTCTGCGTTTGACTATGTGTGATTCTGGGCATGTCTGGACATGTCTGGGCATGTCTGGACATGTCTGGGCATCTCTAGACATGTCTGGACATGCCTGGGCATGTCTTGGCATCTCTAGACATGTCTGGTCATGTCTGGGAATGACTGGAAAACTGATATCTCTAGTTCTGGTCATAGTAGAGAAAAACTGCCAGTGTCAACCGAAAGGGGAGAGTCACAGCTATTTAAGTTTACCCTCAGAAATACTGTAAGTCAGGCAGTTCCTGAGATACCTAGGTGGGATAACAGGTTTGGACCAGGACCACTGCATTGAAGTCAGATATCTCCGATTCCCTAGAGCCAATTTTGAATAATCTAGTACTCTTAGAAAAAGGGGACCCTCAGGTGTTTGCCTATGACCCATATACCCCTGGTGCCCTTAGGCAAATGCCCATTGAGACCATACAAAAATAAGGCCCTGATTTGGGCACGTCTTGGCATGACTTTAGTTATGACCAGGAACATGTCTGTACAAGACTCTGGGTACATCTGGCCATGACTATAAATGTGACTTTGTTTGACTCTAGATGTGAGAATATAATCTTTAAATGTAGCTGAAAATGAAAATTTCTAAATATTAAGAATTTCTTCTTGAAATTATAGGAATTTTAATAAAATGTTCCCCTGAGTTGATAGAAGCTGGTTCTGATGCCTGGTTTAAGCACATGACCTAATAGTGTTATAGAGTTATATTAAAAATTCTTAAGGTCCTGAACCCTTAAATTTGTCTGTAAATTAAAATTTCAACATTTTCCAAATTTTGATTTAAAATTATAGGAACTTTAATAAAATGTTCCCCATAGTTGATAGAAGCTGATTCTGATGCCTGGTTTAAGCACATGACCTAATAATGTTATAGAGTTATATTAAAAATTCTTAAGGTCCTGAACCCTTAAAATTTGGCTGTAAATTAAAATTTCAACATTTTCTAAATTTCGATTTAAAATTATAGGAACTTTAATAAAATGTTCCCCATAGTTGATAGAAGCTGATTCTGATGCCTGGTTTAAGCACTGGACCTAATAATGTGACGATGTTACATTAGCAATTCTGGTGACCCTCTACTCTTAAACTCTGGTAAGAATGAAAATTTCTAAATATACAGAATTTAGACTTAAAATTATAAGAACTTAAATAAAATGTTTACTTGAGTTGATAAAGAGGATTCTGATGCCTGGTTTAAGCACTGGACCTAATAATGTTCTTATTTTATATTAGCAATTCTGTAGACTCTCTACTCTTAAAATTTAGCAGAAAATGAACATTTCAAAATATTTAGAATTTCTTCTTAAAATTATAGGAACTTAAATAAAATGTATCCCTGAGTTGATAGAAGCTTATTCTAATGCCTGGTTTAAGCACAGGTCCTTATAATGTTATGGTGCTATGTGAAATACTCTGTAGGGCTTGTACATTTAAAATTTAGCTAAAAATTACAATTTTAAAAATGTCAAAATTTCTATATTTATTCTGGGCATAAGTGTGTGTGCTTCTGTGTGTGTCTGTATATTACTCTGGGTATGACTCTGGGTATGACTCTAATTATGACTCTGGGTCTGACCCTGGGTATATCTTTATGTGACTCCAGGTTTACCTGTGCTTGACTCTGCGTTTGACTATGTGTGATTCTGGGCATGTCTGGACATGTCTGGGCATCTCTAGACATGTCTGGACATGTCTGGGCATGTCTTGGCATGTCTGGACATGTCTGGGCATCTCTAGACATGTCTGGTCATCTCTAGACATGTCTGGTCATGTCTGGTAATGACTGGAAAACTGATATCTCTAGTTCTGGTCATAGTAGAGACAAACTGCCAGTGTCCACCGAAAGGGGAGAGTCCCAGCTATTTAAGTTTACCCTCAGAAATACTGTAAGTCAGGCAGTTCCTGAGATACCTAGGTGGGATAACAGGTTTGGACCAGGACCACTGCATTGAAGTCAGATATCTCCGATTCCCTAGAGCCAATTTTTAATAATCTAGTACTCTTAGAAAAAGGGTACCCTCAGGTGTTTGCCTAAGACCCATATACCCCTGGTGCCCTTAGGCAAATGCCCATTGAGACCATACAAAAATAAGGCCCTGATTTGGGCACATCTTGGCATGACTTTAGTTATGACCAGGAACATGTCTGTACAAGACTCTGGGTACATCTGGGCATGACTCTAAATGTGACTTTGTTTGACTCTAGATGTGAGAATATAATCTTTAAATGTAGCTGAAAATGAAAATTTCTAAATATTAAGAATTTCTTCTTGAAATGATAGGAATTTTCATAAAATGTTCTCCTGAGTTGATAGAAGCTGGTTCTGATGCCTGGTTTAAGCACATGACCTAATAATGTTATAGAGTTATATTAAAAATTCTTAAGGTCCTGAACCCTTAAAATTTGGCTGTAAATTAAAATTTCAACATTTTCCAAATTTTAATTTAAAATTATAGGAACTTTAATAAAATGTTCCCCATAGTTGATAGAAGCTGATTCTGATGCCTGGTTTAAGCACTGGACCTAATAATGTGACGATGTTACATTAGCAATTCTGGTGACCCTCTACTCTTAAACTCTGGTAAAAATGAAAATTTCTAAATATACAGAATTTAGACTTAAAATTATAAGAACTTAAATAAAATGTTTACTTGAGTTGATAAAGAGGATTCTGATGCCTGGTTTAAGCACTGGACCTAATAATGTTCTTATTTTATATTAGCAATTCTGTAGACTCTCTACTCTTAAAATTTAGCAGAAAATGAACATTTCAAAATATTTAGAATTTCTTCTTAAAATTATAGGAACTTAAATAAAATGTTTCCCTGAGTTGATAGAAGCTTATTCTAATGCCTTGTTTAAGCACAGGTCCTTATAGTGTTATGGTGCTATGTGAAATACTCTGTAGGGCTTGTACATTTAAAATGTAGCTAAAAATTAAAATTTTAAAAATGTCAAAATTTCTATATTTATTCTGGGCATAAGTGTGTGTGCTTCTGTGTGTGTGTCTGTATATTACTCTGGGTATGACTCTAATTATGACTCTGGGTCTGACCCTGGGTATATCTTTATGTGACTCCAGGTTTACCTGTGCTTGACTCTGCGTTTGACTATGTGTGATTCTGGGCATGTCTGGACATGTCTGGGCATCTCTAGACATGTCTAGTCATGTCTGGGAATGACTGGAAAACTGATATCTCTAGTTCTGGTCATAGTAGAGACAAACTGCCAGTGTCCACCGAAAGGGGAGAGTCCCAGCTATTTAAGTTTACCCTCAGAAATACTGTAAGTCAGGCAGTTCCTGAGATACCTAGGTGGAATAACAGGTTTGGACCAGGACCACTGCATTGAAGTCAGATATCTCCGATTCCCTAGAGCCAATTTTGAATAATCTAGTACTCTTAGAAAAAGGGGACCCTCAGGTGTTTGCCTAAGACCCATATACCCCTGGTGCCCTTAGGCAAATGCCCATTGAGACCATACAAAAATAAGGCCCTGATTTGGGCACGTCTTGGCATGACTTTAGTTATGACCAGGAACATGTCTGTACAAGACTCTGGGTAGATCTGGGCATGACTCTAAATGTGACTTTGTTTGACTCTAGATGTGAGAATATAATCTTTAAATGTAGCTGAAAATGACAATTTCTAAATATTAAGAATTTCTTCTTGAAATTATAGGAATTTTAATAAAATGTTCCCCTGAGTTGATAGAAGCTGGTTCTGATGCCTGGTTTAAGCACATGACCTAATAATGTTATAGAGTTATATTAAAAATTCTTAAGGTCCTGAACCCTTAAAATTTGGCTGTAAATTAAAATTTCAACATTTTCCAAATTTCGATTTAAAATTATAGGAACTTTAATAAAATGTTCCCCATAGTTGATAGAAGCTGATTCTGATGCCTGGTTTAAGCACTGGACCTAATAATGTGACGATGTTACATTAGCAATTCTGGTGACCCTCTACTCTTAAACTCTGGTAAAAATGAAATTTTCTTAATATACAGAATTTAGACTTAAAATTATAAGAACTTAAAATGTTTACTTGAGTTGATAAAGAGGATTCTGATGCCTGGTTTAAGCACTGGACCTAATAATGTTCTTATTTTATATTAGCAATTCTGTAGACTCTCTACTCTTAAAATTTTGCAGAAAATGAACATTTCAAAATATTTAGAATTTCTTCTTAAAATTATAGGAACTTAAATAAAATGTTTCCCTGAGTTGATAGAAGCTTATTCTAATGCCTTGTTTAAGCACAGGTCCTTATAATGTTATGGTGCTATGTGAAATACTCTGTAGGGCTTGTACATTTAAAATGTAGCTAAAAATTAAAATTTTAAAAATGTCAAAATTTCTATATTTCTTCTGGGCATAAGTGTGTGTGCTTCTGTGTGTGTGTCTGTATATTACTCTGGGTATGACTCTGGGTATGACTCTAATTATGACTCTGGGTCTGACCCTGGGTATATCTTTATGTGACTCCAGGTTTACCTGTGCTTGACTCTGCGTTTGACTATGTGTGATTCTGGGCATGTCTGGACATGTCTGTGCATCTCTAGACATGTCTGGTCATGTCTGGGAATGACTGGAAAACTGATATCTCTAGTTCTGGTCATAGTAGAGACAAACTGCCAGTGTCCACCGAAAGGGGAGAGTCCCAGCTATTTCAGTTTACCCTCAGAAATACTGTAAGTCAGGCAGTTCCTGAGATACCTAGGTGGGATAACAGGTTTGGACCAGGACCACTGCATTGAAGTCAGATATCTCCGATTCCCTAGAGCCAATTTTGAATAATCTAGTACTCTTAGAAAAAGGGGACCCTCAGGTGTTTGCCTAAGACCCATATACCCCTGGTGCCCTTATGCAAATGCCCATTGAGACCATACAAAAATAAGGCCCTGATTTGGGCACGTCTTGGCATGACTTTAGTTATGACCAGGAACATGTCTGTACAAGACTCTGGGTACATCTGGGCATGACTCTAAATGTGACTTTGTTTGACTCTAGATGTGAGAATATAATCTTTAAATGTAGCTGAAAATGAAAATTTCTAAATATTAAGAATTTCTTCTTGAAATGATAGGAATTTTAATAAAATGTTCCCCTGAGTTGATAGAAGCTGGTTCTGATGCCTGGTTTAAGCACATGACCTAATAATGTTATAGAGTTATATTACAAATTCTTAAGGTCCTGAACCCTTAAAATTTGGCTGTAAATTAAAATTTCAACATTTTCCAAATTTCGATTTAAAATTATAGGAACTTTAATAAAATGTTCCCCATAGTTGATAGAAGCTGATTCTGATGCCTGGTTTAAGCACTGGACCTAATAATGTGACGATGTTACATTAGCAATTCTGGTGACCCTCTACTCTTAAACTCTGGTAAGAATGAAAATTTCTAAATATACAGAATTTAGACTTAAAATTATAAGAACTTAAATAAAATGTTTACTTGAGTTGATAAAGAGGATTCTGATGCCTGGTTTAAGCACTGGACCTAATAATGTTCTTATTTTATATTAGCAATTCTGTAGACTCTCTACTCTTAAAATTTAGCAGAAAATGAACATTTCAAAATATTTAGAATTTCTTCTTAAAATTATAGGAACTTAAATAAAATGTTTCCCTGAGTTGATAGAAGCTTATTCTAATGCCTTGTTTAAGCACAGGTCCTTATAGTGTTATGGTGCTATGTGAAATACTCTGTAGGGCTTGTACATTTAAAATGTAGCTAAAAATTAAAATTTTAAAAATGTCAAAATTTCTATATTTATTCTGGGCATAAGTGTGTGTGCTTCTGTGTGTGTGTCTGTATATTACTCTGGGTATGACTCTAATTATGACTCTGGGTCTGACCCTGGGTATATCTTTATGTGACTCCAGGTTTACCTGTGCTTGACTCTGCGTTTGACTATGTGTGATTCTGGGCATGTCTGGACATGTCTGGGCATCTCTAGACATGTCTGGTCATGTCTGGGAATGACTGGAAAACTGATATCTCTAGTTCTGGTCATAGTAGAGACAAACTGCCAGTGTCCACCGAAAGGGGAGAGTCCCAGCTATTTAAGTTTACCCTCAGAAATACTGTAAGTCAGGCAGTTCCTGAGATACCTAGGTGGAATAACAGGTTTGGACAAGGACCACTGCATTGAAGTCAGATATCTCCGATTCCCTAGAGCCAATTTTGAATAATCTAGTACTCTTAGAAAAAGGGGACCCTCAGTTGTTTGCCTAAGACCCATATACCCCTGGTGCCCTTAGGCAAATGCCCATTGAGACCATACAAAAATAAGGCCCTGATTTGGGCACGTCTTGGCATGACTTTAGTTATGACCAGGAACATGTCTGTACAAGACTCGGGGTAGATCTGGGCATGACTCTAAATGTGACTTTGTTTGACTCTAGATGTGAGAATATAATCTTTAAATGTAGCTGAAAATGACAATTTCTAAATATTAAGAATTTCTTCTTGAAATTATAGGAATTTTAATAAAATGTTCCCCTGAGTTGATAGAAGCTGGTTCTGATGCCTGGTTTAAGCACATGACCTAATAATGTTATAGAGTTATATTAAAAATTCTTAAGGTCCTGAACCCTTAAAATTTGGCTGTAAATTAAAATTTCAACATTTTCCAAATTTCGATTTAAAATTATAGGAACTTTAATAAAATGTTCCCCATAGTTGATAGAAGCTGATTCTGATGCCTGGTTTAAGCACTGGACCTAATAATGTGACGATGTTACATTAGCAATTCTGGTGACCCTCTACTCTTAAACTCTGGTAAAAATGAAATTTTCTTAATATACAGAATTTAGACTTAAAATTATAAGAACTTAAAATGTTTACTTGAGTTGATAAAGAGGATTCTGATGCCTGGTTTAAGCACTGGACCTAATAATGTTCTTATTTTATATTAGCAATTCTGTAGACTCTCTACTCTTAAAATTTAGCAGAAAATGAACATTTCAAAATATTTAGAATTTCTTCTTAAAATTATAGGAACTTAAATAAAGTGTTTCCCTGAGTTGATAGAAGCTTATTCTAATGCCTGGTTTAAGCACAGGTCCTTATAATGTTATGGTGCTATGTGAAATACTCTGTAGGGCTTGTACATTTAAAATTTAGCTAAAAATGAAAATTTTAAAAATGTCAAAATTTCTATATTTATTCTGGGCATAAGTGTGTGTGCTTCTGTGTGTGTGTCTGTATATTACTCTGGGTATGACTCTGGGTATGACTCTAATTATGACTCTGGGTCTGACCCTGGGTATATCTTTATGTGACTCCAGGTTTACCTGTGCTTGACTCTGCGTTTGACTATGTGTGATTCTGGGCATGTCTGGACATGTCTGGGCATGTCTGGACATGTCTGGGCATCTCTAGACATGTCTGGACATGCCTGGGCATGTCTTGGCATCTCTAGACATGTCTGGTCATGTCTGGGAATGACTGGAAAACTGATATCTCTAGTTCTGGTCATAGTAGAGAAAAACTGCCAGTGTCAACCGAAAGGGGAGAGTCACAGCTATTTAAGTTTACCCTCAGAAATACTGTAAGTCAGGCAGTTCCTGAGATACCTAGGTGGGATAACAGGTTTGGACCAGGACCACTGCATTGAAGTCAGATATCTCCGATTCCCTAGAGCCAATTTTGAATAATCTAGTACTCTTAGAAAAAGGGGACCCTCAGGTGTTTGCCTATGACCCATATACCCCTGGTGCCCTTAGGCAAATGCCCATTGAGACCATACAAAAATAAGGCCCTGATTTGGGCACGTCTTGGCATGACTTTAGTTATGACCAGGAACATGTCTGTACAAGACTCTGGGTACATCTGGCCATGACTATAAATGTGACTTTGTTTGACTCTAGATGTGAGAATATAATCTTTAAATGTAGCTGAAAATGAAAATTTCTAAATATTAAGAATTTCTTCTTGAAATTATAGGAATTTTAATAAAATGTTCCCCTGAGTTGATAGAAGCTGGTTCTGATGCCTGGTTTAAGCACATGACCTAATAGTGTTATAGAGTTATATTAAAAATTCTTAAGGTCCTGAACCCTTAAATTTGTCTGTAAATTAAAATTTCAACATTTTCCAAATTTTGATTTAAAATTATAGGAACTTTAATAAAATGTTCCCCATAGTTGATAGAAGCTGATTCTGATGCCTGGTTTAAGCACATGACCTAATAATGTTATAGAGTTATATTAAAAATTCTTAAGGTCCTGAACCCTTAAAATTTGGCTGTAAATTAAAATTTCAACATTTTCTAAATTTCGATTTAAAATTATAGGAACTTTAATAAAATGTTCCCCATAGTTGATAGAAGCTGATTCTGATGCCTGGTTTAAGCACTGGACCTAATAATGTGACGATGTTACATTAGCAATTCTGGTGACCCTCTACTCTTAAACTCTGGTAAGAATGAAAATTTCTAAATATACAGAATTTAGACTTAAAATTATAAGAACTTAAATAAAATGTTTACTTGAGTTGATAAAGAGGATTCTGATGCCTGGTTTAAGCACTGGACCTAATAATGTTCTTATTTTATATTAGCAATTCTGTAGACTCTCTACTCTTAAAATTTAGCAGAAAATGAACATTTCAAAATATTTAGAATTTCTTCCTAAAATTATAGGAACTTAAATAAAATGTTTCCCTGAGTTGATAGAAGCTTATTCTAATGCCTTGTTTAAGCACAGGTCCTTATAGTGTTATGGTGCTATGTGAAATACTCTGTAGGGCTTGTACATTTAAAATGTAGCTAAAAATTAAAATTTTAAAAATGTCAAAATTTCTATATTTATTCTGGGCATAAGTGTGTGTGCTTCTGTGTGTGTGTCTGTATATTACTCTGGGTATGACTCTAATTATGACTCTGGGTCTGACCCTGGGTATATCTTTATGTGACTCCAGGTTTACCTGTGCTTGACTCTGCGTTTGACTATGTGTGATTCTGGGCATGTCTGGACATGTCTGGGCATGTCTTGGCATGTCTGGACATGCCTGGGCATCTCTAGACATGTCTGGTCATGTCTGGGAATGACTTGAAAACTGATATCTCTAGTTCTGGTCATAGTAGAGACAAACTGCCAGTGTCCACCGAAAGGGGAGAGTCCCAGCTATTTAAGTTTACCCTCAGAAATACTGTAAGTCGGGCAGTTCCTGAGATACCTAGGTGGGATAATAGGTTTGCACCAGGACCACTGCATTGAAGTCAGATATCTCTAATTCCCTAGAGCCAATTTTTAATAATCTAGTACTCTTAGAAAAAGGGGACCCTCAGGTGTTTGCCTAAGACCCATATACCCCTGGTGCCCTTAGGCAAATGGCCATTGAGACCATTCAAAAATAAGGCCCTGATTTGGGCACATCTTAGCATGACTTTAGTTATGACCAGGAACATGTCTGTACAAGACTCTGGGTACATCTGGGCATGAGTCTAAATGTGACTTTTTTTTGACTCTAGATGTGAGAATATAATCTTTAAATGTAGCTGAAAATGAAAATTTCTAAATATTAAGAATTTATTCTTGAAATGATAGGAATTTTAATAAAATGTTTCCCTGAGTTGATAGAAGCTGGTTCTGATGCCTGGTTTAAGCACATGACTTAATAATGTTATAGAGTTATATTAAAAATTCTTAAGGTCCTGAACCCTTAAAATTTGGCTGTAAATTAAAATTTCAACAGTTTCCAAATTTCAATTTAAAATTATAGGAACTTTAATAAAATGTTCCCCATAGTTGATAGAAGCTGTTTCTGATGCCTGGTTTAAGCACTGGACCTAATAATGTGACAATGTTACATTAGCAATTCTGGTGACCCTCTACTCAAACTCTGGTAAAAATGAAAATTTCTAAATATACAGAATTTAGACTTAAAATTATAAGAACTTAAAATGTTTACTTGAGTTGATACAGAGGATTCTGATTCCTGGTTTAAGCACTGGACCTAATAATGTTCTTATTTTATATTAGCAATTCTGTAGACTCTCTACTCTTAAAATTTAGCAGAAAATGAACATTTCAAAATATTTAGAATTTCTTCTTAAAATTATAGGAACTTAAATAAAATATTTCCCTGAGTTGATAGAAGCTTATTCTAATGCCTGGTTTAAGCACAGGTCCTTATAATGTTATGGTGCTATGTGAAATACTCTGTAGGGCTTGTACATTTAAAATTTAGCTAAAAATGAAAATTTTAAAAATGTCAAAATTTCTATATTTATTCTGGGCATAAGTGTGTGTGCTTCTGTGTGTGTCTGTATATTACTCTGGGTATGACTCTAATTATAACAATGGGTCTGACCCTGGGTATATCTTTATGTGACTCCAGGTTTACCTGTGCTTGACTCTGCGTTTGACTATGTGTGATTCTGGGCATGTCTTGGCATGTCTGGGCATGTCTTGGCATGTCTGGACATGTCTTGGCATGTCTGGACATGTCTGGGCATCTCTAGACATGTCTGGTCATGTCTGGGAATTACTGGAAAACTGATATCTCTAGTTCTGGTCATAGTAGAGACAAACTGCCAGTGTCCACCGAAAGGGGAGAGTCCCAGCTATTTAAGTTTACCCTCAGAAATACTGTAAGTCAGGCAGTTCCTGAGATACCTAGGTGGGATAACAGGTTTGGACCAGGACCACTGCATTGAAGTCAGATATCTCCGATTCCCTAGAGCCAATTTTTAAAAATCTAGCACTCTTAGAAAAAGGGGACCCTCAGGTGTTTGCCTAAGACCCATATACCCCTGGTGCCCTTAGGCAAATGCCCATTGAGACCATACAAAAATAAGGCCCTGATTTGGGCACATCTTGGCATGACTTTAGTTATGACCAGGAACATGTCTGTACAAGACTCTGGGTACATCTGGGCATGACTCTAAATGTGACTTTGTTTGACTCTAGATGTGAGAATATAATCTTTAAATGTAGCTGAAAATGAAAATTTCTAAATATTAAGAATTTCTTCTTGAAATGATAGGAATTTTAATCAAATGTTCCCCTGAGTTGATAGATGCTGGTTCTGATGCCTGGTTTAAGCACATGACCTAATAATGTTATAGAGTTATATTAAAAATTCTTAAGGTCCTGAACCCTTAAAATTTGGCTGTAAATTAAAATTTCAACATTTTCCAAATTTCAATTTAAAATTATAGGAACTTTAATAAAATGTTCCCCATAGTTGATAGAAGCTGATTCTGATGCCTGGTTTAAGCACTGGACCTAATAATGTGACGATGTTACATTAGTAATTCTGGTGACCCTCTACTCTTAAACTCTGGTAAAAATGAAAATTTCTAAATATACAGAATTTAGACTTAAAATTATAAGAACTTAAATAAAATGTTTACTTGAGTTGATAAAGAGGATTCTGATGCCTGGTTTAAGCACTGGACCTAATAATGTTCTTATTTTATATTAGCAATTCTGTAGACTCTCTACTCTTAAAATTTAGCAGAAAATGAACATTTCAAAATATTTAGAATTTCTTCTTAAAATTATAGGAACTTAAATAAAATATTTCCCTGAGTTGATAGAAGCTTATTCTAATGCCTGGTTTAAGCACAGGTCCTTATAATGTTATGGTGCTATGTGAAATACTCTGTAGGGCTTGTACATTTAAAATTTAGCTAAAAATGAAAATTTTAAAAATGTCAAAATTTCTATATTTATTCTGGGCATAAGTGTGTGTGCTTCTGTGTGTGTCTGTATATTACTCTGGGTATGACTCTAATTATAACAATGGGTCTGACCCTGGGTATATCTTTATGTGACTCCAGGTTTACCTGTGCTTGACTCTGCGTTTGACTATGTGTGATTCTGGGCATGTCTTGGCATGTCTGGGCATGTCTTGGCATGTCTGGACATGTCTTGGCATGTCTGGACATGTCTGGGCATCTCTAGACATGTCTGGTCATGTCTGGGAATTACTGGAAAACTGATATCTCTAGTTCTGGTCATAGTAGAGACAAACTGCCAGTGTCCACCGAAAGGGGAGAGTCCCAGCTATTTAAGTTTACCCTCAGAAATACTGTAAGTCAGGCAGTTCCTGAGATACCTAGGTGGGATAACAGGTTTGGACCAGGACCACTGCATTGAAGTCAGATATCTCCGATTCCCTAGAGCCAATTTTTAAAAATCTAGCACTCTTAGAAAAAGGGGACCCTCAGGTGTTTGCCTAAGACCCATATACCCCTGGTGCCCTTAGGCAAATGCCCATTGAGACCATACAAAAATAAGGCCCTGATTTGGGCACATCTTGGCATGACTTTAGTTATGACCAGGAACATGTCTGTACAAGACTCTGGGTACATCTGGGCATGACTCTAAATGTGACTTTGTTTGACTCTAGATGTGAGAATATAATCTTTAAATGGAGCTGAAAATGACAATTTCTAAATATTAAGAATTTCTTCTTGAAATGATAGGAATTTTAATCAAATGTTCCCCTGAGTTGATAGATGCTGGTTCTGATGCCTGGTTTAAGCACATGACCTAATAATGTTATAGAGTTATATTAAAAATTCTTAAGGTCCTGAACCCTTAAAATTTGGCTGTAAATTAAAATTTCAACATTTTCCAAATTTCAATTTAAAATTATAGGAACTTTAATAAAATGTTCCCCATAGTTGATAGAAGCTGATTCTGATGCCTGGTTTAAGCACTGGACCTAATAATGTGACGATGTTACATTAGTAATTCTGGTGACCCTCTACTCTTAAACTCTGGTAAAAATGAAAATTTCTAAATATACAGAATTTAGACTTAAAATTATAAGAACTTAAATAAAATGTTTACTTGAGTTGATAAAGAGGATTCTGATGCCTGGTTTAAGCACTGGACCTAATAATGTTCTTATTTTATATTAGCAATTCTGTAGACTCTCTACTCTTAAAATTTAGCAGAAAATGAACATTTCAAAATATTTAGAATTTCTTCTTAAAATTATAGGAACTTAAATAAAATGTATCCCTGAGTTGATAGAAGCTTATTCTAATGCCTGGTTTAAGCACAGGTCCTTATAATGTTATGGTGCTATGTGAAATACTCTGTAGGGCTTGTACATTTAAAATTTAGCTAAAAATTACAATTTTAAAAATGTCAAAATTTCTATATTTATTCTGGGCATAAGTGTGTGTGCTTCTGTGTGTGTCTGTATATTACTCTGGGTATGACTCTGGGTATGACTCTAATTATGACTCTGGGTCTGACCCTGGGTATATCTTTATGTGACTCCAGGTTTACCTGTGCTTGACTCTGCGTTTGACTATGTGTGATTCTGGGCATGTCTGGACATGTCTGGGCATCTCTAGACATGTCTGGACATGTCTGGGCATGTCTTGGCATGTCTGGACATGTCTGGGCATCTCTAGACATGTCTGGTCATCTCTAGACATGTCTGGTCATGTCTGGGAATGACTGGAAAACTGATATCTCTAGTTCTGGTCATAGTAGAGACAAACTGCCAGTGTCCACCGAAAGGGGAGAGTCCCAGCTATTTAAGTTTACCCTCAGAAATACTGTAAGTCAGGCAGTTCCTGAGATACCTAGGTGGGATAACAGGTTTGGACCAGGACCACTGCATTGAAGTCAGATATCTCCGATTCCCTAGAGCCAATTTTTAATAATCTAGTACTCTTAGAAAAAGGGTACCCTCAGGTGTTTGCCTAAGACCCATATACCCCTGGTGCCCTTAGGCAAATGCCCATTGAGACCATACAAAAATAAGGCCCTGATTTGGGCACATCTTGGCATGACTTTAGTTATGACCAGGAACATGTCTGTACAAGACTCTGGGTAGATCTGGGCATGACTCTAAATGTGACTTTGTTTGACTCTAGATGTGAGAATATAATCTTTAAATGTAGCTGAAAATGAAAATTTCTAAATATTAAGAATTTCTTCTTGAAATGATAGGAATTTTAATCAAATGTTCCCCTGAGTTGATAGAAGCTGGTTCTGATGCCTGGTTTAAGCACATGACCTAATAATGTTATAGAGTTATATTAAAAATTCTTAAGGTCCTGAACCCTTAAAATTTGGCTGTAAATTAAAATTTCAACATTTTCCAAATTTCAATTTAAAATTATAGGAACTTTAATAAAATGTTCCCCATAGTTGATAGAAGCTGATTCTGATGCCTGGTTTAAGCACTGGACCTAATAATGTGACGATGTTACATTAGTAATTCTGGTGACCCTCTACTCTTAAACTCTGGTAAAAATGAAAATTTCTAAATATACAGAATTTAGACTTAAAATTATAAGAACCTAAATAAAATGTTTACTTGAGTTGATAAAGAGGATTCTGATGCCTGGTTTAAGCACTGGACCTAATAATGTTCTTATTTTATATTAGCAATTCTGTAGACTCTCTACTCTTAAAATTTAGCAGAAAATGAACATTTCAAAATATTTAGAATTTCTTCTTAAAATTATAGGAACTTAAATAAAATGTATCCCTGAGTTGATAGAAGCTTATTCTAATGCCTGGTTTAAGCACAGGTCCTTATAATGTTATGGTGCTATGTGAAATACTCTGTAGGGCTTGTACATTTAAAATTTAGCTAAAAATTACAATTTTAAAAATGTCAAAATTTCTATATTTATTCTGGGCATAAGTGTGTGTGCTTCTGTGTGTGTCTGTATATTACTCTGGGTATGACTCTGGGTATGACTCTAATTATGACTCTGGGTCTGACCCTGGGTATATCTTTATGTGACTCCAGGTTTACCTGTGCTTGACTCTGCGTTTGACTATGTGTGATTCTGGGCATGTCTGGACATGTCTGGGCATCTCTAGACATGTCTGGACATGTCTGGGCATGTCTTGGCATGTCTGGACATGTCTGGGCATCTCTAGACATGTCTGGTCATCTCTAGACATGTCTGGTCATGTCTGGGAATGACTGGAAAACTGATATCTCTAGTTCTGGTCATAGTAGAGACAAACTGCCAGTGTCCACCGAAAGGGGAGAGTCCCAGCTATTTAAGTTTACCCTCAGAAATACTGTAAGTCAGGCAGTTCCTGAGATACCTAGGTGGGATAACAGGTTTGGACCAGGACCACTGCATTGAAGTCAGATATCTCCGATTCCCTAGAGCCAATTTTTAATAATCTAGTACTCTTAGAAAAAGGGTACCCTCAGGTGTTTGCCTAAGACCCATATACCCCTGGTGCCCTTAGGCAAATGCCCATTGAGACCATACAAAAATAAGGCCCTGATTTGGGCACATCTTGGCATGACTTTAGTTATGACCAGGAACATGTCTGTACAAGACTCTGGGTACATCTGGGCATGACTCTAAATGTGACTTTGTTTGACTCTAGATGTGAGAATATAATCTTTAAATGTAGCTGAAAATGAAAATTTCTAAATATTAAGAATTTCTTCTTGAAATGATAGGAATTTTCATAAAATGTTCTCCTGAGTTGATAGAAGCTGGTTCTGATGCCTGGTTTAAGCACATGACCTAATAATGTTATAGAGTTATATTAAAAATTCTTAAGGTCCTGAACCCTTAAAATTTGGCTGTAAATTAAAATTTCAACATTTTCCAAATTTTAATTTAAAATTATAGGAACTTTAATAAAATGTTCCCCATAGTTGATAGAAGCTGATTCTGATGCCTGGTTTAAGCACTGGACCTAATAATGTGACGATGTTACATTAGCAATTCTGGTGACCCTCTACTCTTAAACTCTGGTAAAAATGAAAATTTCTAAATATACAGAATTTAGACTTAAAATTATAAGAACTTAAATAAAATGTTTACTTGAGTTGATAAAGAGGATTCTGATGCCTGGTTTAAGCACTGGACCTAATAATGTTCTTATTTTATATTAGCAATTCTGTAGACTCTCTACTCTTAAAATTTAGCAGAAAATGAACATTTCAAAATATTTAGAATTTCTTCTTAAAATTATAGGAACTTAAATAAAATGTTTCCCTGAGTTGATAGAAGCTTATTCTAATGCCTGGTTTAAGCACAGGTCCTTATAATGTTATGGTGCTATGTGAAATACTCTGTAGGGCTTGTACATTTAAAATTTAGCTAAAAATGAAAATTTTAAAAATGTCAAAATTTCTATATTTATTCTGGGCATAAGTGTGTGTGCTTCTGTGTGTGTCTGTATATTACTCTGGATATGACTCTGGGTATGACTCTAATTATGACTCTGGGTCTGACCCTGGGTATATCTTTATGTGACTCCAGGTTTACCTGTGCTTGACTCTGCATTTGACTATGTGTGATTCTGGGCATGTCTGGACATGTCTCGGGATCTCTAGACATGTCTGGTCATGTCTGGGAATGACTGGAAAACTGATATCTCTAGTTCTGGTCATAGTAGAGACAAACTGCCAGTGTCCACCGAAAGGGGAGAGTCCCAGCTATTTAAGTTTACCCTCAGAAATACTGTAAGTCAGGCAGTTCCTGAGATACCTAGGTGGAATAACAGGTTTGGACCAGGACCACTGCATTGAAGTCAGATATCTCGGATTCCCTAGAGCCAATTTTGAATAATCTAGTACTCTTAGAAAAAGGGGACCCTCAGGTGTTTGCCTAAGACCCATATACCCCTGGTGCCCTTAGGCAAATGCCCATTGAGACCATACAAAAATAAGGCCCTGATTTGGGCACGTCTTGGCATGACTTTAGTTATGACCAGGAACATGTCTGTACAAGACTCTGGGTAGATCTGGGCATGACTCTAAATGTGACTTTGTTTGACTCTAGATGTGAGAATATAATCTTTAAATGGAGCTGAAAATGACAATTTCTAAATATTAAGAATTTCTTCTTGAAATTATAGGAATTTTAATAAAATGTTCCCCTGAGTTGATAGAAGCTGGTTCTGATGCCTGGTTTAAGCACATGACCTAATAATGTTATAGAGTTATATTAAAAATTCTTAAGGTCCTGAACCCTTAAAATTTGGCTGTAAATTAAAATTTCAACATTTTCCAAATTTCGATTTAAAATTATAGGAACTTTAATAAAATGTTCCCCATAGTTGATAGAAGCTGATTCTGATGCCTGGTTTAAGCACTGGACCTAATAATGTGACGATGTTACATTAGCAATTCTGGTGACCCTCTACTCTTAAACTCTGGTAAAAATGAAATTTTCTTAATATACAGAATTTAGACTTAAAATTATAAGAACTTAAAATGTTTACTTGAGTTGATAAAGAGGATTCTGATGCCTGGTTTAAGCACTGGACCTAATAATGTTCTTATTTTATATTAGCAATTCTGTAGACTCGCTACTCTTAAAATTTAGCAGAAAATGAACATTTCAAAATATTTAGAATTTCTTCTTAAAATTATAGGAACTTAAATAAAATGTTTCCCTGAGTTGATAGAAGCTTATTCTAATGCCTTGTTTAAGCACAGGTCCTTATAATGTTATGGTGCTATGTGAAATACTCTGTAGGGCTTGTACATTTAAAATGTAGCTAAAAATTAAAATTTTAAAAATGTCAAAATTTCTATATTTCTTCTGGGCATAAGTGTGTGTGCTTCTGTGTGTGTGTCTGTATATTACTCTGGGTATGACTCTGGGTATGACTCTAATTATGACTCTGGGTCTTGACAATGCTAAATTCCTTTGTCGTATAAACAACCCTTTATGAAGTCTAAGAACACTGTACGCTGTTTACTTAAGAAGTACCGTAATGGTACGCTATTTGCGTAACGATCGCTCAGCAGTAAGCGAGACGCTCAAGCGTCACGTTCGCTCACGGCCCAGTGATCACAGGACACGTTATTGGTTATGACTAGAGTAATGATTCGCTGTAGCGTAGCGTACGCTCGAGACCACGAGGAGGTCACCAGCGATGCAGACGCTCACAGCAATATACTTCGATATTAAACCTTTCAACAATGATATACACAGAATACCTTAATGTGAGTACAGGGTGTAAGTGCAACCTTGTGTAACCTGACTAACTACAAAGCTGCTTGAGCGTCACCGACGCTCAAGTGAACACTTAACACTATAGAAAATACACAGATACTGGTTTAGGTTCCAAAGCCTATTAACTGTATTATATCTAATATATATGTAAAAGGGGATAACAGTACAAATGATACACTACAATATAACAGAGACTTCCTAACCACAGAACTAAACAATAAATACAAAAAGACAATACTACACTGACCTAAATGCAATACAATACAATACTATCTAATACAATACAATACTAGCCTAGTCTAGGGGAGATATGAGAGAACAGAACAGGGAGAGAGAGAGAGAGAAATTGGCTCACAGAAAGACAATGATTACGGAGAGAAAACTTACGCACAAGGGGAAACGATCGCATGCGCCTGGACATCCAGCACCCGATTTTCAGCAATGAGAACCGTTGAAGAGTGAGAGCTGGATGTGGTCGGCCTGCCTATTTATGCCCCACACACAATGCAATCTCCTGGTCCTACAATCCCATTGTCCATTGGCCGAAGGAATTCGGCCCTGCATCATAACAAAAGGTCATAGGGTGATTCATACAGGTGGGCTGTGACGATTTCCAACAGCTCAGGTGGGTGGGAAACTGGGTTTCCCGCCGCATACCTGAGTATGTGTAAATAATAGAAATGGACATAAACTTCTTATGTCCATAACTATTCGCACGAGCGATTAATACGCTCCAAACCAACACCGGAATATTGCTAATTAAATACTCTTCCGATGGGTACCAAACACTGCTGTATGATTCCTGTTAGACCCTTCGTACGATGCAAAGAGGGATTCCTCAGCTCAGGGACATTCTATATTAACCAAACTTTCAGAATCTATCAAAGAGATCATGATCTACAAACTACATTAATTGTGAAAATATGTAACGAATGAGTCGCACGCTACGACTACATAAACTCTACCGTAAATACGCATACCGCGCCTGCGAGTGCACGCTATTGCGGGTATGCGCCTTCACGGGAGAGCGTACGCATGCGCAGCGCGGACCAGTGTGCGGTGCAAATATGGCAACGTGCATAGAGACATTTTTCTGACTTTGACAGTCCACCCTTTGGCAGTCAATAATAACTGCCACCTTCTAAAATATTTAAGGAGAAAAATGTAAGTCAGGGGTTAATTGATTTCCATGGTGGGGTAAGGAAGAAGAGAGGAGTAGGTGTGAAAAGGGTATGACCTAGTGAGAAAGTAGAAGCATGTGTGTATGAGTCCATGTTTGGAGGGTCATGTATCATCGTGCCGTACGTGTGGTAAATCAAGCTTCGAGGTATTGCGAAGTATACATTTGAATTCCTTCTTATCCTGTGGTACAGGTCTGTGGATGGGCTGTCAAACTCTACCGAGCTCATTTCGGCTGTGGTTGTAACAAAATGGGGATGCACATTTTAGTTGATGATACATGAATGGGGGAGGTATGTGGTTGCTAATATCTGTGCCTGTATTCCCTATCGTCTATGTGTGTCGTTACCTGAGGGTTGTAGAGATGAAGATAAAGAACACTTACGAAAAATGCAATGATATTCTATGTCAGGGAAATGTACATCTGTTGTTGAAGTTGTGTTCGGTATCTGTTGAGAGTCGTCTTCTTTGCGCTGTATTGCTCCTTGGGCATGAGCAAATGGCTTTGTCTGAGCCATCAGATTTACAAAAATGTTGGGCTAGCGTGAGTTTAAAAATACTAGGGAAACTGGGGATCCATGGCAAAGTTCATCAAGTGTCCATATTTAAAGTTGTCAAATCTTCTTCTTTGGTGCTTGTCTGTTGTCTGTATAGCGTCTCGTCAACTTCCTCGTCCAAGGGGGTCTTTGTATCTTGGAGAAAAGCAGAAAAACAGGTGAAAGAAACGGACCGTATAATCGCATTTTCATCACATTCTGGTTTCTATCATTGGGTCATAAATCAAATCCAGGTTAATTACAGTTTCCTCGCTCCTCAAGCTCATCACTTTTGTACTTTGTTTGCACCTCATTAAAGCCTGCCCGCATCTAAATATCAATCCAATCGATATAACGACACCCAAGATACATAGTAGAAACTTTCCAACATCCATTATGACTCCTTGAGCCCAGTCTCCCAAACCGGAGAACCAATTTCGCGGGTTCAACCATGACACCCAACCAGTCAGCTCATTACCTACAGCAGCAAGGGTGAGATTGTGTTTTCGGCGAAATTCCCACTTCAATTGGAGAATATCGTCCATCTTTTGGTCTATGACCTCTACCGGATCCTCGGTGCTATTTGTGATATACGTGCAACACTTTATGCCGTACTGTGTTGCCAATGTAACACAATATCCGCCTGTTACTGCTGTAAGATAATTAAGAACCATCCTATGCTGAACTAGTTCTGTTTTGTAAGCTTGAAGTTCTCTTCCAGTGTATCTAAACGTGTCATCATACATTTCAGTGATATTATCTAACAAATTGGCGAGTGCGGAAATGTATCTATAATTCATCACACCTCGAGCGGTGCGAGTGAAATCTAACGCTACCAGAACCTGAATCCCGGTGGATTCATGGATAAGATCAGAGGCTGGATGCTCTAACCTTTCTGACAGTTGTCTTTTAACTCGGTGCTCGTAATGAGTGTGAGTATAAGGAGCTTGGGCACCACGGTGTATGTCCTTCATTTTGTCATGTGTAACAGTCATCACTTCAGGCAATACTTTTCCAATATAACACAATCCTTCAGAGTTTGGGGCAAGCCACTTGTACGCCTTTCTCCCGCATATGAAATATGCATCATCGGGGAGAACATAAGGGACGGAGAAGGACATGACCATGTTACAAACCTTCCAGGTGAAATCTCCTGACCCTAATTCTTCCATCTGCTTAATGCACGTATCAGTTTGTACGATATGTGCACAGTATCCTGGTGATACCTCTCCAACTCTAGTAATCCTATTTCCTAAGGTATATCGATACCGGAAAGATTTTCCTCTACTGGCTATATGGCGTACGAGCTCTGTATCTGTAGGCATCCTATCTGCTCTATGCGAAAAGGTCATGGTTAGGTTGCTCCATGACACTTCCCAATTTCCCGGCTTTCGGGGATTGGAGATGTTAAAACATAATAGGGACCTATCCACATGGTATTGGTGGAGCTTCAAACTAGGAGGGCTGGAGATATTAAACCTCCTGTCCACCGGTCTCCCACCACTTAGCTCAAGTACCTCCCCTAACGTTAAAGGAATTGGTACTAGCCCTGATTTGCTGTGACCCTGAGGTACTTGAGAGCATACCCAACAATCTGTTTGGTTTAATACGTTACCCACTAAGGAGTGATAGTCACTCAATGGATGCCGGTCCATATGGTTATTAAAACTGGATTGGCATTCCTTTATGCATCCATCTTCAACCATTGTCACAGAGCCTACAGATACAGTTTTCTTTTTGAACTAACAATCCTTCAAAGAAAATGTTTACAGATAACATGGTTGTTAGATCGTGCCCGGTACTCGCCTTTGCTTGGTGATTGGGTTGCTATTGGAAATTTACACCTCCGTCTCAGTCATCAGGACCTTTCTGGATCCTTTCTCGACCTCACTGGTACTCTCACCGAAACAGACTGCTCTGGTCAACATCATGGTTAACAGGAAAATCCATATCACAGTCTCTTGGGGCAAGTCCATCTTACAGGAGGAGAAAAGAAGAAATTTGTAAAGGGGGTATAAGAAAACAGTTTGAGGGGGAGAGAACTTGTTACGATAATAAGTTCTCTCGTCTTGTTGTTCTTCTTGTTCTGCTGTCCTCTTAAAGGTGCTGTCTCTCAGTCTTCCAAACGAACATTCTGGTGATGCAATGTTCCTTCCCAACCGACGATCTTTCTGTAAGGAGCAAAAATCTGGCATTACCATTGGTCCAACTGAGGGGTGACATACTATCTTTAAACCATAAAACATGAGTGAGAAGAGAGAGACAACAAAAAAACAAAAGAGATAGAGAACAATTCATGTGCATATATACATTACATAACTCGACAGTAACCACCAATGAGAAAAGAGAAACAAACATTTTTAAACATTGTCAACATTGAGAAAACATTGTTAGCAATTAAAAAAAACATTGTCAGATTATCAGGCTGTCATATCTATGTGTCTACTGGTCTCCTTGAGCAGTCCCTCCCCACCAGCACCTGCATTACTCCACTGTCTGTATCTGGCCAGAAATACATTGTGGCGGAGGTCATGCTGGGGTTTGGTAGACTTCTGCAAGGACCAAGTGGATATGCAATGTGTGAATTCTATCAATGATCGTCAGAGATGGGGAGGGAGAAAGAGAGAGAGAAAAAAAAAAACATTTTTCACAAATACATTTACAACGTTTAACCTGGTCATTCCTGTGTCTTCAGTGAATGACCTCCCACTTTATTAACCGTTACCTCAGGCTTACCATCAGTCGTATGATCACCTTTCCTGCCTATGTGATTCTTGATTATAATGGTGTGTGTTGTAATTTTGCTCATTTCTTGGTCTAGGGGGTCTGACTTTATGTGGGTTATTACAGTTGCTGGCATAATGCCCTTCTCTCCTACAATGATAACAAATCCTGGGCTTCCTCCACGTGTCAATGACCTGAGGTTTTGGTTGATTTGATGCCTCCTCAAACGCTCGGATGCTCATCATCATCAATCGTTTCCCCTGTACTTCCCTGATTCCTTGGATTTTGTGATTATGGTGTTGTCTTTCTCTTGATCTACAATCTCTGGCAATATGTCCCTTTTTATGACAATGGTAACAGACTACCATATCTGGATTTTTCGCAGGGGTGTGGGGCTTTTGTTGGGGTGGTCTTGTGGTTTGGGCCTGTATATTTGCTGCCATTAACTTATCTCTTTGAGACTCTCTGTATCTGGTGATATTCTGATCCTGATTGATGACGGCCTCTCTTAGTGCGGTCACCGAGATATCTCTCCAGTTTGGGTTGGTGGTCTGTACCCTTGTTTTTAATTCATCTTTTAAACCATGCATCAATACCTTAACCGCTATTCCTTTATGTTGTGCATTTGTCTTGATGTCTGTGATCCCAGTGTTTCTAGCCATTATTTGCAGTGCTCGATTGAAATAATTAGAAACATTTTCCCTTTCGTTTTGCCTTATGGAGAAAATGTCATTCCACTTGACAGCAGCTGGGAAATATATTCCTAACTGTCGGTTAATCTGCCTAATACATTCCTGATTGTGTTCCTCCATACAAAGTACCTCTGTGTTTAATTTACAATCAGCAATGAATTTTTCAGGGTCAACCCTGGAGGGCAAACATGCCCTCAGCACTGTCCGCCACTCTTTGTTGGTGGGTTCTGTGGCGTTTCCTAGTTCTTTAATAAACCTTTGACATTTGGCTAGATTTTTCCTAGGATCAGGAAATTCAGACATAATTGATCTCAATTCGGTCCGGGACCAGAGACAGCGCATTGCACTGTCCTTGACGGGAATGATTCCCTGATCGTCAGTCTTCCCATTGGGGACTGAGATCACCCTGGCCAGATCGAGCTCAGTTACATCATCTTGTGTTGGTCTTACATTTTGGGGTATATTTGTTTGTGCGTGACATGAAACATTGTACGTACCTGTGGACACGACCTCACCTGACCCTCCGTTAGAGGGTTCGATTATTGCCTTTACCAATTTGGTCGCGTCCACCTGGGTGTCTTGTAGGATGGCTTTCGGAAGAGGTGCTGACATTGTTCTGGCCTCACTTTCATGAGTGTATTCCTGGGGGAGGTTTGACATGGGATGCAACTTGCATAGGTTAATAGTTGTACATTCAACAGTATTACAATAATCATTGTTACATTTATTACACTTGTTCTTATACTCTATACTACAGTTGCTAAGAGCGTTTTTATTGTTCAACCTTGTGCTTTTCTCTCCGCAATCAACTGCTTGACTCTGCGTTTGACTATATGTGATTCTGGGCATGTCTGGACATGTCTGGGCATCTCTAGACATGTCTGGACATGTCTGGGCATGTCTTGGCATGTCTGGACATGTCTGGGCATCTCTAGACATGTCTGGTCATCTCTAGACATGTCTGGTCATGTCTGGGAATGACTGGAAAACTGATATCTCTAGTTCTGGTCATAGTAGAGACAAACTGCCAGTGTCCACCGAAAGGGGAGAGTCCCAGCTATTTAAGTTTACCCTCAGAAATACTGTAAGTCAGGCAGTTCCTGAGATACCTAGGTGGGATAACAGGTTTGGACCAGGACCACTGCATTGAAGTCAGATATCTCCGATTCCCTAGAGCCAATTTTTAATAATCTAGTACTCTTAGAAAAAGGGTACCCTCAGGTGTTTGCCTAAGACCCATATACCCCTGGTGCCCTTAGGCAAATGCCCATTGAGACCATACAAAAATAAGGCCCTGATTTGGGCACATCTTGGCATGACTTTAGTTATGACCAGGAACATGTCTGTACAAGACTCTGGGTACATCTGGGCATGACTCTAAATGTGACTTTGTTTGACTCTAGATGTGAGAATATAATCTTTAAATGTAGCTGAAAATGAAAATTTCTAAATATTAAGAATTTCTTCTTGAAATGATAGGAATTTTCATAAAATGTTCTCCTGAGTTGATAGAAGCTGGTTCTGATGCCTGGTTTAAGCACATGACCTAATAATGTTATAGAGTTATATTAAAAATTCTTAAGGTCCTGAACCCTTAAAATTTGGCTGTAAATTAAAATTTCAACATTTTCCAAATTTTAATTTAAAATTATAGGAACTTTAATAAAATGTTCCCCATAGTTGATAGAAGCTGATTCTGATGCCTGATTTAAGCACTGGACCTAATAATGTGACGATGTTACATTAGCAATTCTGGTGACCCTCTACTCTTAAACTCTGGTAAAAATGAAAATTTCTAAATATACAGAATTTAGACTTAAAATTATAAGAACTTAAATAAAATGTTTACTTGAGTTGATAAAGAGGATTCTGATGCCTGGTTTAAGCACTGGACCTAATAATGTTCTTATTTTATATTAGCAATTCTGTAGACTCTCTACTCTTAAAATTTAGCAGAAAATGAACATTTCAAAATATTTAGAATTTCTTCTTAAAATTATAGGAACTTAAATAAAATGTTTCCCTGAGTTGATAGAAGCTTATTCTAATGCCTGGTTTAAGCACAGGTCCTTATAATGTTATGGTGCTATGTGAAATACTCTGTAGGGCTTGTACATTTAAAATTTAGCTAAAAATGAAAATTTTAAAAATGTCAAAATTTCTATATTTATTCTGGGCATAAGTGTGTGTGCTTCTGTGTGTGTCTGTATATTACTCTGGATATGACTCTGGGTATGACTCTAATTATGACTCTGGGTCTGACCCTGGGTATATCTTTATGTGACTCCAGGTTTACCTGTGCTTGACTCTGCATTTGACTATGTGTGATTCTGGGCATGTCTGGACATGTCTGGGGATCTCTAGACATGTCTGGTCATGTCTGGGAATGACTGGAAAACTGATATCTCTAGTTCTGGTCATAGTAGAGACAAACTGCCAGTGTCCACCGAAAGGGGAGAGTCCCAGCTATTTAAGTTTACCCTCAGAAATACTGTAAGTCAGGCAGTTCCTGAGATACCTAGGTGGAATAACAGGTTTGGACCAGGACCACTGCATTGAAGTCAGATATCTCCGATTCCCTAGAGCCAATTTTGAATAATCTAGTACTCTTAGAAAAAGGGGACCCTCAGGTGTTTGCCTAAGACCCATATACCCCTGGTGCCCTTAGGCAAATGCCCATTGAGACCATACAAAAATAAGGCCCTGATTTGGGCACGTCTTGGCATGACTTTAGTTATGACCAGGAACATGTCTGTACAAGACTCTGGGTAGATCTGGGCATGACTCTAAATGTGACTTTGTTTGACTCTAGATGTGAGAATATAATCTTTAAATGGAGCTGAAAATGACAATTTCTAAATATTAAGAATTTCTTCTTGAAATTATAGGAATTTTAATAAAATGTTCCCCTGAGTTGATAGAAGCTGGTTCTGATGCCTGGTTTAAGCACATGACCTAATAATGTTATAGAGTTATATTAAAAATTCTTAAGGTCCTGAACCCTTAAAATTTGGCTGTAAATTAAAATTTCAACATTTTCCAAATTTCGATTTAAAATTATAGGAACTTTAATAAAATGTTCCCCATAGTTGATAGAAGCTGATTCTGATGCCTGGTTTAAGCACTGGACCTAATAATGTGACGATGTTACATTAGCAATTCTGGTGACCCTCTACTCTTAAACTCTGGTAAAAATGAAATTTTCTTAATATACAGAATTTAGACTTAAAATTATAAGAACTTAAAATGTTTACTTGAGTTGATAAAGAGGATTCTGATGCCTGGTTTAAGCACTGGACCTAATAATGTTCTTATTTTATATTAGCAATTCTGTAGACTCTCTACTCTTAAAATTTAGCAGAAAATGAACATTTCAAAATATTTAGAATTTCTTCTTAAAATTATAGGAACTTAAATAAAATGTTTCCCTGAGTTGATAGAAGCTTATTCTAATGCCTTGTTTAAGCACAGGTCCTTATAATGTTATGGTGCTATGTGAAATACTCTGTAGGGCTTGTACATTTAAAATGTAGCTAAAAATTAAAATTTTAAAAATGTCAAAATTTCTATATTTCTTCTGGGCATAAGTGTGTGTGCTTCTGTGTGTGTGTCTGTATATTACTCTGGGTATGACTCTGGGTATGACTCTAATTATGACTCTGGGTCTTGACAATGCTAAATTCCTTTGTCGTATAAACAACCCTTTATGAAGTCTAAGAACACTGTACGCTGTTTACTTAAGAAGTACCGTAATGGTATGCTATTTGCGTAACGATCGCTCAGCAGTAAGCGAGACGCTCAAGCGTCACGTTCGCTCACGGCCCAGTGATCACAGGACACGTTATTGGTTATGACTAGAGTAATGATTCGCTGTAGCGTAGCGTACGCTCGAGACCACGAGGAGGTCACCAGCGATGCAGACGCTCACAGCAATATACTTCGATATTAAACCTTTCAACAATGATATACACAGAATACCTTAATGTGAGTACAGGGTGTAAGTGCAACCTTGTGTAACCTGACTAACTACAAAGCTGCTTGAGCGTCACCGACGCTCAAGTGAACACTTAACACTATAGAAAATACACAGATACTGGTTTAGGTTCCAAAGCCTATTAACTGTATTATATCTAATATATATGTAAAAGGGGATAACAGTACAAATGATACACTACAATATAACAGAGACTTCCTAACCACAGAACTAAACAATAAATACAAAAAGACAATACTACACTGACCTAAATGCAATACAATACAATACTATCTAATACAATACAATACTAGCCTAGTCTAGGGGAGATATGAGAGAACAGAACAGGGAGAGAGAGAGAGAGAAATTGGCTCACAGAAAGACAATGATTACGGAGAGAAAACTTACGCACAAGGGGAAACGATCGCATGCGCCTGGACATCCAGCACCCGATTTTCAGCAATGAGAACCGTTGAAGAGTGAGAGCTGGATGTGGTCGGCCTGCCTATTTATGCCCCACACACAATGCAATCTCCTGGTCCTACAATCCCATTGTCCATTGGCCGAAGGAATTCGGCCCTGCATCATAACAAAAGGTCATAGGGTGATTCATACAGGTGGGCTGTGACGATTTCCAACAGCTCAGGTGGGTGGGAAACTGGGTTTCCCGCCGCATACCTGAGTATGTGTAAATAATAGAAATGGACATAAACTTCTTATGTCCATAACTATTCGCACGAGCGATTAATACGCTCCAAACCAACACCGGAATATTGCTAATTAAATACTCTTCCGATGGGTACCAAACACTGCTGTATGATTCCTGTTAGACCCTTCGTACGATGCAAAGAGGGATTCCTCAGCTCAGGGACATTCTATATTAACCAAACTTTCAGAATCTATCAAAGAGATCATGATCTACAAACTACATTAATTGTGAAAATATGTAACGAATGAGTCGCACGCTACGACTACATAAACTCTACCGTAAATACGCATACCGCGCCTGCGAGTGCACGCTATTGCGGGTATGCGCCTTCACGGGAGAGCGTACGCATGCGCAGCGCGGACCAGTGTGCGGTGCAAATATGGCAACGTGCATAGAGACATTTTTCTGACTTTGACAGTCCACCCTTTGGCAGTCAATAATAACTGCCACCTTCTAAAATATTTAAGGAGAAAAATGTAAGTCAGGGGTTAATTGATTTCCATGGTGGGGTAAGGAAGAAGAGAGGAGTAGGTGTGAAAAGGGTATGACCTAGTGAGAAAGTAGAAGCATGTGTGTATGAGTCCATGTTTGGAGGGTCATGTATCATCGTGCCGTACGTGTGGTAAATCAAGCTTCGAGGTATTGCGAAGTATACATTTGAATTCCTTCTTATCCTGTGGTACAGGTCTGTGGATGGGCTGTCAAACTCTACCGAGCTCATTTCGGCTGTGGTTGTAACAAAATGGGGATGCACATTTTAGTTGATGATACATGAATGGGGGAGGTATGTGGTTGCTAATATCTGTGCCTGTATTCCCTATCGTCTATGTGTGTCGTTACCTGAGGGTTGTAGAGATGAAGATAAAGAACACTTACGAAAAATGCAATGATATTCTATGTCAGGGAAATGTACATCTGTTGTTGAAGTTGTGTTCGGTATCTGTTGAGAGTCGTCTTCTTTGCGCTGTATTGCTCCTTGGGCATGAGCAAATAGCTTTGTCTGAGCCATCAGATTTACAAAAATGTTGGGCTAGCGTGAGTTTAAAAATACTAGGGAAACTGGGGATCCATGGCAAAGTTCATCAAGTGTCCATATTTAAAGTTGTCAAATCTTCTTCTTTGGTGCTTGTCTGTTGTCTGTATAGCGTCTCGTCAACTTCCTCGTCCAAGGGGGTCTTTGTATCTTGGAGAAAAGCAGAAAAACAGGTGAAAGAAACGGACCGTATAATCGCATTTTCATCACATTCTGGTTTCTATCATTGGGTCATAAATCAAATCCAGGTTAATTACAGTTTCCTCGCTCCTCAAGCTCATCACTTTTGTACTTTGTTTGCACCTCATTAAAGCCTGCCCGCATCTAAATATCAATCCAATCGATATAACGACACCCAAGATACATAGTAGAAACTTTCCAACATCCATTATGACTCCTTGAGCCCAGTCTCCCAAACCGGAGAACCAATTTCGCGGGTTCAACCATGACACCCAACCAGTCAGCTCATTACCTACAGCAGCAAGGGTGAGATTGTGTTTTCGGCGAAATTCCCACTTCAATTGGAGAATATCGTCCATCTTTTGGTCTATGACCTCTACCGGATCCTCGGTGCTATTTGTGATATACGTGCAACACTTTATGCCGTACTGTGTTGCCAATGTAACACAATATCCGCCTGTTACTGCTGTAAGATAATTAAGAACCATCCTATGCTGAACTAGTTCTGTTTTGTAAGCTTGAAGTTCTCTTCCAGTGTATCTAAACGTGTCATCATACATTTCAGTGATATTATCTAACAAATTGGCGAGTGCGGAAATGTATCTATAATTCATCACACCTCGAGCGGTGCGAGTGAAATCTAACGCTACCAGAACCTGAATCCCGGTGGATTCATGGATAAGATCAGAGGCTGGATGCTCTAACCTTTCTGACAGTTGTCTTTTAACTCGGTGCTCGTAATGAGTGTGAGTATAAGGAGCTTGGGCACCACGGTGTATGTCCTTCATTTTGTCATGTGTAACAGTCATCACTTCAGGCAATACTTTTCCAATATAACACAATCCTTCAGAGTTTGGGGCAAGCCACTTGTACGCCTTTCTCCCGCATATGAAATATGCATCATCGGGGAGAACATAAGGGACGGAGAAGGACATGACCATGTTACAAACCTTCCAGGTGAAATCTCCTGACCCTAATTCTTCCATCTGCTTAATGCACGTATCAGTTTGTACGATATGTGCACAGTATCCTGGTGATACCTCTCCAACTCTAGTAATCCTATTTCCTAAGGTATATCGATACCGGAAAGATTTTCCTCTACTGGCTATATGGCGTACGAGCTCTGTATCTGTAGGCATCCTATCTGCTCTATGCGAAAAGGTCATGGTTAGGTTGCTCCATGACACTTCCCAATTTCCCGGCTTTCGGGGATTGGAGATGTTAAAACATAATAGGGACCTATCCACATGGTATTGGTGGAGCTTCAAACTAGGAGGGCTGGAGATATTAAACCTCCTGTCCACCGGTCTCCCACCACTTAGCTCAAGTACCTCCCCTAACGTTAAAGGAATTGGTACTAGCCCTGATTTGCTGTGACCCTGAGGTACTTGAGAGCATACCCAACAATCTGTTTGGTTTAATACGTTACCCACTAAGGAGTGATAGTCACTCAATGGATGCCGGTCCATATGGTTATTAAAACTGGATTGGCATTCCTTTATGCATCCATCTTCAACCATTGTCACAGAGCCTACAGATACAGTTTTCTTTTTGAACTAACAATCCTTCAAAGAAAATGTTTACAGATAACATGGTTGTTAGATCGTGCCCGGTACTCGCCTTTGCTTGGTGATTGGGTTGCTATTGGAAATTTACACCTCCGTCTCAGTCATCAGGACCTTTCTGGATCCTTTCTCGACCTCACTGGTACTCTCACCGAAACAGACTGCTCTGGTCAACATCATGGTTAACAGGAAAATCCATATCACAGTCTCTTGGGGCAAGTCCATCTTACAGGAGGAGAAAAGAAGAAATTTGTAAAGGGGGTATAAGAAAACAGTTTGAGGGGGAGAGAACTTGTTACGATAATAAGTTCTCTCGTCTTGTTGTTCTTCTTGTTCTGCTGTCCTCTTAAAGGTGCTGTCTCTCAGTCTTCCAAACGAACATTCTGGTGATGCAATGTTCCTTCCCAACCGACGATCTTTCTGTAAGGAGCAAAAATCTGGCATTACCATTGGTCCAACTGAGGGGTGACATACTATCTTTAAACCATAAAACATGAGTGAGAAGAGAGAGACAACAAAAAAACAAAAGAGATAGAGAACAATTCATGTGCATATATACATTACATAACTCGACAGTAACCACCAATGAGAAAAGAGAAACAAACATTTTTAAACATTGTCAACATTGAGAAAACATTGTTAGCAATTAAAAAAAACATTGTCAGATTATCAGGCTGTCATATCTATGTGTCTACTGGTCTCCTTGAGCAGTCCCTCCCCACCAGCACCTGCATTACTCCACTGTCTGTATCTGGCCAGAAATACATTGTGGCGGAGGTCATGCTGGGGTTTGGTAGACTTCTGCAAGGACCAAGTGGATATGCAATGTGTGAATTCTATCAGTGATCGTCAGAGATGGGGAGGGAGAAAGAGAGAGAGAAAAAAAAAAACATTTTTCACAAATACATTTACAACGTTTAACCTGGTCATTCCTGTGTCTTCAGTGAATGACCTCCCACTTTATTACCCGTTACCTCAGGCTTACCATCAGTCGTATGATCACCTTTCCTGCCTATGTGATTCTTGATTATAATGGTGTGTGTTGTAATTTTGCTCATTTCTTGGTCTAGGGGGTCTGACTTTATGTGGGTTATTACAGTTGCTGGCATAATGCCCTTCTCTCCTACAATGATAACAAATCCTGGGCTTCCTCCACGTGTCAATGACCTGAGGTTTTGGTTGATTTGATGCCTCCTCAAACGCTCGGATGCTCATCATCATCAATCGTTTCCCCTGTACTTCCCTGATTCCTTGGATTTTGTGATTATGGTGTTGTCTTTCTCTTGATCTACAATCTCTGGCAATATGTCCCTTTTTATGACAATGGTAACAGACTACCATATCTGGATTTTTCGCAGGGGTGTGGGGCTTTTGTTGGGGTGGTCTTGTGGTTTGGGCCTGTATATTTGCTGCCATTAACTTATCTCTTTGAGACTCTCTGTATCTGGTGATATTCTGATCCTGATTGATGACGGCCTCTCTTAGTGCGGTCACCGAGATATCTCTCCAGTTTGGGTTGGTGGTCTGTACCCTTGTTTTTAATTCATCTTTTAAACCATGCATCAATACCTTAACCGCTATTCCTTTATGTTGTGCATTTGTCTTGATGTCTGCGATCCCAGTGTTTCTAGCCATTATTTGCAGTGCTCGATTGAAATAATTAGAAACATTTTCCCTTTCGTTTTGCCTTATGGAGAAAATGTCATTCCACTTGACAGCAGCTGGGAAATATATTCCTAACTGTCGGTTAATCTGCCTAATACATTCCTGATTGTGTTCCTCCATACAAAGTACCTCTGTGTTTAATTTACAATCAGCAATGAATTTTTCAGGGTCAACCCTGGAGGGCAAACATGCCCTCAGCACTGTCCGCCACTCTTTGTTGGTGGGTTCTGTGGCGTTTCCTAGTTCTTTAATAAACCTTTGACATTTGGCTAGATTTTTCCTAGGATCAGGAAATTCAGACATAATTGATCTCAATTCGGTCCGGGACCAGAGACAGCGCATTGCACTGTCCTTGACGGGAATGATTCCCTGATCGTCAGTCTTCCCATTGGGGACTGAGATCACCCTGGCCAGATCGAGCTCAGTTACATCATCTTGTGTTGGTCTTACATTTTGGGGTATATTTGTTTGTGCGTGACATGAAACATTGTACGTACCTGTGGACACGACCTCACCTGACCCTCCGTTAGAGGGTTCGATTATTGCCTTTACCAATTTGGTCGCGTCCACCTGGGTGTCTTGTAGGATGGCTTTCGGAAGAGGTGCTGACATTGTTCTGGCCTCACTTTCATGAGTGTGTTCCTGGGGGAGGTTTGACATGGGATGCAACTTGCATAGGTTAATAGTTGTACATTCAACAGTATTACAATAATCATTGTTACATTTATTACACTTGTTCTTATACTCTATACTACAGTTGCTAAGAGCGTTTTTATTGTTCAACCTTGTGCTTTTCTCTCCGCAATCAACTCCTCTCCTGATGCCATTGTCTCTCCTCTCAGAAAAGTCAGTTGAATCTCTTTGTAATTCACCTTCCTGTTGCCCTAACTGCAAATAATCATAATGTTTACTTTGTCTCTTTGTTGGGTCAATGAGACATATCCTCCTCCTTAAATTTTGTAACACTTCTGGACTGAAGCTACCTATTCTTGGGAAATTGTCCCTGTCTTGTACAGTCATTCTCTCCCATTCATCACATAAAACTTCAGCGTGATTTCCATATTTCTCACACATCACATATCGTGCCGACCCGACTGGCCGGTTCCCTGAATCATCCCGAACCGAGGTTGATCGCCCCCTACCTGAACAAATGGCCCCCATAATCTGCAGGTGTTGCTTATTCCTCCTTGGATCTTTATCTCAAGGTTTTCAGCGAACCCTTACAAACAAACCAAGATGTCCTGGGCAGGCCGGCGGTGGTGGTTTACCAAGTACCCCACTTACTTCTCGCCCACGTTGGCCAGTACTGCAATAACTGTAACCAGAGCTGCGGTACCCAACCCAGGGCCCCTGTGAACCTTTATTTACTGGGGCGTGCTGGACCTACCAGTCCCCAGCAAGTATCGGTTGTTGGATAGTTCCCGAGTGACCAGCGAACTTCCCTTTAAAAATAAAAAATTACACAAATCACGTCAGAGTGTACAAATAGCGTTTGTGACCACTTTACTCTAATGGTATTAGGTCAGATTACTAACTACTGCACACAATTACGTGCGGTCCAATCGTTCAGTACACAAGCACTACTTGTCATGTACTGAAAGATCAATGGAATCGATGTTTCCGGCCGCGATTCCTTCAGCATGAGCTTATGGCCTATATGGGTTCTGCACCAACACCCCAGGCGTTGTGCCACTGGACTTTTATAGCGGACCTCTTTGTCTATTTTGTGACCTCCTGGTCTTGTTCCTTATGACCTCCTGGTCTTGTTACCTTATGACCTCCTGGTCTTGTTACCTTATGACCTCCTGGTCTTGTTACCTTATGGTCCGCTATACTCTAATGCTCAAATATTATTTAACCAAGGATGCCTCCTTAGCCACCGTATATGTCACTTACACGTATGTCCCTTGACGAGTACCCGACTTTCCTTTTGGTTCCACCTTAAAGTTGTATAAACTTATGTATACAAAACCACACTCACTCAACACATGTACGCTTTGTTTCTATATCTATTTCTGCGCAGAAATTTTTCTTCAGGCCAGCAGTGTTACCAATTAGGAGCAGGATCTGTTAAACTAAATTTCAGATTTTTTCCCAAAAATAGATTTGCGTTATTTACCGCTTCGCGTTATCTACCGCTGTGCGTTACTTATCGCCTTTGCGCTAATTATCGCTTTGCGCTAATTCAACTTTTCGTGACTTGAGCTACGTGGGCGTAACCGGACGCTACGTTGCGTAATGTACGCTGCGTGCGTCTGCCTTTTGGATTGCGTACGCTAGTCTTTGTTATAGACACGTGTACGCAATGTAAAGATCCACCGTAACACAATTTCTATTTTTATCAATGTAAATGATCCCTGATCATCTACCGCAATCCACACTGACTGCCTTGTATCTCAGACAAACCGTGTGTTTGTTCTATACTTTAACTATCACCTCTACTATGAAATAACAGCAAATCTCTTTTAGCACTTTCTATCAACTATAAAATTTGGCAAACAGGAATAGTGATATACGAAAATGAAACAGAAAATGCAGATAAATGTATGCGTGCGTGTATACGCAAGACAGAAGAGAAATAAAACAGTTTTAAAAGACACAAGCGTTTTGTTCTTACTTCCGGTTCCCGGATTCCTTCAGCACTCTTTATCTAAGCGAAGCAGACGCTTATCCCGTCAGCACTGGGAGACAACCTCCCACCCTTTGCTGGGGGGATAATGTCTGCTGATCTACCTAGTGCAGATGTGAGAAGGATAGGACGAGTCCCCAATTGACAATGCTAAATTCCTTTGTCGTATAAACAACCCTTTATGAAGTCTAAGAACACTGTACGCTGTTTACTTAAGAAGTACCGTAATGGTACGCTATTTGCGTAACGATCGCTCAGCAGTAAGCGAGACGCTCAAGCGTCACGTTCGCTCACGGCCCAGTGATCACAGGACACGTTATTGGTTATGACTAGAGTAATGATTCGCTGTAGCGTAGCGTACGCTCGAGACCACGAGGAGGTCACCAGCGATGCAGACGCTCACAGCAATATACTTCGATATTAAACCTTTCAACAATGATATACACAGAATACCTTAATGTGAGTACAGGGTGTAAGTGCAACCTTGTGTAACCTGACTAACTACAAAGCTGCTTGAGCGTCACCGACGCTCAAGTGAACACTTAACACTATAGAAAATACACAGATACTGGTTTAGGTTCCAAAGCCTATTAACTGTATTATATCTAATATATATGTAAAAGGGGATAACAGTACAAATGATACACTACAATATAACAGAGACTTCCTAACCACAGAACTAAACAATAAATACAAAAAGACAATACTACACTGACCTAAATGCAATACAATACAATACTATCTAATACAATACAATACTAGCCTAGTCTAGGGGAGATATGAGAGAACAGAACAGGGAGAGAGAGAGAGAGAAATTGGCTCACAGAAAGACAATGATTACGGAGAGAAAACTTACGCACAAGGGGAAACGATCGCATGCGCCTGGACATCCAGCACCCGATTTTCAGCAATGAGAACCGTTGAAGAGTGAGAGCTGGATGTGGTCGGCCTGCCTATTTATGCCCCACACACAATGCAATCTCCTGGTCCTACAATCCCATTGTCCATTGGCCGAAGGAATTCGGCCCTGCATCATAACAAAAGGTCATAGGGTGATTCATACAGGTGGGCTGTGACGATTTCCAACAGCTCAGGTGGGTGGGAAACTGGGTTTCCCGCCGCATACCTGAGTATGTGTAAATAATAGAAATGGACATAAACTTCTTATGTCCATAACTATTCGCACGAGCGATTAATACGCTCCAAACCAACACCGGAATATTGCTAATTAAATACTCTTCCGATGGGTACCAAACACTGCTGTATGATTCCTGTTAGACCCTTCGTACGATGCAAAGAGGGATTCCTCAGCTCAGGGACATTCTATATTAACCAAACTTTCAGAATCTATCAAAGAGATCATGATCTACAAACTACATTAATTGTGAAAATATGTAACGAATGAGTCGCACGCTACGACTACATAAACTCTACCGTAAATACGCATACCGCGCCTGCGAGTGCACGCTATTGCGGGTATGCGCCTTCACGGGAGAGCGTACGCATGCGCAGCGCGGACCAGTGTGCGGTGCAAATATGGCAACGTGCATAGAGACATTTTTCTGACTTTGACAGTCTGACCCTGGGTATATCTTTATGTGACTCCAGGTTTACCTGTGCTTGACTCTGCGTTTGACTATGTGTGATTCTGGGCATGTCTGGACATGTCTGGGCATCTCTAGACATGTCTGGTCATGTCTGGGAATGACTGGAAAACTGATATCTCTAGTTCTGGTCATAGTAGAGACAAACTGCCAGTGTCCACCGAAAGGGGAGAGTCCCAGCTATTTAAGTTTACCCTCAGAAATACTGTAAGTCAGGCAGTTCCTGAGATACCTAGGTGGGATAACAGGTTTGGACCAGTACCACTGCATTGAAGTCAGATATCTCAGATTCCCTAGAGCCAATTTTGAATAATCTAGTACTCTTAGAAAAAGGGGACCCTCAGGTGTTTGCCTAAGACCCATATACCCCTGGTGCCCTTAGGCAAATGCCCATTGAGACCATACAAAAATAAGGCCCTGATTTGGGCACGTCTTGGCATGACTTTAGTTATGACCAGGAACATGTCTGTACAAGACTCTGGGTACATCTGGGCATGACTCTAAATGTGACTTTGTTTGACTCTAGATGTGAGAATATAATCTTTAAATGTAGCTGAAAATGACAATTTCTAAATATTAAGAATTTCTTCTTGAAATGATAGGAATTTTAATAAAATGTTCCCCTGAGTTGATAGAAGCTGGTTCTGATGCCTGGTTTAAGCACATGACCTAATAATGTTATAGAGTTATATTAAAAATTCTTAAGGTCCTGAACCCTTAAAATTTGGCTGTAAATTAAAATTTCAACATTTTCCAAATTTCGATTTAAAATTATAGGAACTTTAATAAAATGTTCCCCATAGTTGATAGAAGCTGATTCTGATGCCTGGTTTAAGCACTGGACCTAATAATGTGACGATGTTACATTAGCAATTCTGGTGACCCTCTACTCTTAAACTCTGGTAAGAATGAAAATTTCTAAATATACAGAATTTAGACTTAAAATTATAAGAACTTAAATAAAATGTTTACTTGAGTTGATAAAGAGGATTCTGATGCCTGGTTTAAGCACTGGACCTAATAATGTTCTTATTTTATATTAGCAATTCTGTAGACTCTCTACTCTTAAAATTTAGCAGAAAATGAACATTTCAAAATATTTAGAATTTCTTCTTAAAATTATAGGAACTTAAATAAAATGTTTCCCTGAGTTGATAGAAGCTTATTCTAATGCCTTGTTTAAGCACAGGTCCTTATAGTGTTATGGTGCTATGTGAAATACTCTGTAGGGCTTGTACATTTAAAATGTAGCTAAAAATGAAAATTTTAAAAATGTCAAAATTTCTATATTTATTCTGGGCATAAGTGTGTGTGCTTCTGTGTGTGTGTCTGTATATTACTCTGGGTATGACTCTAATTATGACTCTGGGTCTGACCCTGGGTATATCTTTATGTGACTCCAGGTTTACCTGTGCTTGACTCTGCGTTTGACTATGTGTGATTCTGGGCATGTCTGGACATGTCTGGGCATGTCTGGACATGTCTGGGCATCTCTAGACATGTCTGGACATGCCTGGGCATGTCTTGGCATCTCTAGACATGTCTGGTCATGTCTGGGAATGACTGGAAAACTGATATCTCTAGTTCTGGTCATAGTAGAGAAAAACTGCCAGTGTCAACCGAAAGGGGAGAGTCCCAGCTATTTAAGTTTACCCTCAGAAATACTGTAAGTCAGGCAGTTCCTGAGATACCTAGGTGGGATAACAGGTTTGGACCAGGACCACTGCATTGAAGTCAGATATCTCCGATTCCCTAGAGCCAATTTTGAATAATCTAGTACTCTTAGAAAAAGGGGACCCTCAGGTGTTTGCCTATGACCCATATACCCCTGGTGCCCTTAGGCAAATGCCCATTGAGACCATACAAAAATAAGGCCCTGATTTGGGCACGTCTTGGCATGACTTTAGTTATGACCAGGAACATGTCTGTACAAGACTCTGGGTACATCTGGCCATGACTATAAATGTGACTTTGTTTGACTCTAGATGTGAGAATATAATCTTTAAATGTAGCTGAAAATGAAAATTTCTAAATATTAAGAATTTCTTCTTGAAATTATAGGAATTTTAATAAAATGTTCCCCTGAGTTGATAGAAGCTGGTTCTGATGCCTGGTTTAAGCACATGACCTAATAGTGTTATAGAGTTATATTAAAAATTCTTAAGGTCCTGAACCCTTAAATTTGTCTGTAAATTAAAATTTCAACATTTTCCAAATTTTGATTTAAAATTATAGGAACTTTAATAAAATGTTCCCCATAGTTGATAGAAGCTGATTCTGATGCCTGGTTTAAGCACATGACCTAATAATGTTATAGAGTTATATTAAAAATTCTTAAGGTCCTGAACCCTTAAAATTTGGCTGTAAATTAAAATTTCAACATTTTCTAAATTTCGATTTAAAATTATAGGAACTTTAATAAAATGTTCCCCATAGTTGATAGAAGCTGATTCTGATGCCTGGTTTAAGCACTGGACCTAATAATGTGACGATGTTACATTAGCAATTCTGGTGACCCTCTACTCTTAAACTCTGGTAAGAATGAAAATTTCTAAATATACAGAATTTAGACTTAAAATTATAAGAACTTAAATAAAATGTTTACTTGAGTTGATAAAGAGGATTCTGATGCCTGGTTTAAGCACTGGACCTAATAATGTTCTTATTTTATATTAGCAATTCTGTAGACTCTCTACTCTTAAAATTTAGCAGAAAATGAACATTTCAAAATATTTAGAATTTCTTCCTAAAATTATAGGAACTTAAATAAAATGTTTCCCTGAGTTGATAGAAGCTTATTCTAATGCCTTGTTTAAGCACAGGTCCTTATAGTGTTATGGTGCTATGTGAAATACTCTGTAGGGCTTGTACATTTAAAATGTAGCTAAAAATTAAAATTTTAAAAATGTCAAAATTTCTATATTTATTCTGGGCATAAGTGTGTGTGCTTCTGTGTGTGTGTCTGTATATTACTCTGGGTATGACTCTAATTATGACTCTGGGTCTGACCCTGGGTATATCTTTATGTGACTCCAGGTTTACCTGTGCTTGACTCTGCGTTTGACTATGTGTGATTCTGGGCATGTCTGGACATGTCTGGGCATGTCTTGGCATGTCTGGACATGTCTGGGCATCTCTAGACATGTCTGGTCATGTCTGGGAATGACTTGAAAACTGATATCTCTAGTTCTGGTCATAGTAGAGACAAACTGCCAGTGTCCACCGAAAGGGGAGAGTCCCAGCTATTTAAGTTTACCCTCAGAAATACTGTAAGTCGGGCAGTTCCTGAGATACCTAGGTGGGATAATAGGTTTGCACCAGGACCACTGCATTGAAGTCAGATATCTCTGATTCCCTAGAGCCAATTTTTAATAATCTAGTACTCTTAGAAAAAGGGGACCCTCAGGTGTTTGCCTAAGACCCATATACCCCTGGTGCCCTTTGGCAAATGGCCATTGAGACCATTCAAAAATAAGGCCCTGATTTGGGCACATCTTAGCATGACTTTAGTTATGACCAGGAACATGTCTGTACAAGACTCTGGGTACATCTGGGCATGAGTCTAAATGTGACTTTTTTTTGACTCTAGATGTGAGAATATAATCTTTAAATGTAGCTGAAAATGAAAATTTCTAAATATTAAGAATTTATTCTTGAAATGATAGGAATTTTAATAAAATGTTTCCCTGAGTTGATAGAAGCTGGTTCTGATGCCTGGTTTAAGCACATGACTTAATAATGTTATAGAGTTATATTAAAAATTCTTAAGGTCCTGAACCCTTAAAATTTGGCTGTAAATTAAAATTTCAACAGTTTCCAAATTTCAATTTAAAATTATAGGAACTTTAATAAAATGTTCCCCATAGTTGATAGAAGCTGTTTCTGATGCCTGGTTTAAGCACTGGACCTAATAATGTGACGATGTTACATTAGCAATTCTGGTGACCCTCTACTCAAACTCTGGTAAAAATGAAAATTTCTAAATATACAGAATTTAGACTTAAAATTATAAGAACTTAAAATGTTTACTTGAGTTGATACAGAGGATTCTGATTCCTGGTTTAAGCACTGGACCTAATAATGTTCTTATTTTATATTAGCAATTCTGAAGACTCTCTACTCTTAAAATTTAGCAGAAAATGAACATTTCAAAATATTTAGAATTTCTTCTTAAAATTATAGGAACTTAAATAAAATATTTCCCTGAGTTGATAGAAGCTTATTCTAATGCCTGGTTTAAGCACAGGTCCTTATAATGTTATGGTGCTATGTGAAATACTCTGTAGGGCTTGTACATTTAAAATTTAGCTAAAAATGAACATTTTAAAAATGTCAAAATTTCTATATTTATTCTGGGCATAAGTGTGTGTGCTTCTGTGTGTGTCTGTATATTACTCTGGGTATGACTCTAATTATAACAATGGGTCTGACCCTGGGTATATCTTTATGTGACTCCAGGTTTACCTGTGCTTGACTCTGCGTTTGACTATGTGTGATTCTGGGCATGTCTTGGCATGTCTGGGCATGTCTTGGCATGTCTGGACATGTCTTGGCATGTCTGGACATGTCTGGGCATCTCTAGACATGTCTGGTCATGTCTGGGAATTACTGGAAAACTGATATCTCTAGTTCTGGTCATAGTAGAGACAAACTGCCAGTGTCCACCGAAAGGGGAGAGTCCCAGCTATTTAAGTTTACCCTCAGAAATACTGTAAGTCAGGCAGTTCCTGAGATACCTAGGTGGGATAACAGGTTTGGACCAGGACCACTGCATTGAAGTCAGATATCTCCGATTCCCTAGAGCCAATTTTTAAAAATCTAGCACTCTTAGAAAAAGGGGACCCTCAGGTGTTTGCCTAAGACCCATATACCCCTGGTGCCCTTAGGCAAATGCCCATTGAGACCATACAAAAATAAGGCCCTGATTTGGGCACATCTTGGCATGACTTTAGTTATGACCAGGAACATGTCTGTACAAGACTCTGGGTACATCTGGGCATGACTCTAAATGTGACTTTGTTTGACTCTAGATGTGAGAATATAATCTTTAAATGTAGCTGAAAATGAAAATTTCTAAATATTAAGAATTTCTTCTTGAAATGATAGGAATTTTAATAAAATGTTCCCCTGAGTTGATAGAAGCTGGTTCTGATGCCTGGTTTAAGCACATGACCTAATAATGTTATAGAGTTATATTAAAAATTCTTAAGGTCCTGAACCCTTAAAATTTGGCTGTAAATTAAAATTTCAACATTTTCCAAATTTCAATTTAAAATTATAGGAACTTTAATAAAATGTTCCCCATAGTTGATAGAAGCTGATTCTGATGCCTGGTTTAAGCACTGGACCTAATAATGTGACGATGTTACATTAGTAATTCTGGTGACCCTCTACTCTTAAACTCTGGTAAAAATGAAAATTTCTAAATATACAGAATTTAGACTTAAAATTATAAGAACTTAAATAAAATGTTTACTTGAGTTGATAAAGAGGATTCTGATGCCTGGTTTAAGCACTGGACCTAATAATGTTCTTATTTTATATTAGCAATTCTGTAGACTCTCTACTCTTAAAATTTAGCAGAAAATGAACATTTCAAAATATTTAGAATTTCTTCTTAAAATTATAGGAACTTAAATAAAATGTATCCCTGAGTTGATAGAAGCTTATTCTAATGCCTGGTTTAAGCACAGGTCCTTATAATGTTATGGTGCTATGTGAAATACTCTGTAGGGCTTGTACATTTAAAATGTAGCTAAAAATTACAATTTTAAAAATGTCAAAATTTCTATATTTATTCTGGGCATAAGTGTGTGTGCTTCTGTGTGTGTCTGTATATTACTCTGGGTATGACTCTGGGTATGACTCTAATTATGACTCTGGGTCTGACCCTGGGTATATCTTTATGTGACTCCAGGTTTACCTGTGCTTGACTCTGCGTTTGACTATGTGTGATTCTGGGCATGTCTGGACATGTCTGGGCATCTCTAGACATGTCTGGACATGTCTGGGCATGTCTTGGCATGTCTGGACATGTCTGGGCATCTCTAGACATGTCTGGTCATCTCTAGACATGTCTGGTCATGTCTGGGAATGACTGGAAAACTGATATCTCTAGTTCTGGTCATAGTAGAGACAAACTGCCAGTGTCCACCGAAAGGGGAGAGTACCAGCTATTTAAGTTTATCCTCAGAAATACTGTAAGTCAGGCAGTTCCTGAGATACCTAGGTGGGATAACAGGTTTGGACCAGGACCACTGCATTGAAGTCAGATATCTCTAAATTCCCTAGAGCCAATTTTTAATAATCTAGTACTCTTAGAAAAAGGGGACCCTCAGGTGTTTGCCTAAAACCCATATATCCCTGGTGCCCTTAGGCAAATGCCCATTGAGACCATACAAAAATAAGGCCCTGATTTGGGCACATCTTGGCATGACTTTAGTTATGACCAGGAACATGTCTGTACAAGACTCTGGGTACATCTGGGCATGACTCTAAATGTGACTTTGTTTGACTCTAGATGTGAGAATATAATCTTTAAATGTAGCTGAAAATGAAAATTTCTAAATATTAAGAATTTCTTCTTGAAATGATAGGAATTTTAATAAAATGTTCCCCTGAGTTGATAGAAGCTGGTTCTGATGCCTGGTTTAAGCACATGACCTAATAATGTTATAGAGTTATATTAAAAATTCTTAAGGTCCTGAACCCTTAAAATTTGGCTGTAAATTAAAATTTCAAAATTTTCCAAATTTCGATTTAAAATTATAGGAACTTTAATAAAATGTTCCCCATAGTTGATAGAAGCTGATTCTGATGCCTGGTTTAAGCACTGGACCTAATAATGTGACGATGTTACATTAGCAATTCTGGTGACCCTCTACTTTTAAACTCTGGTAAAAATGAAAATTTCTAAATATACAGAATTTAGACTTAAAATTATAAGAACTTAAATAAATATTTACTTGAGTTGATAAAGAGGATTCTGATGCCTGGTTTAAGCACTGGACCTAATAATGTTCTTATTTTATATAAGCAATTCAGTAGACTCTCTACTCTTAAAAATTAGCAGAAAATGAACATTTCAAAATATTTAGAATTTCTTCTTAAAATTATAGGAACTTAAATAAAATGTTTCCCTGAGTTGATAGAAGCTTATTCTAATGCCTGGTTTAAGCACAGGTCCTTATAATGTTATGGTGCTTTGTGAAATACTCTGTAGGGCTTGTACATTTAAAATTTAGCTAAAAATAAAAATTTTAAAAATGTAAAAATTTCTATATTTATTCTGGGCATAAGTGTGTGTGCTTCTGTGTGTGTCTGTATATTGGCCCTCATTCCGAGTTGATCGCTTGGTATTTTTCATCGCATCGCAGTGAAATTCCGCTTAGTACGCATGCGCAATATTCGCACTGCGACTGCGCCAAGTAATTTTACAATGGAGATAGTATTTTTACTCACGGCTTTTTCATCGCTCCGGCGATCGTAATGTGATTGACAGGAAATGGGTGTTACTGGGCGGAAACAGGCCGTTTTATGGGTGTGCGGGAAAAAACGCTACCGTTTCCGGAAAAAACGCAGGAGTGGCCGGGGAAACGGGGGAGTGTCTGGGCGAACGCTGGGTGTGTTTGTGACGTCAAAACAGGAACGACAAGCACTGAACTGATCGCACAGGCAGAGTAAGTCTGAAGCTACTCTGAAACTGCTAAGTAGTTAGTAATCGCAATATTGCGAATACATCGGTCGCAATTTTAAGAAGCTAAGATTCACTCCCAGTAGGCGGCGGCTTAGCGTGTGTAACTCTGCTAAAATCGCCTTGCGAGCGATCAACTTGGAATGAGGGCCATTACTCTGGGTATGACTCTGGGTATGACTCTAATTATGACTCTGGGTCTGACCCTGGGTATATCTTTATGTGACTCCAGGTTTACCTGTGCTTGACTCTGCGTTTGACTATGTGTGATTCTGGGCATGTCTGGACATGTCTGGGCATGTCTTGGCATGTCTGGACATGTCTGGGCATGTCTAGACATGTCTGGACATGTCTGGGCATGTATTGGCATGTCTGGACATGTCTGGGCATCTCTAGACATGTCTGGTCATGTCTGGGAATGACTGGAAAACTGATATCTCTAGTTCTGGTCATAGTAGAGACAAACTGCCAGTGTCCACCGAAAGGGGAGAGTCCCAGCTATTTAAGTTTACCCTCAGAAATACTGTAAGTCAGGCAGTTCCTGAGATACCTAGGTGGGATAACAGATTTGGACCAGGACACTGCATTGAAGTCAGATATCTCCGATTCCCTAGAGCCAATTTTTAATAATCTAGTACTCTTAGAAAAAGGGGACCCTCAGGTGTTTGCCTAAAACCCATATATCCCTGGTGCCCTTAGGCAAATGCCCATTGAGACCATACAAAAATAAGGCCCTGATTTGGGCACATCTTGGCATGACTTTAGTTATGACCTGGAACATGTCTGTACAAGACTCTGGGTACATCTGGGCATGACTCTAAATGTGACTTTGTTTGACTCTAGATGTGAGAATATAATCTTTAAATGTAGCTGAAAATTAAAATTTCTAAATATTAAGAATTTCTTCTTGAAATGATAGGAATTTTAATAAAATGTCCCCTGAGTTGATAGAAGCTGGTTCTGATGCCTGGTTTAAGCACATGACCTAATAATGTTATAGAGTTATATTAAAAATTCTTAAGGTCCTGAACCCTTAAAATTTGGCTGTAAATTAAAATTTCAAAATTTTCCAAATTTCAATTTAAACTTATAGGAACTTTAATAAAATGTTCCCCATAGTTGATAGAAGCTGATTCTGATGCCTGGTTTAAGCACTGGACCTAATAATGTGACGATGTTACATTAGCAATTCTGGTGACCCTCTTCTCTTAAACTCTGGTAAAAATGAAAATTTCTAAATATACAGAATTTAGACTTAAAATTATAAGAACTTAAATAAATATTTACTTGAGTTGATAAAGAGGATTCTGATGCCTGGTTTAAGCACTGGACCTAATAATGTTCTTATTTTATATAAGCAATTCTGTAGACTCTCTACTCTTAAAAATTAGCAGAAAATGAACATTTCAAAATATTTAGAATTTCTTCTTAAAATTATAGGAACTTAAATAAAATGTTTCCCTGAGTTGATAGAAGCTTATTCTAATGCCTGGTTTAAGCACAGGTCCTTATAATGTTATGGTGCTATGTGAAATACTCTGTAGGGCTTGTACATTTAAAATTTAGCTAAAAATAAAAATTTTAAAAATGTAAAAATTTCTATATTTATTCTGGGCATAAGTGTGTGTGCTTCTGTGTGTGTCTGTATATTACTCTGGGTATGACTCTGGGTATGACTCTAATTATGACTCTGGGTCTGACCCTGGGTATATCTTTATGTGACTCCAGGTTTACCTGTGCTTGACTCTGCGTTTGACTATGTGTGATTCTGGGCATGTCTGGACATGTCTGGGCATGTCTAGACATGTCTAGACATGTCTGGGCATGTATTGGCATGTCTGGACATGTCTGGGCATCTCTAGACATGTCTGGTCATGTCTGGGAATGACTGGAAAACTGATATCTCTAGTTCTGGTCATAGTAGAGATAAACTGCCAGTGTCCACCGAAAGGGGAGAGTCCCAGCTATTTAAGTTTACCCTCAGAAATACTGTAAGTCAGGCAGTTCCTGAGATACCTAGGTGGGATAACAGGTTTGGATCAGGACCACTGCATTGAAGTCAGATATCTCCGATTCCCTAGAGCCAATTTTTAATAATCTAGTACTCTTAGAAAAAGGGGACCCTCAGGTGTTTGCCTAAGACCCATATACCCCTGGTGCCCTTAGGCAAATGGCCATTGAGACCATACAAAAATAAGGCCCTGATTTGGGCACATCTTGGCATGACTTTAGTTATGACCAGGAACATGTCTGTACAAGACTCTGGGTACATCTGGGCATGACTCTAAATGTGACTTTTTTTGACTCTAGATGTGAGAATATAATCTTTAAATGTAGCTGAAAATGAACATTTCTAAATATTAAGAATTTCTTCTTGAAATGATAGGAATTTTAATAAAATGTTCCCCTGAGTTGATAGAAGCTGGTTCTGATGCCTGGTTTAAGCACATGACCTAATAATGTTATAGAGTTATATTAAAAATTCTTAAGGTCCTGAACCCTTAAAATTTGGCTGTAAATTAAAATTTCAACATTTTCCAAATCTCAATTTAAAATTATAGGAACTTTAATAAAATGTTCCCCATAGTTGATAGAAGCTGATTCTGATGCCTGGTTTAAGCACTGGACCTAATAATGTGACGATGTTACATTAGCAATTCTGGTGACCCTCTACTCTTAAACTCTGGTAAAAATGAAAATTTCTAAATATACAGAATTTAGACTTAAAATTATAAGAACTTAAATTAAATGTTTACTTGAGTTGATAAAGAGGATTCTGATGCCTGGTTTAAGCACTGGACCTAATAATGTTCTTATTTTATATTAGCAATTCTGTAGACTCTCTACTCTTAAAATTTAGCAGAAAATGAACATTTCAAAATATTTAGAATTTCTTCTTAAAATTATAGGAACTTAAATAAAATGTATCCCTGAGTTGATAGAAGCTTATTCTAATGCCTGGTTTAAGCACAGGTCCTTATAATGTTATGGTGCTATGTGAAATACTCTGTAGGGCTTGTACATTTAAAATTTAGCTAAAAATTACAATTTTAAAAATGTCAAAATTTCTATATTTATTCTGGGCATAAGTGTGTGTGCTTCTGTGTGTGTCTGTATATTACTCTGGGTATGACTCTGGGTATGACTCTAATTATGACTCTGGGTCTGACCCTGGGTATATCTTTATGTGACTCCAGGTTTACCTGTGCTTGACTCTGCGTTTGACTATGTGTGATTCTGGGCATGTCTGGACATGTCTGGGCATCTCTAGACATGTCTGGACATGTCTGGGCATGTCTTGGCATGTCTGGACATGTCTGGGCATCTCTAGACATGTCTGGTCATCTCTAGACATGTCTGGTCATGTCTGGGAATGACTGGAAAACTGATATCTCTAGTTCTGGTCATAGTAGAGACAAACTGCCAGTGTCCACCGAAAGGGGAGAGTCCCAGCTATTTAAGTTTACCCTCAGAAATACTGTAAGTCAGGCAGTTCCTGAGATACCTAGGTGGGATAACAGGTTTGGACCAGGACCACTGCATTGAAGTCAGATATCTCCGATTCCCTAGAGCCAATTTTTAATAATCTAGTACTCTTAGAAAAAGGGTACCCTCAGGTGTTTGCCTAAGACCCATATACCCCTGGTGCCCTTAGGCAAATGCCCATTGAGACCATACAAAAATAAGGCCCTGATTTGGGCACATCTTGGCATGACTTTAGTTATGACCAGGAACATGTCTGTACAAGACTCTGGGTACATCTGGGCATGACTCTAAATGTGACTTTGTTTGACTCTAGATGTGAGAATATAATCTTTAAATGTAGCTGAAAATGAAAATTTCTAAATATTAAGAATTTCTTCTTGAAATGATAGGAATTTTCATAAAATGTTCTCCTGAGTTGATAGAAGCTGGTTCTGATGCCTGGTTTAAGCACATGACCTAATAATGTTATAGAGTTATATTAAAAATTCTTAAGGTCCTGAACCCTTAAAATTTGGCTGTAAATTAAAATTTCAACATTTTCCAAATTTTAATTTAAAATTATAGGAACTTTAATAAAATGTTCCCCATAGTTGATAGAAGCTGATTCTGATGCCTGGTTTAAGCACTGGACCTAATAATGTGACGATGTTACATTAGCAATTCTGGTGACCCTCTACTCTTAAACTCTGGTAAAAATGAAAATTTCTAAATATACAGAATTTAGACTTAAAATTATAAGAACTTAAATAAAATGTTTACTTGAGTTGATAAAGAGGATTCTGATGCCTGGTTTAAGCACTGGACCTAATAATGTTCTTATTTTATATTAGCAATTCTGTAGACTCTCTACTCTTAAAATTTAGCAGAAAATGAACATTTCAAAATATTTAGAATTTCTTCTTAAAATTATAGGAACTTAAATAAAATGTTTCCCTGAGTTGATAGAAGCTTATTCTAATGCCTGGTTTAAGCACAGGTCCTTATAATGTTATGGTGCTATGTGAAATACTCTGTAGGGCTTGTACATTTAAAATTTAGCTAAAAATGAAAATTTTAAAAATGTCAAAATTTCTATATTTATTCTGGGCATAAGTGTGTGTGCTTCTGTGTGTGTCTGTATATTACTCTGGATATGACTCTGGGTATGACTCTAATTATGACTCTGGGTCTGACCCTGGGTATATCTTTATGTGACTCCAGGTTTACCTGTGCTTGACTCTGCGTTTGACTATGTGTGATTCTGGGCATGTCTGGGCATCTCTAGACATGTCTGGACATGTCTGGGCATGTCTTGGCATGTCTGGACATGTCTGGGCATCTCATGACATGTCTGGTCATGTCTGGGAATGACTGGAAAACTGATATCTCTAGTTCTGGTCATAGTAGAGACAAACTGCCAGTGTCCACCGAAAGGGGAGAGTACCAGCTATTTAAGTTTATCCTCAGAAATACTGTAAGTCAGGCAGTTCCTGAGATACCTAGGTGGGATAACAGGTTTGGACCAGGACCACTGCATTGAAGTCAGATATCTCTGATTCCCTAGAGCCAATTTTTAATAATCTAGTACTCTTAGAAAAAGGGGACCCTCAGGTGTTTGCCTAAAACCCATATATCCCTGGTGCCCTTAGGCAAATGCCCGTTGAGACCATACAAAAATAAGGCCCTGATTTGGGCACATCTTGGCATGACTTTAGTTATGACCAGGAACATGTCTGTACAAGACTCTGGGTACATCTGGGCATGACTCTAAATGTGACTTTGTTTGACTCTAGATGTGAGAATATAATCTTTAAATGTAGCTGAAAATGAAAATTTCTAAATATTAAGAATTTCTTCTTGAAATGATAGGAATTTTAATAAAATGTTCCCCTGAGTTGATAGAAGCTGGTTCTGATGCCTGGTTTAAGCACATGACCTAATAATGTTATAGAGTTATATTAAAAATTCTTAAGGTCCTGAACCCTTAAAATTTGGCTGTAAATTAAAATTTCAAAATTTTCCAAATTTCGATTTAAAATTATAGGAACTTTAATAAAATGTTCCCCATAGTTGATAGAAGCTGATTCTGATGCCTGGTTTAAGCACTGGACCTAATAATGTGACGATGTTACATTAGCAATTCTGGTGACCCTCTACTTTTAAACTCTGGTAAAAATGAAAATTTCTAAATATACAGAATTTAGACTTAAAATTATAAGAACTTAAATAAATATTTACTTGAGTTGATAAAGAGGATTCTGATGCCTGGTTTAAGCACTGGACCTAATAATGTTCTTATTTTATATAAGCAATTCTGTAGACTCTCTACTCTTAAAAATTAGCAGAAAATGAACATTTCAAAATATTTAGAATTTCTTCTTAAAATTATAGGAACTTAAATAAAATGTTTCCCTGAGTTGATAGAAGCTTATTCTAATGCCTGGTTTAAGCACAGGTCCTTATAATGTTATGGTGCTTTGTGAAATACTCTGTAGGGCTTGTACATTTAAAATTTAGCTAAAAATAAAAATTTTAAAAATGTAAAAATTTCTATATTTATTCTGGGCATAAGTGTGTGTGCTTCTGTGTGTGTCTGTATATTGGCCCTCATTCCGAGTTGATCGCTCAGTATTTTTCATCGCATCGCAGTGAAATTCCGCTTAGTACGCATGCGCAATATTCGCACTGCGACTGCGCCAAGTAATTTTACAATGGAGATAGTATTTTTACTCACGGCTTTTACATCGCTCCGGCGATCGTAATGTGATTGACAGGAAATGGGTGTTACTGGGCGGAAACAGGCCGTTTTATGGGTGTGCGGGAAAAAACGCTACCGTTTCCGGAAAAAACGCAGGAGTGGCCGGGGAAACGGGGGAGTGTCTGGGCGAACGCTGGGTGTGTTTGTGACGTCAAAACAGGAACGACAAGCACTGAACTGATCGCACAGGCAGAGTAAGTCTGAAGCTACTCTGAAACTGCTAAGTAGTTAGTAATCGCAATATTGCGAATACATCGGTCGCAATTTTAAGAAGCTAAGATTCACTCCCAGTAGGCGGCGGCTTAGCGTGTGTAACTCTGCTAAAATCGCCTTGCGAGCGATCAACTCGGAATGAGGGCCATTACTCTGGGTATGACTCTGGGTATGACTCTAATTATGACTCTGGGTCTGACCCTGGGTATATCTTTATGTGACTCCAGGTTTACCTGTGCTTGACTCTGCGTTTGACTATGTGTGATTCTGGGCATGTCTGGACATGTCTGGGCATGTCTTGGCATGTCTGGACATGTCTGGGCATGTCTAGACATGTCTGGACATGTCTGGGCATGTATTGGCATGTCTGGACATGTCTGGGCATCTCTAGACATGTCTGGTCATGTCTGGGAATGACTGGAAAACTGATATCTCTAGTTCTGGTCATAGTAGAGACAAACTGCCAGTGTCCACCGAAAGGGGAGAGTCCCAGCTATTTAAGTTTACCCTCAGAAATACTGTAAGTCAGGCAGTTCCTGAGATACCTAGGTGGGATAACAGATTTGGACCAGGACCACTGCATTGAAGTCAGATATCTCCGATTCCCTAGAGCCAATTTTTAATAATCTAGTACTCTTAGAAAAAGGGGACCCTCAGGTGTTTGCCTAAAACCCATATATCCCTGGTGCCCTTAGGCAAATGCCCATTGAGACCATACAAAAATAAGGCCCTGATTTGGGCACATCTTGGCATGACTTTAGTTATGACCAGGAACATGTCTGTACAAGACTCTGGGTACATCTGGGCATGACTCTAAATGTGACTTTGTTTGACTCTAGATGTGAGAATATAATCTTTAAATGTAGCTGAAAATTAAAATTTCTAAATATTAAGAATTTCTTCTTGAAATGATAGGAATTTTAATAAAATGTCCCCTGAGTTGATAGAAGCTGGTTCTGATGCCTGGTTTAAGCACATGACCTAATAATGTTATAGAGTTATATTAAAAATTCTTAAGGTCCTGAACCCTTAAAATTTGGCTGTAAATTAAAATTTCAAAATTTTCCAAATTTCAATTTAAACTTATAGGAACTTTAATAAAATGTTCCCCATAGTTGATAGAAGCTGATTCTGATGCCTGGTTTAAGCACTGGACCTAATAATGTGACGATGTTACATTAGCAATTCTGGTGACCCTCTACTCTTAAACTCTGGTAAAAATGAAAATTTCTAAATATACAGAATTTAGACTTAAAATTATAAGAACTTAAATAAATATTTACTTGAGTTGATAAAGAGGATTCTGATGCCTGGTTTAAGCACTGGACCTAATAATGTTCTTATTTTATATAAGCAATTCTGTAGACTCTCTACTCTTAAAAATTAGCAGAAAATGAACATTTCAAAATATTTAGAATTTCTTCTTAAAATTATAGGAACTTAAATAAAATGTTTCCCTGAGTTGATAGAAGCTTATTCTAATGCCTGGTTTAAGCACAGGTCCTTATAATGTTATGGTGCTATGTGAAATACTCTGTAGGGCTTGTACATTTAAAATTTAGCTAAAAATAAAAATTTTAAAAATGTAAAATTTCTATATTTATTCTGGGCATAAGTGTGTGTGCTTCTGTGTGTGTCTGTATATTACTCTGGGTATGACTCTGGGTATGACTCTAATTATGACTCTGGGTCTGACCCTGGGTATATCTTTATGTGACTCCAGGTTTACCTGTGCTTGACTCTGCGTTTGACTATGTGTGATTCTGGACATGTCTGGGCATCTCTAGACATGTCTGGACATGTCTGGGCATGTCTAGACATGTCTGGGCATGTATTGGCATGTCTGGACATGTCTGGGCATCTCTAGACATGTCTGGTCATGTCTGGGAATGACTGGAAAACTGATATCTCTAGTTCTGGTCATAGTAGAGACAAACTGCCAGTGTCCACCGAAAGGGGAGAGTCCCAGCTATTTAAGTTTACCCTCAGAAATACTGTAAGTCAGGCAGTTCCTGAGATACCTAGGTGGGATAACAGGTTTGGACCAGGACCACTGCATTGAAGTCAGATATCTCCGATTCCCTAGAGCCAATTTTTAATAATCTAGTACTCTTAGAAAAAGGGGACCCTCAGGTGTTTGCCTAAGACCCATATACCCCTGGTGCCCTTAGGCAAATGGCCATTGAGACCATACAAAAATAAGGCCCTGATTTGGGCACATCTTGGCATGACTTTAGTTATGACCAGGAACATGTCTGTACAAGACTCTGGGTACATCTGGGCATGACTCTAAATGTGACTTTTTTTGACTCTAGATGTGAGAATATAATCTTTAAATGTAGCTGAAAATGAAAATTTCTAAATATTAAGAATTTCTTCTTGAAATGATAGGAATTTTAATAAAATGTTCCCCTGAGTTGATAGAAGCTGGTTTTGATGCCTGGTTTAAGCACATGACCTAATAATGTTATAGAGTTATATTAAAAATTCTTAAGGTCCTGAACCCTTAAAATTTGGCTGTAAATTAAAATTTCAACATTTTCCAAATCTCAATTTAAAATTATAGGAACTTTAATAAAATGTTCCCCATAGTTGATAGAAGCTGATTCTGATGCCTGGTTTAAGCACTGGACCTAATAATGTGACGATGTTACATTAGCAATTATGGTGACCCTCTACTCTTAAACTCTGGTAAAAATGAAAATGTCTAAATATACAGAATTTAGACTTAAAATTATAAGAACTTAAATAAAATGTTTACTTGAGTTGATACAGAGGATTCTGATGCCTGGTTTAAGCACTGGACCTAATAATGTTCTTATTTTATATTAGCAATTCTGTAGACTCTCTACTCTTAAAATTTAGCAGAAAATGAACATTTCAAAATATTTAGAATTTCTTCTTAAAATTATAGGAACTTAAATAAAATATTTCCCTGAGTTGATAGAAGCTTATTCTAATGCCTGGTTTAAGCACAGGTCCTTATAATGTTATGGTGCTATGTGAAATACTCTGTAGGGCTTGTACATTTAAAATTTAGCTAAAAATGAAAATTTTAAAAATGTCAAAATTTCTATATTTATTCTGGGCATAAGTGTGTGTGCTTCTGTGTGTGTCTGTATATTACTCTGGGTATGACTCTAATTATGACTCTGGGTCTGACCCTGGGTATATCTTTATGTGACTCCAGGTTTACCTGTGCTTGACTCTGCGTTTGACTATGTGTGATTCTGGGCATGTCTGGACATGTCTGGGCATGTCTTGGCATGTCTGGACATGTCTTGGCATGTCTGGACATGTCTGGGCATCTCTAGACATGTCTGGTCATGTCTGGGAATGACTGGAAAACTGATATCTCTAGTTCTGGTCACAGTAGAGACAAACTGCCAGTGTCCACCGAAAGGGGAGAGTCCCAGCTATTTAAGTTTACCCTCAGAAATACTGTAAGTCAGGCAGTTCCTGAGATACCTAGGTGGGATAACAGGTTTGGACCAGGACCACTGCATTGAAGTCAGATATCTCCGATTCCCTAGAGCCAATTTTTAATAATCTAGTACTCTTAGAAAAAGGGGACACTCAGGTGTTTGCCTAAAACCCATATACCCCTGGTGCCCTTAGGCAAATGCCCATTGAGACCATACAAAAATAAGGCCCTGATTTGGGCACATCTTGGCATGACTTTAGTTATGACCAGGAACATGTCTGTACAAGACTCTGGGTACATCTGGGCATGACTCTAAATGTGACTTTGTTTGACTCTAGATGTGAGAATATATTCTTTAAATGTAGCTGAAAAAGAAAATTTCTAAATATTAAGAATTTCTTCTTGAAATGATAGGAATTTTAATAAAATGTTCCCCTGAGTTGATAGAAGCTGGTTCTGATGCCTGGTTTAAGCACATGACCTAATAATGTTATAGAGTTATATTAAAAATTCTTAAGGTCCTGAACCCTTAAAATTTGGCTGTAAATTAAAATTTCAACATTTTCCAAATTTCAATTTAAAATTATAGGAACTTTAATAAAATGTTCCCCATAGTTGATAGAAGCTGATTCAGATGCCTGGTTTAAGCACTCGACCTAATAATGTGACGATGTTACATTAGCAATTATGGTGACCCTCTACTCTTAAACTCTGGTAAAAATGAAAATTTCTAAATATACAGAATTTAGACTTAAAATTATAAGAACTTAAATAAAATGTTTACTTGAGTTGATACAGAGGATTCTGATGCCTGGTTTAAGCACTGGACCTAATAATGTTCTTATTTTATATTAGCAATTCTGTAGACTCTCTACTCTTAAAATTTAGCAGAAAATGAACATTTCAAAATATTTAGAATTTCTTCTTAAAATTATAGGAACTTAAATAAAATATTTCCCTGAGTTGATAGAAGCTTATTCTAATGCCTGGTTTAAGCACAGGTCCTTATAATGTTATGGTGCTATGTGAAATACTCTGTAGGGCTTGTACATTTAAAATTTAGCTAAAAATGAAAATTTTAAAAATGTCAAAATTTCTATATTTATTCTGGGCATAAGTGTGTGTGCTTCTGTGTGTGTCTGTATATTACTCTGGGTATGACTCTGGGTATGACTCTAATTATGACTCTGGGTCTGACCCTGGGTATATCTTTATGTGACTCCAGGTTTACTTGTGCTTGACTCTGCGTTTGACTATGTGTGATTCTGGGCATGTCTGGACATGTCTGGGCATCTCTAGACATGTCTGGACATGTCTGGGCATGTCTTGGCATGTCTGGACATGTCTGGGCATCTCTAGACATGTCTGGTCATGTCTGGGAATGACTGGAAAACTGATATCTCTAGTTCTGGTCATAGTAGAGACAAACTGCCAGTGTCCACCGAAAGGGGAGAGTCCCAGCTATTTAAGTTTACCCTCAGAAATACTGTAGGTCAGGCAGTTCCTGAGATACCTAGATGGGATAACAGGTTTGGACCAGGACCACTGCATTGAAGTCAGATATCTCCGATTCCCTAGAGCCAATTTTTAATAATCTAGTACTCTTAGAAAAAGGGGACCCTCAGGTGTTTGCCTAAAACCCATATACCCCTGGTGCCCTTAGGCAAATGCCCATTGAGACCATACAAAAATAAGGCCCTGATTTGGGCACATCTTGGCATGACTTTAGTTATGACCAGGAACATGTCTGTACAAGACTCTGGGTACATCTGGGCATGACTCTAAATGTGACTTTGTTTGACTCTAGATGTGAGAATATAATCTTTAAATGTAGCTGAAAATGAAAATTTCTAAATATTAAGAATTTCTTCTTGAAATGATAGGAATTTTAATAAAATGTCCCCTGAGTTGATAGAAGCTGGTTCTGATGCCTGGTTTAAGCACATGACCTAATAATGTTATAGAGTTATATTAAAAATTCTTAAGGTCCTGAACCCTTAAAATTTGGCTGTAAATTAAAATTTCAAAATTTTCCAAATTTCGATTTAAAATTATAGGAACTTTAATAAAATGTTCCCCATAGTTGATAGAAGCTGATTCTGATGCCTGGTTTAAGCACTGAACCTAATAATGTGACGATGTTACATTAGCAATTCTGGTGACCCTCTACTCTTAAACTCTGGTAAAAATGAAAATTTCTAAATATACAGAATTTAGACTTAAAATTATAAGAACGTAAATAAAATGTTTACTTGAGTTGATACAGAGGATTCTGATGCCTGGTTTAAGCACTGGACCTAATAATGTTCTTATTTTATATTAGCAATTCTGTAGACTCTCTACTCTTAAAATTTAGCAGAAAATGAACATTTCAAAATATTTAGAATTTCTTCTTAAAATTATAGGAACTTAAATAAAATGTTTCCCTGAGTTGATAGAAGCTTATTCTAATGCCTGGTTTAAGCACAGGTCCTTATAATGTTATGGTGCTATGTGAAATACTCTGTAGGGCTTGTACATTTAAAATTTAGCTAAAAATAAAAATTTTAAAAATGTAAAAATTTCTATATTTATTCTGGGCATAAGTGTGTGTGCTTCTGTGTGTGTGTGTCTGTATATTACTCTGGGTATGACTCTGGGTATGACTCTAATTATGACTCTGGGTCTGACCCTGGGTATATCTTTATGTGACTCCAGGTTTACCTGTGCTTGACTCTGCGTTTGACTATGTGTGATTCTGGGCATGTCTGGACATGTCTGGGCATGTCTTGGCATGTCTGGACATGTCTGGGCATGTCTAGACATGTCTGGACATGTCTGGGCATGTATTGGCATGTCTGGACATGTCTGGGCATCTCTAGACATGTCTGGCCATGTCTGGGAATGACTGGAAAACTGATATCTCTAGTACTGGTCATAGTAGAGACAAACTGCCAGTGTCCACCGAAAGGGGAGAGTCCCAGCTATTTAAGTTTACCCTCAGAAATACTGTAAGTCAGGCAGTTCCTGAGATACCTAGGTGGGATAACAGGTTTGGACCAGGACCACTGCATTGAAGTCAGATATCTCCGATTCCCTAGAGCCAATTTTTAATAATCTAGTACTCTTAGAAAAAGGGGACCCTCAGGTGTTTGCCTAAGACCCATATACCCCTGGTGCCCTTAGGCAAATGGCCATTGAGACCATTCAAAAATAAGGCCCTGATTTGGGCACATCTTGGCATGACTTTAGTTATGACCAGGAACATGTCTGTACAAGACTCTGGGTACATCTGGGCATGACTCTAAATGTGACTTTTTTTGACTCTAGATGTGAGAATATAATCTTTAAATGTAGCTGAAAATGAAAATTTCTAAATATTAAGAATTTCTTCTTGAAATGATAGGAATTTTAATAAAATGTTCCCCTGAGTTGATAGAAGCTGGTTCTGATGCCTGGTTTAAGCACATGACCTAATAATGTTATAGAGTTATATTAAAAATTCTTAAGGTCCTGAACCCTTAAAATTTGGCTGTAAATTAAAATTTCAACATTTTCCAAATTTCAATTTAAAATTATAGGAACTTTAATAAAATGTTCCCCATAGTTGATAGAAGCTGATTCTGATGCCTGGTTTAAGCACTGGACCTAATAATGTGACGATGTTACATTAGCAATTATGGTGACCCTCTACTCTTAAACTCTGGTAAACATGAAAATTTCTAAATATACAGAATTTAGACTTAAAATTATAAGAACTTAAATAAAATGTTTACTTGAGTTGATACAGAGGATTCTGATGCCTGGTTTAAGCACTGGACCTAATAATGTTCTTATTTTATATTAGCAATTCTGTAGACTCTCTACTCTTAAAATTTAGCAGAAAATGAACATTTCAAAATATTTAGAATTTCTTCTTAAAATTATAGGAACTTAAATAAAATATTTCCCTGAGTTGATAGAAGCTTATTCTAATGCCTGGTTTAAGCACAGGTCCTTATAATGTTATGGTGCTATGTGAAATACTCTGTAGGGCTTGTACATTTAAAATTTAGCTAAAAATGAAAATTTTAAAAATGTCAAAATGTCTATATTTATTCTGGGCATAAGTGTGTGTGCTTCTGTGTGTGTCTGTATATTACTCTGGGTATGACTCTAATTATGACTCTGGGTCTGACCCTGGGTATATCTTTATGTGACTCCAGGTTTACCTGTGCTTGACTCTGCGTTTGACTATGTGTGATTCTGGGCATGTCTGGGCATGTCTTGGCATGTCTGGGCATGTCTTGGCATGTCTGGACATGTCTGGGCATCTCTAGACATGTCTGGTCATGTCTGGGAATGACTGGAAAACTGATATCTCTAGTTCTGGTCACAGTAGAGACAAACTGCCAGTGTCCACCGAAAGGGGAGAGTCCCAGCTATTTAAGTTTACCCTCAGAAATACTGTAAGTCAGGCAGTTCCTGAGATACCTAGGTGGGATAACAGGTTTGGACCAGGACCACTGCATTGAAGTCAGATATCTCCGATTCCCTAGAGCCAATTTTTAATAATCTAGTACTCTTAGAAAAAGGGGACCCTCAGGTGTTTGCCTAAGACCCATATACCCCTGGTGCCCTTAGGCAAATGGCCATTGAGACCATTCAAAAATAAGGCCCTGATTTGGGCACATCTTGGCATGACTTTAGTTATGACCAGGAACATGTCTGTACAAGACTCTGGGTACATCTGGGCATGACTCTAAATGTGACTTTTTTTGACTCTAGATGTGAGAATATAATCTTTAAATGTAGCTGAAAATGAAAATTTCTAAATATTAAGAATTTCTTCTTGAAATGATAGGAATTTTAATCAAATGTTCCCCTGAGTTGATAGAAGCTGGTTCTGATGCCTGGTTTAAGCACATGACCTAATAATGTTATATAGTTATATTAAAAATTCTTAAGGTCCTGAACCCTTAAAATTTGGCTGTAAATTAAAATTTCAACATTTTCCAAATTTCAATTTAAAATTATAGGAACTTTAATAAAATGTTCCCCATAGTTGATAGAAGCTGATTCTGATGCCTGGTTTAAGCACTGGACCTAATAATGTGACGATGTTACATTAGCAATTATGGTGACCCTCTACTCTTAAACTCTGGTAAAAATGAAAATTTCTAAATATACAGAATTTAGACTTAAAATTATAAGAACTTAAATAAAATGTTTACTTGAGTTGATACAGAGGATTCTGATGCCTGGTTTAAGCACTGGACCTAATGATGTTCTTATTTTATATTAGCAATTCTGTAGACTCTACTCTTAAAATTTAGCAGAAAATGAACATTTCAAAATATTTAGAATTTCTTCTTAAAATTATAGGAACTTAAATAAAATATTTCCCTGAGTTGATAGAAGCTTATTCTAATGCCTGGTTTAAGCACAGGTCCTTATAATGTTATGGTGCTATGTGAAATACTCTGTAGGGCTTGTACATTTAAAATTTAGCTAAAAATGAAAATTTTAAAAATGTCAAAATTTCTATATTTATTCTGGGCATAAGTGTGTGTGCTTCTGTGTGTGTCTGTATATTACTCTGGGTATGACTCTAATTATGACTCTGGGTCTGACCCTGGGTATATCTTTATGTGACTCCAGGTTTACCTGTGCTTGACTCTGCGTTTGACTATGTGTGATTCTGGGCATGTCTGGACATGTCTGGGCATGTCTTGGCATGTCTGGGCATGTCTTGGCATGTCTGGACTTGTCTGGGCATCTCTAGACATGTCTGGTCATGTCTGGGAATGACTGGAAAACTGATATCTCTAGTTCTGGTCATAGTAGAGACAAACTGCCAGTTTCCACCGAAAGGGGAGAGTCACAGCTATTTAAGTTTACCCTCAGAAATACTGTAAGTCAGGCAGTTCCTGAGATACCTAGGTGGGATAACAGGTTTGGACCAGGACCACTGCATTGAAGTCAGATATCTCCGATTCCCTAGAGCCAATTTTTAATAATCTTGTACTCTTAGAAAAAGGGGACCCTCAGGTGTTTGCCTAAGACCCATATACCCCTGGTGCCCTTAGGCAAATGCCCATTGAGACCATACAAAAATAAGGCCCTGATTTGGGCACATCTTGGCATGACTTTAGTTATGACCAGGAACATGTCTGTACAAGACTCTGGGTACATCTGGGCATGACTCTAAATGTGACTTTGTTTGACTCTAGATGTGAGAATATAATCTTTAAATGTAGCTGAAAATGAAAATTTCTAAATATTAAGAATTTCTTCTTGAAATGATAGGAATTTTCATAAAATGTTCCCTTGAGTTGATAGAAGCTGGTTCTGATGCCTGGTTTAAGCACATGACCTAATAATGTTATAGAGTTATATTAAAAATTCTTAAGGTCCTGAACCCTTAAAATTTGGCTGTAAATTAAAATCTCAACATTTTCCAAATTTTAATTTAAAATTATAGGAACTTTAATAAAATGTTCCCCATAGTTGATAGAAGCTGATTCTGATGCCTGGTTTAAGCACTGGACCTAATAATGTGACGATGTTACATTAGCAATTCTGGTGACCCTCTACTCTTAAACTCTGGTAAAAATGAAAATTTCTAAATATACAGAATTTAGACTTAAAATTATGAGAACTTAAATAAAATGTTTACTTGAGTTGATAAAGAGGATTCTGATGCCTGGTTTAAGCACTGGACCTAATAATGTTCTTATTTTATATTAGCAATTCTGTAGACTCTCTACTCTTAAAATTTAGCAGAAAATGAACATTTCAAAATATTTAGAATTTCTTCTTAAAATTATAGGAACTTAAATAAAATGTTTCCCTGAGTTGATAGAAGCTTATTCTAATGCCTGGTTTAAGCACAGGTCCTTATAATGTTATGGTGCTATGTGAAATACTCTGTAGGGCTTGTACATTTAAAATTTAGCTAAAAATGAAAATTTTAAAAATGTCAAAATTTCTATATTTATTCTGGGCATAAGTGTGTGTGCTTCTGTGTGTGTCTGTATATTACTCTGGGTATGACTCTGGGTATGACTCTAATTATGACTCTGGGTCTGACCCTGGGTATATCTTTATGTGACTCCAGGTTTACCTGTGCTTGACTCTGCGTTTGACTATGTGTGATTCTGGGCATGTCTGGACATGTCTGGGCATCTCTAGACATGTCTGGACATGTCTGGGCATGTCTTGGCATGTCTGGACATGTCTGGGCATCTCTAGACATGTCTGGTCATGTCTAGGAATGACTGGAAAACTGATATCTCTAGTTCTGGTCATAGTAGAGACAAACTGCCAGTGTCCACCGAAAGGGGAGAGTCCCAGCTATTTAAGTTTACCCTCAGAAATACTGTAAGTCAGGCAGTTCCTGAGATACCTAGGTGGGATAACAGGTTTGGACCAGGACCACTGCATTGAAGTCAGATATCTCCGATTCCCTAGAGCCCATTTTTAATAATCTAGTACTCTTAGAAAAAGGGGACACTCAGGTGTTTGCCTAAAACCCATATACCCCTGGTGCCCTTAGGCAAATGCCCATTGAGACCATACAAAAATAAGGCCCTGATTTGGGCACATCTTGGCATGACTTTAGTTATGACCAGGAACATGTCTGTACAAGACTCTGGGTACATCTGGGCATGACTCTAAATGTGACTTTGTTTGACTCTAGATGTGAGAATATAATCTTTAAATGTAGCTGAAAATGAAAATTTCTAAATATTAAGAATTTCTTCTTGAAATGATAGGATTTTTAATAAAATGTCCCCTGAGTTGATAGAAGCTGGTTCTGATGCCTGGTTTAAGCACATGACCTAATAATGTTATAGAGTTATATTAAAAATTCTTAAGGTCCTGAACCCTTAAAATTTGGCTGTAAATTAAAATTTCAAAATTTTCCAAATTTCGATTTAAAATTATAGGAACTTTAATAAAATGTTCCCCATAGTTGATAGAAGCTGATTCTGATGCCTGGTTTAAGCACTGGACCTAATAATGTGACGATGTTACATTAGCAATTCTGGTGACCCTCTACTCTTAAACTCTGGTAAAAATGAAAATTTCTAAATATACAGAATTTAGACTTAAAATTATAAGAACTTAAATAAAATATTTACTTGAGTTGATAAAGAGGATTCTGATGCCTGGTTTAAGCACTGGACCTAATAATGTTCTTATTTTTTTTTTTTTTATTGTTTATTTTAATTTTTAGGTTATAAATATCACCACAGCTCCCCACCACACGTGGGGTGAGCTGTTGTCGTGTAACAATATACAACCAAAAACAGAGATATAACCTTGGAACAAAGATTATGCGGTTCCCAGCTTGCGATAAGAAAGAGAGGAGGTAAATAAGAAGAATAAGATAACATATGAGCCATTAATCATACATTTGTTAAAACGAGAAACAGTTATGGATTATACCTCTGGGTGAATAGAGACCCTACTGTCGGATGGGAACCGGAAGTTACACACTTAACTATGGCATTAGATAGAAGAAGTCTAAAGAGAGAAAGAGAGAGCATGAAGAGAGAGAAAGGGGAACGGGACAAGACGGGATGGGAATAGAATAGGGGGGGGGAGACCCAGGGTTGGGGGGGGCCGCCAGTGCGCCTCCTTGATCCGCTGACCTCGTATAGGGCGTTAGTATAAAAAGGGAAAGTGCTACCTGAGGGACACGAAAAGGTCAAATTTAAGGGCAAGCTTGTGACTACTCGTCAGGGTAGGAGATCACCGAATTCAGAGCAGGAGAGCCATCGAGCTCCCGGGGGATCGTAATCCACTTGCGGGAGCCTGTGAGTCGAACCATAGTTCCCAATTCAGGAGAAACTGGAAAGATCTATTATGGAGGTATGCAGTGATTTTTTCCATGCTTGCGAGATACCATACTTTGTTGATGACCTGTTTAATAGGGGGGCGCTCCCTCTGTTTCCATTGAAGGGCAATTGAGCACCTAGCCGCGTTTAGGATCTGTGTCAGTAGTTTACCGGAGTTTGGGGGCGCGTTAGTAATGGGGAGGCCTAGCAGGAAGGACCAAGGGTCTTTTTGTACCTGAGTCTGGAGTACTGCACTCAACAGGCGTGCGACTGCGTCCCAGAATATTGTGATTTTAGGGCACGTCCACCATATGTGGAGGAAAGAGCCAAGTTCCCCGCATTCTCTCCAGCACATGGGTGATGAGGAGGGAAACATTTTGTGGAGTCTTGAGGGGACAAGATACCACCTGTATAAGATTTTATATGCGTTTTCCTTTACCAGGGTTGAGATAGAGGACTTCGCGACCGCAGTGAAGATATCCGACTAATCATAGCCATCAGGCACCGGACCTAGATCCCGTTCCCACTGGAGAACGAAGGCCGGGGTCGTCTTCTGGTCCCGAGTCTGGAGAAGGGAATACAGCAGAGAGATGATTCCACGTTCGAGTGGTTTGTGATAACAGTAGGACTCCAGCGTGGTGAGAGGTTGGAACGGGGACGAGTTTGATAAAGATGAGACAAAGTGTCTCAGCTGGAAATAGGTGAAAGGGTTCGCCTCCAGGAAGTCAAATTTCGTCATGATATCCGATAGAGGAGCACAAGTTCCCTCGGAGAGCACGTCCAGGGCAAAGCGGATGTTCCGTTCCACCCATGGACGCGAGCGGGTCAGTGACTGACCCGGTGCGAAAGAAGGGTTGTCCCATAAGGGGGTAAGCGCCGAGGGAGATGACAGTAAGTGAAAGCGTCGTGTGCAGTAGTCCCAGATCTGACAGGTGAAATCTAGCACCGGGTGCAGTTGTAGGTGGGGAGATCTAGTTCTAAAAGGGGATAGGAGTAGGGATGACAAAGATGGGATGTGGCTAAGCGCCGTCTCCAGCTGAAGCCAGCGTAAAGCCTGTGTAGGGGCAAACCAGGTCACCGCCTGGCTGAGATGGGAGGCCAAATAGTATAGACGGATATCTGGAAAGCCTCAACCTCCTTCCTGCACTGGTTTGCGCAGAGTTGAGAAGCCTATCCTAGGCACCTTGTTTCTCCACACAAAGCGGAGCAACCATGAGTGGACTTGTGCTAAGACAGAGTCCGGAACCTTCACTGGTAGTGTCTGAAACAGATAAAGCAGGCGGGGGACAATGTTCATTTTCAGAGCTACAATGCGACCCAGCCAGGAGATAATTAGTGATTGCCATTTATGGAGGTCGGCTTTAAGGTTTCTGAGCAGTGGCGAAAAGTTTTCCTTATATAAGTCTCCGTAGCGGCGTGTAATAAAGATCCCCAGATAACGAATTTTAGAAGCGCACCAGGTGAATTTAAAGTTGCTTTGCATGTGGGATAATCGGGGAGGGGGGATGTGGAAGGGGAGAGCTTCCGTTTTGGACCAGTTAACTTTGTACCCCGAGACTTGGCCATATTCAAAGAGGAGGTCAAAAAGGTTCGGCAAAGAGGTGTGTGGCGAGGAAAGCGATAGGAGGACATCGTCTGCAAACAGAGATATTTTGTAAGTAGAACCCCCCACCCTCAGCCCACCGATGTCGGGCGAGGCTCGAATACGGGCTGCTAATGGCTCTATAACTAAGGCAAAGATCAGAGGCTAGAGTGGGCAGCCCTGTCTGGTACCATTGGAGATAACTAGAGGGTCCGACTGCACTCCATTTACAGATACTCTGGCGGAAGGGCTCGAGTACAAGGCCTGGATTCCTGTGAGAAATTCCCCCTGGAAGCCAAAATGGGCAAGAGTTTCGAATAGAAAGGGCCAACCTATCCTGTCAAACGCCTTCTCCGCGTCCAGAGAAAGCAAAAGAGCAGGAGTGTGTGTAAGGTTGATGTGGTGAGCAAGACTAACAACACGTCTTGTGTTGTCTCGGGCTTGGCGGCCGGGGATAAATCCCACCTGATCATTATGGACAAGGTGTGGTAATACCCTATTCAATCGGAGGGCTAAAATTTTTGCGTAGATCTTGATATCCGAATTAAGTAGCGAGATAGGTCTATAGTTACCGTCCTTGGGAATAACTATAATTTTAGCCTCCAGAGCCGATTTGGAGAAGGAAGCTCCCTGTAAAACAGCGTTGAAGAGGGATGAAAGGTGGGGTGTAAGTTGGGGAAGAAAAGTCTTGTAATAGGCGGCCGTGAAGCCGTCTGGGCCCGGCGCCTTGGTAAGTTTTAGGGCTTTAACCACGGTGGCAATTTCTTCGTCGGAGATCTTTGAGTTTAATCCTGCAGCGTCCAATGGGCTCAGACAAGGCAGTTGGCAGTGGGATAGGAAGGTACGAATGGCCTCAAGAAAATCCGGGTTCGATTGAGTGGGCCCATGGGCATTGTACAGCTTTTCGTAGAAGCAAGAGAAAGCTTCAGTAATACCTTTAGGATCAGCTGTTTTCTTGCCAGGGGAGGACTGGATAGATAAGACGTTGTTCCTAGCAAGTTTAGCCCGAAGTCTAGAAGCTAGTAGTCGGTCAGCTTTATCCCCTTTTTCGTAAAAGAACTGATTAAGCCATTTCAGGCTAGTTTCTACCTTCGCCGTCAGGAGCATGTTTAGTTCCCCCCTGGCCGCGGACAAGGACGAGAGATCTGCTTCGGACCCTGTTTTTTTGTGTTTTTGTGAGAGGGACGCAACTAAGTCCGAGAGCTCCCGGATGCGTTTGGATCTGGTCCTCTTGTTATAAGATGAGGCACTTATCAGGCATCCACGTATTACTGCTTTGTGGGCGTCCCATAATAACATAGGGGAAATAGATGGGGATGTATTTGTTTCAAAGTAGTGTAAGATTTCGGCAGCTATGCGAGCTTTTGTTTGAGGATTCAGAAGGAGTCTATCGTTCAGCCTCCATACAGGGTGCCGAACGGGGGGATGCGGGCCAGGGACGTCCACAGAAGCCGGGCCGTGGTCTGACCATGTGCTAGGGTGGATGGAGGCGTCAAGGATACATTGAGCTGGCTCCGCGCTTAGGAATATCATGTCCAATCTTGTGTAAACATCGAAAATGGGGGAATAATATGTGTAATCCCTAGCATTTGACTCCTTCACTCTCCAGGTATCGAAGAGGAGGTGCTGTGACAGTAGGAGGTTTAGTGCAGCTGCGTTGCGCGAGTGAGAGGAGCGCATGGATCTGGGCAAAGGTTTTGATCTGTCCAGGTCGCTATCCAGAGTCATATTAAAGTCCCCCCCAACACCACATTGCCGCGTTTGTGCAGGGCTAAGAGGCTATTTAGGGAGTGGAAGAAAGGGGCCTGAAGCTGGTTTGGAGCATATACGTTCAAGAACGTATAGGGGGATCCGTTTAACAACCCTACTAACAGCAGGTATCTGCCTTCAGGGTCCCTCAATATTTCAGAGGGGGTAAAATCTAGGTGGCTAGCAAAGAGTATAGAGACCCCCTTCTTCTTGCGCATGGAGTCGCAAGCATGGAAAGTTTGTGGGAAGGATTTTGATCTAAGTTCGGGATGCGACTTACCCGAGAAGTGGGTCTCCTGTAGAAATACGATGTCACCCCTAAGTTGTTTAAGGGACTGGAATAAAAAAGAGCGTTTACGTGGGCTGTTCAATCCCTTCGTGTTCAGGGTAATTATTCTAAGAACCATGATATTGAGGTGGAGCACAATTCCTGTGGGAGCGCATCAGCGGGACCCCTGGGGAGAGAGGGGAAAGGAAAGGGGAGGAAACCAGAGAAAGAGGGGGAGAAAGAGTAAGAGAACAGAGGAAGCATAGGCAAAGATTAGTACCAGTAACTAGATAACAGAGAAAATCCATTCTCACTGGTCGGACCCAAGGAAGAAGGAGACCCGCAGGTCCAGTTCGTCCGACGTCGACCTCGGAGGTCGAGTGGGGGGTGGATGAACCCGGCCGATCGGAGAGGAGACCGGGTCCCGTATGTGAACAAAATCAATTTAAATGTATATATTGCGGCTTATAGGCCGAAGGAGCTAACGGGGAAGGGAGGAGAGGGGGGGGGGAGTGGAAGGGGGTGAGCCGCATATTGCAATTAGAAGGCAGAAGAATCTAACAGGGGTGGGGGGAGAAGAGCAAATTCGAGGTAACTGAAGGTAAACGTGGTATGTCTATTACGAAGCAACAGTAGTAACATTGGGATCAGTTTAAATTAAGAAAAGAAGGTTCGGCCCAGTCGGGCCACCCGGGGCAGGAGCCCGCGCGGCCAGGCGCGTAGGCCCCTGCCCCGGGGCCCCGGGAAGGCCCACCCAGCACACAATCACCAAGGCAACAAGTGGTTAACAGCAGTTATACAGAGGGCTCCGCACCACCCATGGATCCCGGTGGAGCGCAGTGAGCCCCCCCGAGGACCATCAAGACCTCGCGCGGGAAACATGACCCCGCAAGGACATCAACAAATGCTGCATCATGTCTCTGGAGAGGCCCGGGAGGCCGGACCAACAGTGTTCCAGTTTGAGGAAGGGGCTGCGGGGGGAGGGGAGGTGTTGACTGGGGGAGGATGTTGGGATGCTTCTGGGGGACCGGAGATGTTCAATTGACGGAGTAGCTGAAGGGCCTCGTCAGGGGACCTGGCCGAGAGGAATTTGCCATCTGCCCTAACTTGGAGGGCAAAGGGAAAGCCCCACCGATATCTGATATTGTTGTCTCTCAGGGTTTTGGTTATGTCCTTTAGCTCCCTTCTTCTATTCAGCGTTACCGGTGACAGGTCCTGGAAGATCAAAAGATCGGAGCCTTCGAAAGGGATGATCGGAGACCTCCGGGCTTTGGCGTAGACTTGATCCTTAACGGCAAAATAGTGAAAACGTAGAATCACATCTCTTGGTGTTTTGGCGTCTTGTGATCTAGGACGCAAAGCTCTATGCGCCCTATCTAGGAGTAGCATGTCATCCGGAACGGAGGGGACGAGGGAGCGGAAGAGGCGGAGCAGGTAGGCCACGAGGTGGGTCTGCTCCACTGTCTCGGGGATATTACGTATTCGAAGATTGTTCCGGCGGCCTCTGTTGTCCATTTCTTCTTGTTTATCCGCTAGCAACATAACATCTGTGCGCACTTGAGTCATCTCTTGTTCCGATTCTTGCTGGAAGGCGATGAGCTCCTCTTGTTTTCTTTCAATGGCATCAACTCTGGAGCCCAGGCTGTCCACATCTGTTTTCAGGCCAGAGATAGCCTCCTGTACCTCCGCACGGATTGATTTTTTAATATTGCGCATTTCGGACAGCAGAAGGGCGACGTCCGCTTTTGTGGCGGGGGTAGAGGAAGAGTCGTCGTCTGAGTCCCGGTCAGAGGTGGGTAGAGGCGAGGGAGCTCTCCGGGCGGAGGCCGGAGCAGCATTCTTGAAATAGCCTACTAAATTATGGGCGTTCGACTTTTTCCCCCCTTTGGGCATTGTGGCGGAGAGAGGTGAGGTAGATTGGTAGTCAACACCTGGGTAGGTATGGGGGAACTCCTATGGCATTAGAAAGCACATACGGGATCAGGTGCGTTACATAGCGCGGTCACATGGCAGGCGGTTCACAGGGGTTGGCCCAGGCAGCCCGGCCGGGTGCGCTGTAGCGTGCAGGTACTCCCCCAGGTCCCAGCAGATTAGGGATCTTCTGATGGATGAGGTCTCCTCCCAGGTCACCCAGAGTGCAGCGGCTGTAGCATATGTGGGTAGGGGGAATGGCGCCTGGAGGATGTCTCGAGTGGTCTCGGAGTGTATAGGCACACGGTTGCTTTACAAATCCTAGGTGTCCCTATAGGGGGTAACAAGACCCGTAGTAGGACGTGATCAAGGGGGGGTGGGTACAGCGTGTGCAGGGAAGTGTATTTCCTCAGTAGTTGCACCGTTACACGCTGAGTCACCCCGTCTTTTTGTTGCGTAGGGCTATGCTGCTGGTCTGGGGTGCGATGCTGACGAGGTGTGTGCGGGCCGGGCGGCCTGGGTCTGCGGGAGCTCTGCCCAGTAATATAATAAAATCGAGAGATAATGAGCGAGGGGATAGGCGGCCCTCCAGCCACGGGAACCTGCGCCCTGATACACTCTGCCGTAGTGCAGGACTGTGCACCGAGTGTGAGTCCCGGGGTCCAGGTCAGGGGCGCTAAAAGTTGAGGAATGCAGCACAGGGCTCTAGGGCCGTAGTGGGTCTCCCCTAAAATGGCCGCCCGCCAGGCAGGCTGGTGTTCGGCCTGGACCCCAGCCGGGGAGGCAAGTAGAGTCAGCGGGGGGAGGGGGGGCACAGCGTCTCGGTCGGTGGACCAGTATGGGGGAAGGGGTCGGAAGCCCGATCCGCGGTGGTCGTGGGCTCTGGCTGGCCGGTGATGGGATTGAGATCCTGGCCTTTAGGCGGCTGGCAGGCCGCAGCTCGCGGGAGTCCTCAGCGGGCTGTGTCCGGCTCCTATGAGGAGATCGATGTGGGTAGGGGTAGCGGGGTAGCGGGGAGAGAGGGAAGAGGTCTCCGGGGCTGCGCTGAGAAGAACCAGCGCGAGACTCACCCGCCGCGTGTGGCCGCCGTCACTCCCAGTCCCGGTGATAGCTGCGGGGGATCCGGAGGGCCTCAGCTCGGGGGGATTCCACCGCCTCTCCTGTTCCCGATCTTCACCGGGTCGTGAGGAGCACGTCACCCCGGGCTACGCCGACAACAGGTCTGCACAACTTTGGGGGGGAGATCCGTACTCCAGCCCCCGGCTTCTGATGGAGGGGAAGGCCGCAGCCTGCAGGAACCCTTACAAGGGCTCCCCGGCTCCGCGACCGAGATCCCCCCGTCCCAGGTATTAAAGGTATTCGGTGCCACTGTTTGTGGATTTCTAGGAGACAAAAGGGCTCTTTTAATCGGAGGTATATGAGCAGGGTAGCAGGAGCTCATACAGATCGCCTCCTCTCAGCTCTTCAGCCAGGCCACGCCCCCATAATGTTCTTATTTTATATAAGCAATTCTGTAGACTCTCTACTCTTAAAATTTAGCAAAAAATGAACATTTCAAAATATTTAGAATTTCTTCTTAAAATTATAGGAACTTAAATAAAATGTTTCCCTGAGTTGATAGAAGCTTATTCTAATGCCTGGTTTAAGCACAGGTCCTTATAAAGTTATGGTGCTATGTGAAATACTCTGTAGGGCTTGTACATTTAAAATTTAGCTAAAAATAAAATTTCTATATTTATTCTGGGCATAAGTGTGTGTGCTTCTGTGTGTGTGTCTGTATATTACTCTGGGTATGACTCTGTGTATGACTCTAATTATGACTCTGGGTCTGACCCTGGGTATATCTTTATGTGACTCCAGGTTTACCTGTGCTTGACTCTGCGTTTGACTATGTGTGATTTTGGGCATGTCTGGACATGTCTTGGCATGTCTGGACATGTCTGGGCATGTCTAGACATGTCTGGACATGTCTGGGCATGTATTGGCATGTCTGGACATGTCTGGGCATCTCTAGACATGTCTGGTCATGTCTGGGAATGACTGGAAAACTGATATCTCTAGTTCTGGTCATAGTAGAGACAAACTGCCAGTGTCCACCGAAAGGGGAGAGTCCCAGCTATTTAAGTTTACCCTCAGAAATACTGTAAGTCAGGCAGTTCCTGAGATACCTAGGTGGGATAACAGGTTTGGACCAGGACCACTGCATTGAAGTCAGATATCTCCGATTCCCTAGAGCCAATTTTTAATAATCTAGTACTCTTAGAAAAAGGGGACCCTCAGGTGTTTGCCTAAGACCCATATACCCCTGGTGCCCTTAGGCAAATGCCCATTGAGACCATACAAAAATAAGGCCCTGATTTGGGCACATCTTGGCATGACTTTAGTTATGACCAGGAACATGTCTGTACAAGACTCTGGGTACATCTGGGCATGACTCTAAATGTGACTTTGTTTGACTCTAGATGTGAGAATATAATCTTTAAATGTAGCTGAAAATGAAAATTTCTAAATATTAAAAATTTCTTCTTGAAATGATAGGAATTTTAATACAATGTTCCCCTGAGTTGATAGAAGCTGGTTCTGATGCCTGGTTTAAGCACATGACCTAATAATGTTATAGAGTTATATTAAAAATTCTTAAGGTCCTGAACCCTTAAAATTTGGCTGTAAATTAAAATTTCAACATTTTCCAAATTTCAATTTAAAATTATAGGAACTTTAATAAAATGTTCCCCATAGTTGATAGAAGCTGATTCTGATGCCTGGTTTAAGCACTGGACCTAATAATGTGACAAAGTTACATTAGCAATTATGGTGACCCTCTACTCTTAAACTCTGGTAAAAATGAAAATTTCTAAATATACAGAATTTAGACTTAAAATTATAAGAACTTAAATAAAATGTTTACTTGAGTTGATACAGAGGATTCTGATGCGTGGTTTAAGCACTGGACCTAATAATGTTCTTATTTTATATTAGCAATTCTGTAGACTCTCTACTCTTAAAATTTAGCAGAAAATGAACATTTCAAAATATTTAGAATTTCTTCTTAAAATTATAGGAACTTAAATAAAATATTTCCCTGAGTTGATAGAAGCTTATTCTAATGCCTGGTTTAAGCACAGGTCCTTATAATGTTATGGTGCTATGTGAAATACTCTGTAGGGCTTGTACATTTAAAATTTAGCTAAAAATGAAAATTTTAAAAATGTCAAAATTTCTATATTTATTCTGGGCATAAGTGTGTGTGCTTCTGTGTGTGTCTGTATATTACTCTGGGTATGACTCTAATTATGACTCTGGGTCTGACCCTGGGTATATCTTTATGTGACTCCAGGTTTACCTGTGCTTGACTCTGCGTTTGACTATGTGTGATTCTGGGCATGTCTGGACATGTCTGGGCATGTCTTGGCATGTCTGGGCATGTCTTGGCATGTCTGGACATGTCTGGGCATCTCTAGACATGTCTGGTCATGTCTGGGAATGACTGGAAAACTGATATCTCTAGTTCTGGTCATAGTAGAGACAAACTGCCAGTGTCCACCGAAAGGGGAGAGTCCCAGCTATTTAAGTTTACCCTCAGAAATACTGTAAGTCAGGCAGTTCCTGAGATACCTAGGTGGGATAACAGGTTTGGACCAGGACCACTGCATTGAAGTCAGATATCTCCGATTCCCTAGAGCCAATTTTTAATAATCTAGTACTCTTAGAAAAAGGGGACCCTCAGGTGTTTGCCTAAGACCCATATACCCCTGGTGCCCTTAGGCAAATGCCCATTGAGACCATACAAAAATAAGGCCCTGATTTGGGCACATCTTGGCATGACTTTAGTTATGACCAGGAACATGTCTGTACAAGACTCTGGGTACATCTGGGCATGACTCTAAATGTGACTTTGTTTGACTCTAGTTGTGAGAATATAATCTTTAAATGTAGCTGAAAATGAAAATTTCTAAATATTAAGAATTTCTTCTTGAAATGATAGGAATTTTAATAAAATGTTCCCCTGAGTTGATAGAAGCTGGTTCTGATGCCTGGTTTAAGCACATGACCTAATAATGTTATAGAGTTATATTAAAAATTCTTAAGGTCCTGAACCCTTAAAATTTGGCTGTAAATTAAAATTTCAACATTTTCCAAATTTCAATTTAAAATTATAGGAACTTTAATAAAATGTTCCCCATAGTTGATAGAAGCTGATTCTGATGCCTGGTTTAAGCACTGGACCTAATAATGTGACGATGTTACATTAGCAATTCTGGTCACCCTCTACTCTTAAACTCTGGTAAAAATGAAAATTTCTAAATATACAGAATTTAGACTTAAAATTATATGAACTTAAATAAAATGTTTACTTGAGTTGATAAAGAGGATTCTGATGCCTGGTTTAAGCACTGGACCTAATAATGTTCTTATTTTATATTAGCAATTCTGTAGACTCTCTACTCTTAAAATTTAGCAGAAAATGAACATTTCAAAATATTTAGAATTTCTTCTTAAAATTATAGGAGCTTAAATAAAATGTTTCCCTGAGTTGATAGAAGCTTATTCTAATGCCTGGTTTAAGCACAGGTCCTTATAATGTTATGGTGCTATGTGAAATACTCTGTAGGGCTTGTACATTTAAAATTTAGCTAAAAATGAAAATTTTAAAAATGTCAAAATTTCTATATTTATTCTGGGCATAAGTGTGTGTGCTTCTGTGTGTGTCTGTATATTACTCTGGGTATGACTCTGGGTATGACTCTAATTATGACTCTGGGTCTGACCCTGGGTATATCTTTATGTGACTCCAGGTTTACCTGTGCTTGACTCTGCGTTTGACTATGTGTGATTCTGGGCATGTCTGGACATGTCTGGGCATCTCTAGACATGTCTGGACATGTCTGGGCATGTCTTGGCATGTCTGGACATGTCTGGGCATCTCTAGACATGTCTGGTCATGTCTGGGAATGACTGGAAAACTGATATCTCTAGTTCTGGTCATATTAGAGACAAACTGCCAGTGTCCACCGAAAGGGGAGAGTCCCAGCTATTTAAGTTTACCCTCAGAAATACTGTAAGTCAGGCAGTTCCTGAGATACCTAGGTGGGATAACAGGTTTGGACCAGGACCACTGCATTGAAGTCAGATATCTCCGATTCCCTAGAGCCAATTTTTAATAATCTAGTACTCTTAGAAAAAGGGGACCCTCAGGTGTTTGCCTAAAACCCATATACTCCTTGTGCCCTTAGGCAAATTCCCATTGAGACCATACAAAAATAAGGCCCTGATTTGGGCACATCTTGGCATGACTTTAGTTATGACCAGGAACATGTCTGTACAAGACTCTGGGTACATCTGGGCATGACTCTAAATGTGACTTTGTTTGACTCTAGATGTGAGAATATAATCTTTAAATGTAGCTGAAAATGAAAATTTCTAAATATTAAGAATTTCTTCTTGAAATGATAGGATTTTTCATAAAATGTCCCCTGAGTTGATAGAAGCTGGTTCTGATGCCTGGTTTAAGCACATGACCTAATAATGTTATAGAGTTATATTAAAAATTCTTAAGGTCCTGAACCCTTAAAATTTGGCTGTAAATTCAAATTTCAAAATTTTCCAAATTTCGATTTAAAATTATAGGAACTTTAATAAAATGTTCCCCATAGTTGATAGAAGCTGATTCTGATGCCTTGTTTAAGCACTGGACCTAATAATGTGACGATGTTACATTAGCAATTCTGGTGACCCTCTACTCTTAAACTCTGGTAAAAATGAAAATTTCTAAATATACAGAATTTAGACTTAAAATTATAAGAACTTAAATAAAATATTTACTTGAGTTGATAAAGAGGATTCTGATGCCTGGTTTAAGCACTGGACCTAATAATGTTCTTATTTTATATAAGCAATTCTGTAGACTCTCTACTCTTAAAATTTAGCAAAAAATGAACATTTCAAAATATTTAGAATTTCTTCTTAAAATTATAGGAACTTAAATAAAATGTTTCCCTGAGTTGATAGAAGCTTATTCTAATGCCTGGTTTAAGCACAGGTCCTTATAATGTTATGGTGCTATGTGAAATACTCTGTAGGGCTTGTACATTTAAAATTTAGCTAAAAATAAAAATTTTAAAAATGTAAAAATTTCTATATTTATTCTGGGCATAAGTGTGTGTGCTTCTCTGTGTGTGTCTGTATATTACTCTGGGTATGACTCTGGGTATGACTCTAATTATGACTCTGGGTCTGACCCTGGGTATATCTTTATGTGACTCCAGGTTTACCTGTGCTTGACTCTGCGTTTGACTATGTGTGATTTTGGGCATGTCTGGACATGTCTGGGCATGTCTAGACATGTCTGGGAATGTCTAGACATGTCTGGACATGTCTGGGCATGTATTGGCATGTCTGGACATGTCTGGGCATCTCTAGACATGTCTGGTCATGTCTGGGAATGACTGGAAAACTGATATCTCTAGTTCTGGTCATAGTAGAGACAAACTGCCAGTGTCCACCGAAAGGGGAGAGTCCCAGCTATTTAAGTTTACCCTCAGAAATACTGTAAGTCAGGCAGTTCCTGAGATACCTAGGTGGGATAACAGGTTTGGACCAGGACCACTGCATTGAAGTCAGATATCTCCGATTCCCTAGAGCCAATTTTTAATAATCTAGTACTCTTAGAAAAAGGGGACCCTCAGGTGTTTGCCTAAAACCAATATACCCATGGTGCCCTTAGGCAAATGCCCATTGAGACCATACAAAAATAAGGCCCTGATTTGGGCACATCTTGGCATGACTTTAGTTATGACCAGGAACATGTCTGTACAAGACTCTGGGTACATCTGGGCATGACTCTAAATGTGACTTTGTTTGACTCTAGATGTGAGAATATAATCTTTAAATGTAGCTGAAAATGAAAATTTCTAAATATTAAGAATTTCTTCTTGAAATGATAGGAATTTTAATAAAATGTCCCCTGAGTTGATAGAAGCTGGTTCTGATGCCTGGTTTAAGCACATGACCTAATAATGTTATAGAGTTATATTAAAAATTCTTAAGGTCCTGAACCCTTAAAATTTGGCTGTAAATTAAAATTTCAAAATTTTCCAAATTTCGATTTAAAATTATAGGAACTTTAATAAAAATGTTCCCCATAGTTGATAGAAGCTGATTCTGATGCCTGGTTTAAGCACTGGACCTAATAATGTGACGATGTTACATTAGCAATTCTGGTGACCCTCTACTCTTAAACTCTGGTAAAAATGAAAATTTCTAAATATACAGAATTTAGACTTAAAATTATAAGAACTTAAATAAAATATTTACTTGAGTTGATACAGAGGATTCTGATGCCTGGTTTAAGCACTGGACCTAATAATGTTCTTATTTTATATTAGCAATTCTGTAGACTCTCTACTCTTAAAATTTAGCAGAAAATAAACATTTCAAAATATTTAGAATTTCTTCTTAAAATTATAGGAACTTAAATAAAATGTTTCCCTGAGTTGATAGAAGCTTATTCTAATGCCTGGTTTAAGCACAGGTCCTTATAATGTTATGGTGCTATGTGAAATACTCTGTAGGGCTTGTACATTTAAAATTTAGCTAAAAATGAAAATTTTAAAAATGTCAAAATTTCTATATTTATTCTGGGCATAAGTGTGTGTGCTTCTGTGTGTGTCTGTATATTACTCTGGGTATGACTCTAATTATGACTCTGGGTCTGACCCTGGGTATATCTTTATGTGACTCCAGGTTTACCTGTGCTTGACTCTGCGTTTGACTATGTGTGATTCTAGGCATGTCTGGACATGTCTGGGCATGTCTTGGCATGTCTGGACATGTCTGGGCATGTCTAGACATGTCTGGACATGTCTGGGCATGTCTTGGCATGTCTGGACATGTCTGGGCATCTCTAGACATGTCTGGTCATATCTGGGAATGACTGGAAAACTGATATCTCTAGTTCTGGTCATAGTAGAGACAAACTGCCAGTGTCCACCGAAAGGGGAGAGTCCCAGCTATTTAAGTTTACCCTCAGAAATACTGTAAGTCAGGCAGTTCCTGAGATACCTAGGTGGGATAACAGGTTTGGACCAGGACCACTGCATTGAAGTCAGATATCTCCGATTCCCTAGAGCCAATTTTTAATAATCTAGTACTCTTAGAAAAAGGGGACCCTCAGGTGTTTGCCTAAGACCCATATACCCCTGGTGCCCTTAGGCAAATGCCCTTTGAGACCATACAAAAATAAGGCCCTGATTTGGGCACATCTTGGCATGACTTTAGTTATGACCAGGAACATGTCTGTACAAGACTCTGGGTACATCTGGGCATGACTCTAAATGTGACTTTGTTTGACTCTAGATGTGAGAATATAATCTTTAAATGTAGCTGAAAATGAAAATTTCTAAATATTAAGAATTTCTTCTTGAAATGATAAGAATTTTAATCAAATGTTCCCCTGAGTTGATAGAAGCTGGTTCTGATGCCTGGTTTAAGCACATGACCTAATAATGTTATAGAGTTATATTAAAAATTCTTAAGGTCCTGAACCCTTAAAATTTGGCTGTAAATTAAAATTTCAACATTTTCCAAATTTCAATTTAAAATTATAGGAACTTTAATAAAATGTTCCCCATAGTTGATAGAAGCTGATTCTGATGCCTGGTTTAAGCACTGGACCTAATAATGTGACGATGTTACATTAGCAATTCTGGTGACCCTCTACTCTTAAACTCTGGTAAAAATGAAAATTTCTAAATATACAGAATTTAGACTTAAAATTATAAGAACTTAAATAAAATATTTACTTGAGTTGATAAAGAGGATTCTGATGCCTGGTTTAAGCACTGGACCTAATAATGTTCTTATTTTATATAAGCAATTCTGTAGACTCTCTACTCTTAAAATTTAGCAGAAAATGAACATTTCAAAATATTTAGAATTTCTTCTTAAAATTATAGGAACTTAAATAAAATGTTTCCCTGAGTTGATAGAAGCTTATTCTAATGCCTGGTTTAAGCACAGGTCCTTATAATGTTATGGTGCTATGTGAAATACTCTGTAGGGCTTGTACATTTAAAATTTAGCTAAAAATAAAAAATTTAAAAATGTCAAAATTTCTATATTTATTCTGGGCATAAGTGTGTGTGCTTCTGTGTGTGTGTCTGTATATTACTCTGGGTATGACTCTGGGTATGACTCTAATTATGACTCTGGGTCTGACCCTGGGTATATCTTTATGTGACTCCAGGTTTACCTGTGCTTGACTCTGCGTTTGACTATGTGTGATTCTGGGCATGTCTGGACATGTCTGGGCATGTCTTGGCATGTCTGGACATGTCTGGGCATGTCTAGACATGTCTGGACATGTCTGGGCATGTATTGGCATGTCTGGACATGTCTGGGCATCTCTAGACATGTCTGGTCATGTCTGGGAATGACTGGAAAACTGATATCTCTAGTTCTGGTCATAGTAGAGACAAACTGCCAGTGTCCACCGAAAGGGGAGAGTCCCAGCTATTTAAGTTTACCCTCAGAAATACTGTAAGTCAGGCAGTTCCTGAGATACCTAGGTGGGATAACAGGTTTGGACCAGGACCACTGCATTGAAGTTAGATATCTCCGATTCCCTAGAGCCAATTTTTAATAATCTAGTACTCTTAGAAAAAGGGGACCCTCAGGTGTTTGCCTAAGACCCATATACCCCTGGTGCCCTTAGGCAAATGCCCATTGAGACCATACAAAAATAAGGCCCTGATTTGGGCACATCTTGGCATGACTTTAGTTATGACCAGGAACATGTCTGTACAAGACTCTGGGTACATCTGGGCATGACTCTAAATGTGACTTTGTTTGACTCTAGATGTGAGAATATAATCTTTAAATGTAGCTGAAAATGAAAATTTCTAAATATTAAGAATTTCTTCTTGAAATGATAGGAATTTTAATCAAATGTTCCCCTGAGTTGATAGAAGCTGGTTCTGATGCCTGGTTTAAGCACATGACCTAATAATGTTATAGAGTTATATTAAAAATTCTTAGGGTCCTGAACCCTTAAAATTTGGCTGTAAATTAAAATTTCAACATTTTCCAAATTTTAATTTAAAATTATAGGAACTTTAATAAAATGTTCCCCATAGTTGATAGAAGCTGATTCTGATGCCTGGTTTAAGCACTGGACCTAATAATGTGACGATGTTACATTAGCAATTCTGGTGACCCTCTACTCTTAAACTCTGGTAAAAATGAAAATTTCTAAATATACAGAATTTAGACTTAAAATTATAAGAACTTAAATAAAATGTTTACTTGAGTTGATACAGAGGATTCTGATGCCTGGTTTAAGCACTGGACCTAATAATGTTCTTATTTTATATTAGCAATTCTGTAGACTCTCTACTCTTAAAATTTAGCAGAAAATGAACATTTCAAAATATTTAGAATTTCTTCTTAAAATTATAGGAACTTAAATAAAATGTTTCCCTCAGTTGATAGAAGCTTATTCTAATGCCTGGTTTAAGCACAGGTCCTTATAATGTTATGGTGCTATGTGAAATACTCTGTAGGGCTTGTACATTTAAAATTTAGCTAAAAATGAAAATTTTAAAAATGTCAAAATTTCTATATTTATTCTGGGCATAAGTGTGTGTGTTTCTGTGTGTGTCTGTATATTACTCTGGGTATGACTCTGGGTATGACTCTAATAATGACTCTGGGTCTGACCCTGGGTATATCTTTATGTGACTCCAGGTTTACCTGTGCTTGACTCTGCGTTTGACTATGTGTGATTCTGGGCATGTCTGGACATGTCTGGGCATGTCTTGGCATGTCTGGACATGTCTGGGCATCTCTAGACATGTCTGGTCATGTCTGGGCATGTCTTGGCATGTCTGGACATGTCTGGGCATCTCTAGACATGTCTGGTCATGTCTGGGAATGACTGGAAAACTGATATCTCTAGTTCTGGTCATAGTAGAGACAAACTGCCAGTGTCCACCGAAAGGGGAGAGTCCCAGCTATTTAAGTTTACCCTCAGAAATACTGTAAGTCAGGCAGTTCCTGAGATACCTAGGTGGGATAACAGGTTTGGACCAGGACCACTGCATTGAAGTCAGATATCTCCGATTCCCTAGAGCCAATTTTTAATAATCTAGTACTCTTAAAAAAAGGGGACCCTCAGGTGTTTGCCTAAGACCCATATACCCCTGGTGCCCTTAGGCAAATGCCCATTGAGACCATACAAAAATAAGGCTCTGATTTGGGCACATCTTGGCATGACTTTAGTTATGACCAGGAACATGTCTGTACAAGACTCTGGGTACATCTGGGCATGACTCTAAATGTGACTTTGTTTGACTCTAGATGTGAGAATATAATCTTTAAATGTAGCTGAAAATGAAAATTTCTAAATATTAAGAATTTCTTCTTGAAATGATAGGAATTTTAATCAAATGTTCCCCTGAGTTGATAGAAGCTGGTTCTGATGCCTGGTTTAAGCACATGACCTAATAATGTTATAGAGTTATATTAAAAATTCTTAAGGTCCTGAACCCTTAAAATTTGGCTGTAAATTAAAATTTCAACATTTTCCAAATTTCAATTTAAAATTATAGGAACTTTAATAAAATGTTCCCCATAGTTGATAGAAGCTGATTCTGATGCCTGGTTTAAGCACTGGACCTAATAATGTGACGATGTTACATTAGCAATTCTGGTGACCCTCTACTCTTAAACTCTGGTAAAAATGAAAATTTCTAAATATACAGAATTTAGACTTAAAATTATAAGAACTTAAATAAAATATTTACTTGAGTTGATAAAGAGGATTCTGATGCCTGGTTTAAGCACTGGACCTAATAATGTTCTTATTTTATATAAGCAATTCTGTAGACTCTCTACTCTTAAAATTTAGCAGAAAATGAACATTTCAAAATATTTAGAATTTCTTCTTAAAATTATAGGAACTTAAATAAAATGTTTCCCTGAGTTGATAGAAGCTTATTCTAATGCCTGGTTTAAGCACAGGTCCTTATAATGTTATGGTGCTATGTGAAATACTCTGTAGGGCTTGTACATTTAAAATTTAGCTAAAAATAAAAAATTTAAAAATGTCAAAATTTCTATATTTATTCTGGGCATAAGTGTGTGTGCTTCTGTGTGTGTGTCTGTATATTACTCTGGGTATGACTCTGGGTATGACTCTAATTATGACTATGGGTCTGACCCTGGGTATATCTTTATGTGACTCCAGGTTTACCTGTGCTTGACTCTGCGTTTGACTATGTGTGATTCTGGGCATGTCTGGACATGTCTGGGCATGTCTTGGCATGTCTGGACATGTCTGGGCATGTCTAGACATGTCTGGACATGTCTGGGCATGTATTGGCATGTCTGGACATGTCTGGGCATCTCTAGACATGTCTGGTCATGTCTGGGAATGACTGGAAAACTGATATCTCTAGTTCTGGTCATAGTAGAGACAAACTGCCAGTGTCCACCGAAAGGGGAGAGTCCCAGCTATTTAAGTTTACCCTCAGAAATACTGTAAGTCAGGCAGTTCCTGAGATACCTAGGTGGGATAACAGGTTTGGACCAGGACCACTGCATTGAAGTCAGATATCTCCGATTCCCTAGAGCCAATTTTTAATAATCTAGTACTCTTAGAAAAAGGGGACCCTCAGGTTTTTGCCTAAGACCCATATACCCCTGGTGCCCTTAGGCAAATGCCCATTGAGACCATACAAAAATAAGGCCCTGATTTGGGCACATCTTGGCATGACTTTAGTTATGACCAGGAACATGTCTGTACAAGACTCTGGGTACATCTGGGCATGACTCTAAATGTGACTTTGTTTGACTCTAGATGTGAGAATATAATCTTTAAATGTAGCTGAAAATGAAAATTTCTAAATATTAAGAATTTCTTCTTGAAATGATAGGAATTTTAATAAAATGTTCCCCTGAGTTGATAGAAGCTGGTTCTGATGCCTGGTTTAAGCAAATGACCTAATAATGTTATAGAGTTATATTAAAAATTCTTAAGGTCCTGAACCCTTAAAATTTGGCTGTAAATTAAAATTTCAACATTTTCCAAATTTCAATTTAAAATTATAGGAACTTTAATAAAATGTTCCCCATAGTTGATAGAAGCTGATTCTGATGCCTGGTTTAAGCACTGGACCTAATAATGTGACGATGTTACATTAGCAATTCTGGTGACCCTCTACTCTTAAACTCTGGTAAAAATGAAAATTTCTAAATATACAGAATTTAGACTTAAAATTATAAGAACTTAAATAAAATGTTTACTTGAGTTGATACAGAGGATTCTGATGCCTGGTTTAAGCACTGGACCTAATAATGTTCTTATTTTATATTAGCAATTCTGTAGACTCTCTACTCTTAAAATTTAGCAGAAAATGAACATTTCAAAATATTTAGAATTTCTTCTTAAAATTATAGGAACTTAAATAAAATGTTTCCCTGAGTTGATAGAAGCTTATTCTAATGCCTGGTTTAAGCACAGGTCCTTATAATGTTATGGTGCTATGTGAAATACTCTGTAGGGCTTGTACATTTAAAATTTAGCTAAAAATGAACATTTTAAAAATGTCAAAATTTCTATATTTATTCTGGGCATAAGTGTGTGTGCTTTTGTGTGTGTCTCTATATTACTCTGGGTATGACTCTAATTATGACTCTGGGTCTGACCCTGGGTATATCTTTATGTGACTCCAGGTTTACCTGTGCTTGACTCTGCGTTTGACTATGTGTGATTCTGGGCATGTCTGGACATGTCTGGGCATGTCTGGGCATGTCTGGACATGTCTGGGCATGTCTAGACATGTCTGGACATGTCTGGGCATGTATTGGCATGTCTGGACATGTCTGGGCATCTCTAGACATGTCTGGTCATGTCTGGGAATGACTGGAAAACTGATATCTCTAGTTCTGGTCATAGTAGAGACAAACTGCCAGTGTCCACCGAAAGGGGAGAGTCCCAGCTATTTAAGTTTACCCTCAGAAATACTGTAAGTCAGGCAGTTCCTGAGATACCTAGGTGGGATAACAGGTTTGGACCAGGACCACTGCATTGAAGTTAGATATCTCCGATTCCCTAGAGCCAATTTTTAATAATCTAGTACTCTTAGAAAAAGGGGACCCTCAGGTGTTTGCCTAAGACCCATATACCCCTGGTGCCCTTAGGCAAATGCCCAGTGAGACCATACAAAAATAAGGCCCTGATTTGGGCACATCTTGGCATGACTTTAGTTATGACCAGGAACATGTCTGTACAAGACTCTGGGTACATCTGGGCATGACTCTAAATGTGACTTTGTTTGACTCTAGATGTGAGAATATAATCTTTAAATGTAGCTGAAAATGAAAATTTCTAAATATTAAGAATTTCTTCTTGAAATGATAGGAATTTTAATAAAATGTTCCCCTGAGTTGATAGAAGCTGGTTCTGATGCCTGGTTTAAGCACATGACCTAATAATGTTATAGAGTTATATTAAAAATTCTTAGGGTCCTGAACCCTTAAAATTTGGCTGTAAATTAAAATTTCAACATTTTCCAAATTTTAATTTAAAATTATAGGAACTTTAATAAAATGTTCCCCATAGTTGATAGAAGCTGATTCTGATGCCTGGTTTAAGCACTGGACCTAATAATGTGACGATGTTACATTAGCAATTCTGGTGACCCTCTACTCTTAAACTCTGGTAAAAATGAAAATTTCTAAATATACAGAATTTAGACTTAAAATTATAAGAACTTAAATAAAATGTTTACTTGAGTTGATACAGAGGATTCTGATGCCTGGTTTAAGCACTGGACCTAATAATGTTCTTATTTTATATTAGCAATTCTGTAGACTCTCTACTCTTAAAATTTAGCAGAAAATGAACATTTCAAAATATTTAGAATTTCTTCTTAAAATTATAGGAACTTAAATAAAATGTTTCCCTGAGTTGATAGAAGCTTATTCTAATGCCTGGTTTAAGCACAGGTCCTTATAATGTTATGGTGCTATGTGAAATACTCTGTAGGGCTTGTACATTTAAAATTTAGCTAAAAATGAACATTTTAAAAATGTCAAAATTTCTATATTTATTCTGGGCATAAGTGTGTGTGCTTCTGTGTGTGTCTGTATATTACTCTGGGTATGACTCTAATAATGACTCTGCGTCTGACCCTGGGTATATCTTTATGTGACTCCAGGTTTACCTGTGCTTGACTCTGCGTTTGACTATGTGTGATTCTGGGCATGTCTGGACATGTCTGGGCATGTCTGGGCATGTCTGGACATGTCTGGGCATGTCTAGACATGTCTGGACATGTCTGGGCATGTATTGGCATGTCTGGACATGTCTGGGCATCTCTAGACATGTCTGGTCATGTCTGGGAATGACTGGAAAACTGATATCTCTAGTTCTGGTCATAGTAGAGACAAACTGCCAGTGTCCACCGAAAGGGGAGAGTCCCAGCTATTTAAGTTTACCCTCAGAAATACTGTAAGTCAGGCAGTTCCTGAGATACCTAGGTGGGATAACAGGTTTGGACCAGGACCACTGCATTGAAGTTAGATATCTCCGATTCCCTAGAGCCAATTTTTAATAATCTAGTACTCTTAGAAAAAGGGGACCCTCAGGTGTTTGCCTAAGACCCATATACCCCTGGTGCCCTTAGGCAAATGCCCAGTGAGACCATACAAAAATAAGGCCCTGATTTGGGCACATCTTGGCATGACTTTAGTTATGACCAGGAACATGTCTGTACAAGACTCTGGGTACATCTGGGCATGACTCTAAATGTGACTTTGTTTGACTCTAGATGTGAGAATATAATCTTTAAATGTAGCTGAAAATGAAAATTTCTAAATATTAAGAATTTCTTCTTGAAATGATAGGAATTTTAATAAAATGTTCCCCTGAGTTGATAGAAGCTGGTTCTGATGCCTGGTTTAAGCACATGACCTAATAATGTTATAGAGTTATATTAAAAATTCTTAGGGTCCTGAACCCTTAAAATTTGGCTGTAAATTAAAATTTCAACATTTTCCAAATTTTAATTTAAAATTATAGGAACTTTAATAAAATGTTCCCCATAGTTGATAGAAGCTGATTCTGATGCCTGGTTTAAGCACTGGACCTAATAATGTGACGATGTTACATTAGCAATTCTGGTGACCCTCTACTCTTAAACTCTGGTAAAAATGAAAATTTCTAAATATACAGAATTTAGACTTAAAATTATAAGAACTTAAATAAAATGTTTACTTGAGTTGATACAGAGGATTCTGATGCCTGGTTTAAGCACTGGACCTAATAATGTTCTTATTTTATATTAGCAATTCTGTAGACTCTCTACTCTTAAAATTTAGCAGAAAATGAACATTTCAAAATATTTAGAATTTCTTCTTAAAATTATAGGAACTTAAATAAAATGTTTCCCTGAGTTGATAGAAGCTTATTCTAATGCCTGGATTAAGCACAGGTCCTTATAATGTTATGGTGCTATGTGAAATACTCTGTAGGGCTTGTACATTTAAAATTTAGCTAAAAATGAAAATTTTAAAAATGTCAAAATTTCTATATTTATTCTGGGCATAAGTGTGTGTGCTTCTGTGTGTGTCTGTATATTACTCTGGGTATGACTCTAATAATGACTCTGCGTCTGACCCTGGGTATATCTTTATGTGACTCCAGGTTTACCTGTGCTTGACTCTGCGTTTGACTATGTGTGATTCTGGGCATGTCTGGACATGTCTGGGCATGTCTTGGCATGTCTGGACATGTCTGGGCATCTCTAGACATGTCTGGTCATGTCTGGGCATGTCTTGGCATGTCTGGACATGTCTGGGCATCTCTAGACATGTCTGGTCATGTCTGGGAATGACTGGAAAACTGATATCTCTAGTTCTGGTCATAGTAGAGACAAACTGCCAGTGTCCACCGAAAGGGGAGAGTCCCAGCTATTTAAGTTTACCCTCAGAAATACTGTAAGTCAGGCAGTTCCTGAGATACCTAGGTGGGATAACAGGTTTGGACCAGGACCACTGCATTGAAGTCAGATATCTCCGATTCCCTAGAGCCAATTTTTAATAATCTAGTACTCTTAGAAAAAGGGGACCCTCAGGTGTTTGCCTAAGACCCATATACCCCTGGTGCCCTTAGGCAAATGCCCATTGAGACCATACAAAAATAAGGCCCTGATTTGGGCACATCTTGGCATGACTTTAGTTATGACCAGGAACATGTCTGTACAAGACTCTGGGTACATCTGGGCATGACTCTAAATGTGACTTTGTTTGACTCTAGATGTGAGAATATAATCTTTAAATGTAGCTGAAAATGAAAATTTCTAAATATTAAGAATTTCTTCTTGAAATGATAGGAATTTTAATCAAATGTTCCCCGGAGTTGATAGAAGCTGGTTCTGATGCCTGGTTTAAGCACATGACCTAATAATGTTATAGAGTTATATTAAAAATTCTTAAGGTCCTGAACCCTTAAAATTTGGCTGTAAATTAAAATTTCATAATTTTCCAAATTTCGATTTAAAATTATAGGAACTTTAATAAAATGTTCCCCATAGTTGATAGAAGCTGATTCTGATGCCTGGTTTAAGCACTGGACCTAATAATGTGACGATGTTACATTAGTAATTCTGGTGACCCTCTACTCTTAAACTCTGGTAAAAATGAAAATTTCTAAATATACAGAATTTAGACTTAAAATTATAAGAACTTAAATAAAATGTTTACTTGAGTTGATACAGAGGATTCTGATGCCTGGTTTAAGCACTGGACCTAATAATGTTCTTATTTTATATTAGCAATTCTGTAGACTCTCTACTCTTAAAATTTAGCAGAAAATAAACATTTCAAAATATTTAGAATTTCTTCTTAAAATTATAGGAACTTAAATAAAATGTTTCCCTGAGTTGATAGAAGCTTATTCTAATGCCTGGTTTAAGCACAGGTCCTTATAATGTTATGGTGCTATGTGAAATACTCTGTAGGGCTTGTACATTTAAAATTTAGCTAAAAATGAAAATTTTAAAAATGTCAAAATTTCTATATTTATTCTGGGCATAAGTGTGTGTGCTTCTGTGTGTGTCTGTATATTACTCTGGGTATGACTCTGGGTATGACTCTAATTATGACTCTGGGTCTGACCCTGGGTATATCTTTATGTGACTCCAGGTTTACCTGTGCTTGACTCTGCGTTTGACTATGTGTGATTCTGGGCATGTCTGGACATGTCTGGGCATCTCTAGACATGTCTGGACATGTCTGGGCATGTCTTGGCATGTCTGGACATGTCTGGGCATCTCTAGACATGTCTGGTCATGTCTGGGAATGACTGGAAAACTGATATCTCTAGTTCTGGTCACAGTAGAGACAAACTGCCAGTGTCCACCGAAAGGGGAGAGTCCCAGCTATTTAAGTTTACCCTCAGAAATACTGTAAGTCAGGCAGTTCCTGAGATACCTAGGTGGGATAACAGGTTTGGACCAGGACCACTGCATTGAAGTCAGATATCTCCGATTCCCTTGAGCCAATTTTTAATAATCTAGTACTCTTAGAAAAAGGGGACCCTCAGGTTTTTGCCTAAGACCCATATACCCCTGGTGCCCTTAGGCAAATGCCCATTGAGACCATACAAAAATAAGGCCCTGATTTGGGCACATCTTGGCATGACTTTAGTTATGACCAGGAACATGTCTGTACAAGACTCTGGGTACATCTGGGCATGACTCTAAATGTGACTTTGTTTGACTCTAGATGTGAGAATATAATCTTTAAATGTAGCTGAAAATGAAAATTTCTAAATATTAAGAATTTCTTCTTGAAATGATAGGAATTTTAATAAAATGTTCCCCTGAGTTGATAGAAGCTGGTTCTGATGCCTGGTTTAAGCACATGACCTAATAATGTTATAGAGTTATATTAAAAATTCTTAAGGTCCTGAACCCTTAAAATTTGGCTGTAAATTAAAATTTCAACATTTTCCAAATTTTAATTTAAAATTATAGGAACTTTAATAAAATGTTCCCCATAGTTGATAGAAGCTGATTCTGATGCCTGGTTTAAGCACTGGACCTAATAATGTGACGATGTTACATTAGCAATTCTGGTGACCCTCTACTCTTAAACTCTGGTAAAAATGAAAATTTCTAAATATACAGAATTTAGACTTAAAATTATAAGAACTTAAATAAAATGTTTACTTGAGTTGATACAGAGGATTCTGATGCCTGGTTTAAGCACTGGACCTAATAATGTTCTTATTTTATATTAGCAATTCTGTAGACTCTCTACTCTTAAAATTTAGCAGAAAATGAACATTTCAAAATATTTAGAATTTCTTCTTAAAATTATAGGAACTTAAATAAAATGTTTCCCTGAGTTGATAGAAGCTTATTCTAATGCCTGGTTTAAGCACAGGTCCTTATAATGTTATGGTGCTATGTGAAATACTCTGTAGGGCTTGTACATTTAAAATTTAGCTAAAAATGAACATTTTAAAAATGTCAAAATTTCTATATTTATTCTGGGCATAAGTGTTGTGCTTCTGTGTGTGTCTCTATATTACTCTGGGTATGACTCTAATTATGACTCTGGGTCTGACCCTGGGTATATCTTTATGTGACTCCAGGTTTACCTGTGCTTGACTCTGCATTTGACTATGTGTGATTCTGGGCATGTCTGGACATGTCTGGGCATGTCTTGGCATGTCTGGACATGTCTGGGCATGTCTAGACATGTCTGGGCATGTATTGGCATGTCTGGACATGTCTGGGCATCTCTAGACATGTCTGGTCATGTCTGGGAATGACTGGAAAACTGATATCTCTAGTTCTGGTCATAGTAGAGACAAACTGCCAGTGTCCACCGAAAGGGGAGAGTCCCAGCTATTTAAGTTTACCCTCAGAAATACTGTAAGTCAGGCAGTTCCTGAGATACCTAGGTTGGATAACAGGTTTGGACCAGGACCACTGCATTGAAGTTAGATATCTCCGATTCCCTAGAGCCAATTTTTAATAATCTAGTACTCTTAGAAAAAGGGGACCCTCAGGTGTTTGCCTAAGACCCATATACCCCTGGTGCCCTTAGGCAAATGCCCATTGAGACCATACAAAAATAAGGCCCTGATTTGGGCACATCTTGGCATGACTTTAGTTATGACCAGGAACATGTCTGTACAAGACTCTGGGTACATCTGGGCATGACTCTAAATGTGACTTTGTTTGACTCTAGATGTGAGAATATAATCTTTAAATGTAGCTGAAAATGAAAATTTCTAAATATTAAGAATTTCTTCTTGAAATGATAGGAATTTTAATAAAATGTTCCCCTGAGTTGATAGAAGCTGGTTCTGATGCCTGGTTTAAGCACATGACCTAATAATGTTATAGAGTTATATTAAAAATTCTTAGGGTCCTGAACCCTTAAAATTTGGCTGTAAATTAAAATTTCAACATTTTCCAAATTTTAATTTAAAATTATAGGAACTTTAATAAAATGTTCCCCATAGTTGATAGAAGCTGATTCTGATGCCTGGTTTAAGCACTGGACCTAATAATGTGACGATGTTACATTAGCAATTCTGGTGACCCTCTACTCTTAAACTCTGGTAAAAATGAAAATTTCTAAATATACAGAATTTAGACTTAAAATTATAAGAACTTAAATAAAATGTTTACTTGAGTTGATACAGAGGATTCTGATGCCTGGTTTAAGCACTGGACCTAATAATGTTCTTATTTTATATTAGCAATTCTGTAGACTCTCTACTCTTAAAATTTAGCAGAAAATGAACATTTCAAAATATTTAGAATTTCTTCTTAAAATTATAGGAACTTAAATAAAATGTTTCCCTGAGTTGATAGAAGCTTATTCTAATGCCTGGTTTAAGCACAGGTCCTTATAATGTTATGGTGCTATGTGAAATACTCTGTAGGGCTTGTACATTTAAAATTTAGCTAAAAATGAAAATTTTAAAAATGTCAAAATTTCTATATTTATTCTGGGCATAAGTGTGTGTGCTTCTGTGTGTGTCTGTATATTACTCTGGGTATGACTCTGGGTATGACTCTAATAATGACTCTGGGTCTGACCCTGGGTATATCTTTATGTGACTCCAGGTTTACCTGTGCTTGACTCTGCGTTTGACTATGTGTGATTCTGGGCATGTCTGGACATGTCTGGGCATGTCTTGGCATGTCTGGACATGTCTGGGCATCTCTAGACATGTCTGGTCATGTCTGGGCATGTCTTGGCATGTCTGGACATGTCTGGGCATCTCTAGACATGTCTGGTCATGTCTGGGAATGACTGGAAAACTGATATCTCTAGTTCTGGTCATAGTAGAGACAAACTGCCAGTGTCCACCGAAAGGGGAGAGTCCCAGCTATTTAAGTTTACCCTCAGAAATACTGTAAGTCAGGCAGTTCCTGAGATACCTAGGTGGGATAACAGGTTTGGACCAGGACCACTGCATTGAAGTTAGATATCTCCGATTCCCTAGAGCCAATTTTTAATAATCTAGTACTCTTAGAAAAAGGGGACCCTCAGGTTTTTGCCTAAGACCCATATACCCCTGGTGCCCTTAGGCAAATGCCCATTGAGACCATACAAAAATAAGGCCCTGATTTGGGCACATCTTGGCATGACTTTAGTTATGACCAGGAACATGTCTGTACAAGACTCTGGGTACATCTGGGCATGACTCTAAATGTGACTTTGTTTGACTCTAGATGTGAGAATATAATCTTTAAATGTAGCTGAAAATGAAAATTTCTAAATATTAAGAATTTCTTCTTGAAATGATAGGAATTTTAATAAAATGTTCCCCTGAGTTGATAGAAGCTGGTTCTGATGCCTGGTTTAAGCACATGACCTAATAATGTTATAGAGTTATATTAAAAATTCTTAAGGTCCTGAACCCTTAAAATTTGGCTGTAAATTAAAATTTCAACATTTTCCAAATTTCAATTTAAAATTATAGGAACTTTAATAAAATGTTCCCCATAGTTGATAGAAGCTGATTCTGATGCCTGGTTTAAGCACTGGACCTAATAATGTGACGATGTTACATTAGCAATTCTGGTGACCCTCTACTCTTAAACTCTGGTAAAAATGAAAATTTCTAAATATACAGAATTTAGACTTAAAATTATAAGAACTTAAATAAAATGTTTACTTGAGTTGATACAGAGGATTCTGATGCCTGGTTTAAGCACTGGACCTAATAATGTTCTTATTTTATATTAGCAATTCTGTAGACTCTCTACTCTTAAAATTTAGCAGAAAATGAACATTTCAAAATATTTAGAATTTCTTCTTAAAATTATAGGAACTTAAATAAAATGTTTCCCTGAGTTGATAGAAGCTTATTCTAATGCCTGGTTTAAGCACAGGTCCTTATAATGTTATGGTGCTATGTGAAATACTCTGTAGGGCTTGTACATTTAAAATTTAGCTAAAAATGAACATTTTAAAAATGTCAAAATTTCTATATTTATTCTGGGCATAAGTGTGTGTGCTTCTGTGTGTGTCTCTATATTACTCTGGGTATGACTCTAATTATGACTCTGGGTCTGACCCTGGGTATATCTTTATGTGACTCCAGGTTTACCTGTGCTTGACTCTGCGTTTGACTATGTGTGATTCTGGGCATGTCTGGACATGTCTGGGCATGTCTTGGCATGTCTGGACATGTCTGGGCATGCCTAGACATGTCTGGACATGTCTGGGCATGTATTGGCATGTCTGGACATGTCTGGGCATCTCTAGACATGTCTGGTCATGTCTGGGAATGACTGGAAAACTGATATCTCTAGTTCTGGTCATAGTAGAGACAAACTGCCAGTGTCCACCGAAAGGGGAGAGTCCCAGCTATTTAAGTTTACCCTCAGAAATACTGTAAGTCAGGCAGTTCCTGAGATACCTAGGTGGGATAACAGGTTTGGACCAGGACCACTGCATTGAAGTTAGATATCTCCGATTCCCTAGAGCCAATTTTTAATAATCTAGTACTCTTAGAAAAAGGGGACCCTCAGGTGTTTGCCTAAGACCCATATACCCCTGGTGCCCTTAGGCAAATGCCCATTGAGACCATACAAAAATAAGGCTCTGATTTGGGCACATCTTGGCATGACTTTAGTTATGACCAGGAACATGTCTGTACAAGACTCTGGGTACATCTGGGCATGACTCTAAATGTGACTTTGTTTGACTCTAGATGTGAGAATATAATCTTTAAATGTAGCTGAAAATGAAAATTTCTAAATATTAAGAATTTCTTCTTGAAATGATAGGAATTTTAATAAAATGTTCCCCTGAGTTGATAGAAGCTGGTTCTGATGCCTGGTTTAAGCACATGACCTAATAATGTTATAGAGTTATATTAAAAATTCTTAGGGTCCTGAACCCTTAAAATTTGGCTGTAAATTAAAATTTCAACATTTTCCAAATTTTAATTTAAAATTATAGGAACTTTAATAAAATGTTCCCCATAGTTGATAGAAGCTGATTCTGATGCCTGGTTTAAGCACTGGACCTAATAATGTGACGATGTTACATTAGCAATTCTGGTGACCCTCTACTCTTAAACTCTGGTAAAAATGAAAATTTCTAAATATACAGAATTTAGACTTAAAATTATAAGAACTTAAATAAAATGTTTACTTGAGTTGATACAGAGGATTCTGATGCCTGGTTTAAGCACTGGACCTAATAATGTTCTTATTTTATATTAGCAATTCTGTAGACTCTCTACTCTTAAAATTTAGCAGAAAATGAACATTTCAAAATATTTAGAATTTCTTCTTAAAATTATAGGAACTTAAATAAAATGTTTCCCTGAGTTGATAGAAGCTTATTCTAATGCCTGGTTTAAGCACAGGTCCTTATAATGTTATGGTGCTATGTGAAATACTCTGTAGGGCTTGTACATTTAAAATTTAGCTAAAAATGAAAATTTTAAAAATGTCAAAATTTCTATATTTATTCTGGGCATAAGTGTGTGTGCTTCTGTGTGTGTCTGTATATTACTCTGGGTATGACTCTGGGTATGACTCTAATAATGACTCTGGGTCTGACCCTGGGTATATCTTTATGTGACTCCAGGTTTACCTGTGCTTGACTCTGCGTTTGACTATGTGTGATTCTGGGCATGTCTGGACATGTCTGGGCATCTCTAGACATGTCTGGTCATGTCTGGGCATGTCTTGGCATGTCTGGACATGTCTGGGCATCTCTAGACATGTCTGGTCATGTCTGGGAATGACTGGAAAACTGATATCTCTAGTTCTGGTCATAGTAGAGACAAACTGCCAGTGTCCACCGAAAGGGGAGAGTCCCAGCTATTTAAGTTTACCCTCAGAAATACTGTAAGTCAGGCAGTTCCTGAGATACCTAGGTGGGATAACAGGTTTGGACCAGGACCACTGCATTGAAGTCAGATATCTCCGATTCCCTAGAGCCAATTTTTAATAATCTAGTACTCTTAAAAAAAGGGGACCCTCAGGTGTTTGCCTAAGACCCATATACCCCTGGTGCCCTTAGGCAAATGCCCATTGAGACCATACAAAAATAAGGCTCTGATTTGGGCACATCTTGGCATGACTTTAGTTATGACCAGGAACATGTCTGTACAAGACTCTGGGTACATCTGGGCATGACTCTAAATGTGACTTTGTTTGACTCTAGATGTGAGAATATAATCTTTAAATGTAGCTGAAAATGAAAATTTCTAAATATTAAGAATTTCTTCTTGAAATGATAGGAATTTTAATCAAATGTTCCCCTGAGTTGATAGAAGCTGGTTCTGATGCCTGGTTTAAGCACATGACCTAATAATGTTATAGAGTTATATTAAAAATTCTTAAGGTCCTGAACCCTTAAAATTTGGCTGTAAATTAAAATTTCAACATTTTCCAAATTTCAATTTAAAATTATAGGAACTTTAATAAAATGTTCCCCATAGTTGATAGAAGCTGATTCTGATGCCTGGTTTAAGCACTGGACCTAATAATGTGACGATGTTACATTAGCAATTCTGGTGACCCTCTACTCTTAAACTCTGGCAAAAATGAAAATTTCTAAATATACAGAATTTAGACTTAAAATTATAAGAACTTAAATAAAATATTTACTTGAGTTGATAAAGAGGATTCTGATGCCTGGTTTAAGCACTGGACCTAATAATGTTCTTATTTTATATAAGCAATTCTGTAGACTCTCTACTCTTAAAATTTAGCAGAAAATGAACATTTCAAAATATTTAGAATTTCTTCTTAAAATTATAGGAACTTAAATAAAATGTTTCCCTGAGTTGATAGAAGCTTATTCTAATGCCTGGTTTAAGCACAGGTCCTTATAATGTTATGGTGCTATGTGAAATACTCTGTAGGGCTTGTACATTTAAAATTTAGCTAAAAATAAAAAAATTAAAAATGTCAAAATTTCTATATTTATTCTGGGCATAAGTGTGTGTGCTTCTGTGTGTGTCTGTATATTACTCTGGGTATGACTCTGGGTATGACTCTAATTATGACTCTGGGTCTGACCCTGGGTATATCTTTATGTGACTCCAGGTTTACCTGTGCTTGACTCTGCGTTTGACTATGTGTGATTCTGGGCATGTCTGGACATGTCTGGGCATGTCTTGGCATGTCTGGACATGTCTGGGCATGTCTAGACATGTCTGGACATGTCTGGGCATGTATTGGCATGTCTGGACATGTCTGGGCATCTCTAGACATGTCTGGTCATGTCTGGGAATGACTGGAAAACTGATATCTCTAGTTCTGGTCATAGTAGAGACAAACTGCCAGTGTCCACCGAAAGGGGAGAGTCCCAGCTATTTAAGTTTACCCTCAGAAATACTGTAAGTCAGGCAGTTCCTGAGATACCTAGGTGGGATAACAGGTTTGGACCAGGACCACTGCATTGAAGTTAGATATCTCCGATTCCCTAGAGCCAATTTTTAATAATCTAGTACTCTTAGAAAAAGGGGACCCTCAGGTGTTTGCCTAAGACCCATATACCCCTGGTGCCCTTAGGCAAATGCCCATTGAGACCATACAAAAATAAGGCTCTGATTTGGGCACATCTTGGCATGACTTTAGTTATGACCAGGAACATGTCTGTACAAGACTCTGGGTACATCTGGGCATGACTCTAAATGTGACTTTGTTTGACTCTAGATGTGAGAATATAATCTTTAAATGTAGCTGAAAATGAAAATTTCTAAATATTAAGAATTTCTTCTTGAAATGATAGGAATTTTAATAAAATGTTCCCCTGAGTTGATAGAAGCTGGTTCTGATGCCTGGTTTAAGCACATGACCTAATAATGTTATAGAGTTATATTAAAAATTCTTAGGGTCCTGAACCCTTAAAATTTGGCTGTAAATTAAAATTTCAACATTTTCCAAATTTTAATTTAAAATTATAGGAACTTTAATAAAATGTTCCCCATAGTTGATAGAAGCTGATTCTGATGCCTGGTTTAAGCACTGGACCTAATAATGTGACGATGTTACATTAGCAATTCTGGTGACCCTCTACTCTTAAACTCTGGTAAAAATGAAAATTTCTAAATATACAGAATTTAGACTTAAAATTATAAGAACTTAAATAAAATGTTTACTTGAGTTGATACAGAGGATTCTGATGCCTGGTTTAAGCACTGGACCTAATAATGTTCTTATTTTATATTAGCAATTCTGTAGACTCTCTACTCTTAAAATTTAGCAGAAAATGAACATTTCAAAATATTTAGAATTTCTTCTTAAAATTATAGGAACTTAAATAAAATGTTTCCCTGAGTTGATAGAAGCTTATTCTAATGCCTGGTTTAAGCACAGGTCCTTATAATGTTATGGTGCTATGTGAAATACTCTGTAGGGCTTGTACATTTAAAATTTAGCTAAAAATGAACATTTTAAAAATGTCAAAATTTCTATATTTATTCTGGGCATAAGTGTGTGTGCTTCTGTGTGTGTCTCTATATTACTCTGGGTATGACTCTAATTATGACTCTGGGTCTGACCCTGGGTATATCTTTATGTGACTCCAGGTTTACCTGTGCTTGACTCTGCGTTTGACTATGTGTGATTCTGGGCATGTCTGGACATGTCTGGGCATGTCTTGGCATGTCTGGACATGTCTGGGCATGTCTAGACATGTCTGGACATGTCTGGGCATGTATTGGCATGTCTGGACATGTCTGGGCATCTCTAGACATGTCTGGTCATGTCTGGGAATGACTGGAAAACTGATATCTCTAGTTCTGGTCATAGTAGAGACAAACTGCCAGTGTCCACCGAAAGGGGAGAGTCCCAGCTATTTAAGTTTACCCTCAGAAATACTGTAAGTCAGGCAGTTCCTGAGATACCTAGGTGGGATAACAGGTTTGGACCAGGACCACTGCATTGAAGTTAGATATCTCCGATTCCCTAGAGCCAATTTTTAATAATCTAGTACTCTTAGAAAAAGGGGACCCTCAGGTGTTTGCCTAAGACCCATATACCCCTGGTGCCCTTAGGCAAATGCCCATTGAGACCATACAAAAATAAGGCTCTGATTTGGGCACATCTTGGCATGACTTTAGTTATGACCAGGAACATGTCTGTACAAGACTCTGGGTACATCTGGGCATGACTCTAAATGTGACTTTGTTTGACTCTAGATGTGAGAATGTAATCTTTAAATGTAGCTGAAAATGAAAATTTCTAAATATTAAGAATTTCTTCTTGAAATGATAGGAATTTTAATAAAATGTTCCCCTGAGTTGATAGAAGCTGGTTCTGATGCCTGGTTTAAGCACATGACCTAATAATGTTATAGAGTTATATTAAAAATTCTTAGGGTCCTGAACCCTTAAAATTTGGCTGTAAATTAAAATTTCAACATTTTCCAAATTTTAATTTAAAATTATAGGAACTTTAATAAAATGTTCCCCATAGTTGATAGAAGCTGATTCTGATGCCTGGTTTAAGCACTGGACCTAATAATGTGACGATGTTACATTAGCAATTCTGGTGACCCTCTACTCTTAAACTCTGGTAAAAATGAAAATTTCTAAATATACAGAATTTAGACTTAAAATTATAAGAACTTAAATAAAATGTTTACTTGAGTTGATACAGAGGATTCTGATGCCTGGTTTAAGCACTGGACCTAATAATGTTCTTATTTTATATTAGCAATTCTGTAGACTCTCTACTCTTAAAATTTAGCAGAAAATGAACATTTCAAAATATTTAGAATTTCTTCTTAAAATTATAGGAACTTAAATAAAATGTTTCCCTGAGTTGATAGAAGCTTATTCTAATGCCTGGTTTAAGCACAGGTCCTTATAATGTTATGGTGCTATGTGAAATACTCTGTAGGGCTTGTACATTTAAAATTTAGCTAAAAATGAAAATTTTAAAAATGTCAAAATTTCTATATTTATTCTGGGCATAAGTGTGTGTGCTTCTGTGTGTGTCTGTATATTACTCTGGGTATGACTCTGGGTATGACTCTAATAATGACTCTGGGTCTGACCCTGGGTATATCTTTATGTGACTCCAGGTTTACCTGTGCTTGACTCTGCGTTTGACTATGTGTGATTCTGGGCATGTCTGGACATGTCTGGGCATGTCTTGGCATGTCTGGACATGTCTGGGCATCTCTAGACATGTCTGGTCATGTCTGGGCATGTCTTGGCATGTCTGGACATGTCTGGGCATCTCTAGACATGTCTGGTCATGTCTGGGAATGACTGGAAAACTGATATCTCTAGTTCTGGTCATAGTAGAGACAAACTGCCAGTGTCCACCGAAAGGGGAGAGTCCCAGCTATTTAAGTTTACCCTCAGAAATACTGTAAGTCAGGCAGTTCCTGAGATACCTAGGTGGGATAACAGGTTTGGACCAGGACCACTGCATTGAAGTCAGATATCTCCGATTCCCTAGAGCCAATTTTTAATAATCTAGTACTCTTAAAAAAAGGGGACCCTCAGGTGTTTGCCTAAGACCCATATACCCCTGGTGCCCTTAGGCAAATGCCCATTGAGACCATACAAAAATAAGGCTCTGATTTGGGCACATCTTGGCATGACTTTAGTTATGACCAGGAACATGTCTGTACAAGACTCTGGGTACATCTGGGCATGACTCTAAATGTGACTTTGTTTGACTCTAGATGTGAGAATATAATCTTTAAATGTAGCTGAAAATGAAAATTTCTAAATATTAAGAATTTCTTCTTGAAATGATAGGAATTTTAATCAAATGTTCCCCTGAGTTGATAGAAGCTGGTTCTGATGCCTGGTTTAAGCACATGACCTAATAATGTTATAGAGTTATATTAAAAATTCTTAAGGTCCTGAACCCTTAAAATTTGGCTGTAAATTAAAATTTCAACATTTTCCAAATTTCAATTTAAAATTATAGGAACTTTAATAAAATGTTCCCCATAGTTGATAGAAGCTGATTCTGATGCCTGGTTTAAGCACTGGACCTAATAATGTGACGATGTTACATTAGCAATTCTGGTGACCCTCTACTCTTAAACTCTGGCAAAAATGAAAATTTCTAAATATACAGAATTTAGACTTAAAATTATAAGAACTTAAATAAAATATTTACTTGAGTTGATAAAGAGGATTCTGATGCCTGGTTTAAGCACTGGACCTAATAATGTTCTTATTTTATATAAGCAATTCTGTAGACTCTCTACTCTTAAAATTTAGCAGAAAATGAACATTTCAAAATATTTAGAATTTCTTCTTAAAATTATAGGAACTTAAATAAAATGTTTCCCTGAGTTGATAGAAGCTTATTCTAATGCCTGGTTTAAGCACAGGTCCTTATAATGTTATGGTGCTATGTGAAATACTCTGTAGGGCTTGTACATTTAAAATTTAGCTAAAAATGAAAAAATAAAAAATGTCAAAATTTCTATATTTATTCTGGGCATAAGTGTGTGTGCTTCTGTGTGTGTCTGTATATTACTCTGGGTATGACTCTGGGTATGACTCTAATTATGACTCTGGGTCTGACCCTGGGTATATCTTTATGTGACTCCAGGTTTACCTGTGCTTGACTCTGCGTTTGACTATGTGTGATTCTGGGCATGTCTGGACATGTCTGGGCATGTCTTGGCATGTCTGGACATGTCTGGGCATGTCTAGACATGTCTGGACATGTCTGGGCATGTATTGGCATGTCTGGACATGTCTGGGCATCTCTAGACATGTCTGGTCATGTCTGGGAATGACTGGAAAACTGATATCTCTAGTTCTGGTCATAGTAGAGACAAACTGCCAGTGTCCACCGAAAGGGGAGAGTCCCAGCTATTTAAGTTTACCCTCAGAAATACTGTAAGTCAGGCAGTTCCTGAGATACCTAGGTGGGATAACAGGTTTGGACCAGGACCACTGCATTGAAGTCAGATATCTCCGATTCCCTAGAGCCAATTTTTAATAATCTAGTACTCTTAGAAAAAGGGGACCCTCAGGTTTTTGCCTAAGACCCATATACCCCTGGTGCCCTTAGGCAAATGCCCATTGAGACCATACAAAAATAAGGCCCTGATTTGGGCACATCTTGGCATGACTTTAGTTATGACCAGGAACATGTCTGTACAAGACTCTGGGTACATCTGGGCATGTCTCTAAATGTGACTTTGTTTGACTCTAGATGTGAGAATATAATCTTTAAATGTAGCTGAAAATGAAAATATCTAAATATTAAGAATTTCTTCTTGAAATGATAGGAATTTTAATAAAATGTTCCCCTGAGTTGATAGAAGCTGGTTCTGATGCCTGGTTTAAGCAAATGACCTAATAATGTTATAGAGTTATATTAAAAATTCTTAAGGTCCTGAACCCTTAAAATTTGGCTGTAAATTAAAATTTCAACATTTTCCAAATTTCAATTTAAAATTATAGGAACTTTAATAAAATGTTCCCCATAGTTGATAGAAGCTGATTCTGATGCCTGGTTTAAGCACTGGACCTAATAATGTGACGATGTTACATTAGCAATTCTGGTGACCCTCTACTCTTAAACTCTGGTAAAAATGAAAATTTCTAAATATACAGAATTTAGACTTAAAATTATAAGAACTTAAATAAAATGTTTACTTGAGTTGATACAGAGGATTCTGATGCCTGGTTTAAGCACTGGACCTAATAATGTTCTTATTTTATATTAGCAATTCTGTAGACTCTCTACTCTTAAAATTTAGCAGAAAATGAACATTTCAAAATATTTAGAATTTCTTCTTAAAATTATAGGAACTTAAATAAAATGTTTCCCTGAGTTGATAGAAGCTTATTCTAATGCCTGGTTTAAGCACAGGTCCTTATAATGTTATGGTGCTATGTGAAATACTCTGTAGGGCTTGTACATTTAAAATTTAGCTAAAAATGAACATTTTAAAAATGTCAAAATTTCTATATTTATTCTGGGCATAAGTGTGTGTGCTTCTGTGTGTGTCTCTATATTACTCTGGGTATGACTCTAATTATGACTCTGGGTCTGACCCTGGGTATATCTTTATGTGACTCCAGGTTTACCTGTGCTTGACTCTGCGTTTGACTATGTGTGATTCTGGGCATGTCTGGACATGTCTGGGCATGTCTTGGCATGTCTGGACATGTCTGGGCATGTCTAGACATGTCTGGACATGTCTGGGCATGTATTGGCATGTCTGGACATGTCTGGGCATCTCTAGACATGTCTGGTCATGTCTGGGAATGACTGGAAAACTGATATCTCTAGTTCTGGTCATAGTAGAGACAAACTGCCAGTGTCCACCGAAAGGGGAGAGTCCCAGCTATTTAAGTTTACCCTCAGAAATACTGTAAGTCAGGCAGTTCCTGAGATACCTAGGTGGGATAACAGGTTTGGACCAGGACCACTGCATTGAAGTTAGATATCTCCGATTCCCTAGAGCCAATTTTTAATAATCTAGTACTCTTAGAAAAAGGGGACCCTCAGGTGTTTGCCTAAGACCCATATACCCCTGGTGCCCTTAGGCAAATGCCCATTGAGACCATACAAAAATAAGGCCCTGATTTGGGCACATCTTGGCATGACTTTAGTTATGACCAGGAACATGTCTGTACAAGACTCTGGGTACATCTGGGCATGACTCTAAATGTGACTTTGTTTGACTCTAGATGTGAGAATATAATCTTTAAATGTAGCTGAAAATGAAAATTTCTAAATATTAAGAATTTCTTATTGAAATGATAGGAATTTTAATAAAATGTTTCCCTGAGTTGATAGAAGCTGGTTCTGATGCCTGGTTTAAGCACATGACCTAATAATGTTATAGAGTTATATTAAAAATTCTTAGGGTCCTGAACCCTTAAAATTTGGCTGTAAATTAAAATTTCAACATTTTCCAAATTTTAATTTAAAATTATAGGAACTTTAATAAAATGTTCCCCATAGTTGATAGAAGCTGATTCTGATGCCTGGTTTAAGCACTGGACCTAATAATGTGACGATGTTACATTAGCAATTCTGGTGACCCTCTACTCTTAAACTCTGGTAAAAATGAAAATTTCTAAATATACAGAATTTAGACTTAAAATTATAAGAACTTAAATAAAATGTTTACTTGAGTTGATACAGAGGATTCTGATGCCTGGTTTAAGCACTGGACCTAATAATGTTCTTATTTTATATTAGCAATTCTGTAGACTCTCTACTCTTAAAATTTAGCAGAAAATGAACATTTCAAAATATTTAGAATTTCTTCTTAAAATTATAGGAACTTAAATAAAATGTTTCCCTGAGTTGATAGAAGCTTATTCTAATGCCTGGTTTAAGCACAGGTCCTTATAATGTTATGGTGCTATGTGAAATACTCTGTAGGGCTTGTACATTTAAAATTTAGCTAAAAATGAACATTTTAAAAATGTCAAAATTTCTATATTTATTCTGGGCATAAGTGTGTGTGCTTCTGTGTGTGTCTCTATATTACTCTGGGTATGACTCTAATTATGACTCTGGGTCTGACCCTGGGTATATCTTTATGTGACTCCAGGTTTACCTGTGCTTGACTCTGCGTTTGACTATGTGTGATTCTGGGCATGTCTGGACATGTCTGGGCATGTCTTGGCATGTCTGGACATGTCTGGGCATGTCTAGACATGTCTGGACATGTCTGGGCATGTATTGGCATGTCTGGACATGTCTGGGCATCTCTAGACATGTCTGGTCATGTCTGGGAATGACTGGAAAACTGATATCTCTAGTTCTGGTCATAGTAGAGACAAACTGCCAGTGTCCACCGAAAGGGGAGAGTCCCAGCTATTTAAGTTTACCCTCAGAAATACTGTAAGTCAGGCAGTTCCTGAGATACCTAGGTGGGATAACAGGTTTGGACCAGGACCACTGCATTGAAGTTAGATATCTCCGATTCCCTAGAGCCAATTTTTAATAATCTAGTACTCTTAGAAAAAGGGGACCCTCAGGTGTTTGCCTAAGACCCATATACCCCTGGTGCCCTTAGGCAAATGCCCATTGAGACCATACAAAAATAAGGCCCTGATTTGGGCACATCTTGGCATGACTTTAGTTATGACCAGGAACATGTCTGTACAAGACTCTGGGTACATCTGGGCATGACTCTAAATGTGACTTTGTTTGACTCTAGATGTGAGAATATAATCTTTAAATGTAGCTGAAAATGAAAATTTCTAAATATTAAGAATTTCTTCTTGAAATGATAGGAATTTTAATAAAATGTTCCCCTGAGTTGATAGAAGCTGGTTCTGATGCCTGGTTTAAGCACATGACCTAATAATGTTATAGAGTTATATTAAAAATTCTTAGGGTCCTGAACCCTTAAAATTTGGCTGTAAATTAAAATTTCAACATTTTCCAAATTTTAATTTAAAATTATAGGAACTTTAATAAAATGTTCCCCATAGTTGATAGAAGCTGATTCTGATGCCTGGTTTAAGCACTGGACCTAATAATGTGACGATGTTACATTAGCAATTCTGGTGACCCTCTACTCTTAAACTCTGGTAAAAATGAAAATTTCTAAATATACAGAATTTAGACTTAAAATTATAAGAACTTAAATAAAATGTTTACTTGAGTTGATACAGAGGATTCTGATGCCTGGTTTAAGCACTGGACCTAATAATGTTCTTATTTTATATTAGCAATTCTGTAGACTCTCTACTCTTAAAATTTAGCAGAAAATGAACATTTCAAAATATTTAGAATTTCTTCTTAAAATTATAGGAACTTAAATAAAATGTTTCCCTGAGTTGATAGAAGCTTATTCTAATGCCTGGTTTAAGCACAGGTCCTTATAATGTTATGGTGCTATGTGAAATACTCTGTAGGGCTTGTACATTTAAAATTTAGCTAAAAATGAAAATTTTAAAAATGTCAAAATTTCTATATTTATTCTGGGCATAAGTGTGTGTGCTTCTGTGTGTGTCTGTATATTACTCTGGGTATGACTCTGGGTATGACTCTAATAATGACTCTGGGTCTGACCCTGGGTATATCTTTATGTGACTCCAGGTTTACCTGTGCTTGACTCTGCGTTTGACTATGTGTGATTCTGGGCATGTCTGGACATGTCTGGGCATGTCTTGGCATGTCTGGACATGTCTGGGCATCTCTAGACATGTCTGGTCATGTCTGGGCATGTCTTGGCATGTCTGGACATGTCTGGGCATCTCTAGACATGTCTGGTCATGTCTGGGAATGACTGGAAAACTGATATCTCTAGTTCTGGTCATAGTAGAGACAAACTGCCAGTGTCCACCGAAAGGGGAGAGTCCCAGCTATTTAAGTTTACCCTCAGAAATACTGTAAGTCAGGCAGTTCCTGAGATACCTAGGTGGGATAACAGGTTTGGACCAGGACCACTGCATTGAAGTCAGATATCTCCGATTCCCTAGAGCCAATTTTTAATAATCTAGTACTCTTAGAAAAAGGGGACCCTCAGGTGTTTGCCTAAGACCCATATACCCCTGGTGCCCTTAGGCAAATGCCCATTGAGACCATACAAAAATAAGGCCCTGATTTGGGCACATCTTGGCATGACTTTAGTTATGACCAGGAACATGTCTGTACAAGACTCTGGGTACATCTGGGCATGACTCTAAATGTGACTTTGTTTGACTCTAGATGTGAGAATATAATCTTTAAATGTAGCTGAAAATGAAAATTTCTAAATATTAAGAATTTCTTCTTGAAATGATAGGAATTTTAATAAAATGTTCCCCTGAGTTGATAGAAGCTGGTTCTGATGCCTGGTTTAAGCACATGACCTAATAATGTTATAGAGTTATATTAAAAATTCTTAAGGTCCTGAACCCTTAAAATTTGGCTGTAAATTAAAATTTCATAATTTTCCAAATTTCGATTTAAAATTATAGGAACTTTAATAAAATGTTCCCCATAGTTGATAGAAGCTGATTCTGATGCCTGGTTTAAGCACTGGACCTAATAATGTGACGATGTTACATTAGTAATTCTGGTGACCCTCTACTCTTAAACTCTGGTAAAAATGAAAATTTCTAAATATACAGAATTTAGACTTAAAATTATAAGAACTTAAATAAAATGTTTACTTGAGTTGATACAGAGGATTCTGATGCCTGGTTTAAGCACTGGACCTAATAATGTTCTTATTTTATATTAGCAATTCTGTAGACTCTCTACTCTTAAAATTTAGCAGAAAATAAACATTTCAAAATATTTAGAATTTCTTCTTAAAATTATAGGAACTTAAATAAAATGTTTCCCTGAGTTGATAGAAGCTTATTCTAATGCCTGGTTTAAGCACAGGTCCTTATAATGTTATGGTGCTATGTGAAATACTCTGTAGGGCTTGTACATTTAAAATTTAGCTAAAAATGAAAATTTTAAAAATGTCAAAATTTCTATATTTATTCTGGGCATAAGTGTGTGTGCTTCTGTGTGTGTCTGTATATTACTCTGGGTATGACTCTGGGTATGACTCTAATTATGACTCTGGGTCTGACCCTGGGTATATCTTTATGTGACTCCAGGTTTACCTGTGCTTGACTCTGCGTTTGACTATGTGTGATTCTGGGCATGTCTGGACATGTCTGGGCATCTCTAGACATGTCTGGACATGTCTGGGCATGTCTTGGCATGTCTGGACATGTCTGGGCATCTCTAGACATGTCTGGTCATGTCTGGGAATGACTGGAAAACTGATATCTCTAGTTCTGGTCACAGTAGAGACAAACTGCCAGTGTCCACCGAAAGGGGAGAGTCCCAGCTATTTAAGTTTACCCTCAGAAATACTGTAAGTCAGGCAGTTCCTGAGATACCTAGGTGGGATAACAGGTTTGGACCAGGACCACTGCATTGAAGTCAGATATCTCCGATTCCCTAGAGCCAATTTTTAATAATCTAGTACTCTTAGAAAAAGGGGACCCTCAGGTGTTTGCCTAAGACCCATATACCCCTGGTGCCCTTAGGCAAATGCCCATTGAGAACATACAAAAATAAGGCCCTGATTTGGGCACATCTTGGCATGACTTTAGTTATGACCAGGAACATGTCTGTACAAGACTCTGGGTACATCTGGGCATGACTCTAAATGTGACTTTGTTTGACTCTAGATGTGAGAATATAATCTTTAAATGTAGCTGAAAATGAAAATTTCTAAATATTAAGAATTTCTTCTTGAAATGATAGGAATTTTAATCAAATGTTCCCCTGAGTTGATAGAAGCTGGTTCTGATGCCTGGTTTAAGCACATGACCTAATAATGTTATAGAGTTATATTAAAAATTCTTAAGGTCCTGAACCCTTAAAATTTGGCTGTAAATTAAAATTTCAACATTTTCCAAATTTCAATTTAAAATTATAGGAACTTTAATAAAATGTTCCCCATAGTTGATAGAAGCTGATTCTGATGCCTGGTTTAAGCACTGGACCTAATAATGTGACGATGTTACATTAGTAATTCTGGTGACCCTCTACTCTTAAACTCTGGTAAAAATGAAAATTTCTAAATATACAGAATTTAGACTTAAAATTATAAGAACTTAAATAAAATGTTTACTTGAGTTGATACAGAGGATTCTGATGCCTGGTTTAAGCACTGGACCTAATAATGTTCTTATTTTATATTAGCAATTCTGTAGACTCTCTACTCTTAAAATTTAGCAGAAAATAAACATTTCAAAATATTTAGAATTTCTTCTTAAAATTATAGGAACTTAAATAAAATGTTTCCCTGAGTTGATAGAAGCTTATTCTAATGCCTGGTTTAAGCACAGGTCCTTATAATGTTATGGTGCTATGTGAAATACTCTGTAGGGCTTGTACATTTAAAATTTAGCTAAAAATGAACATTTTAAAAATGTCAAAATTTCTATATTTATTCTGGGCATAAGTGTGTGTGCTTCTGTGTGTGTCTCTATATTACTCTGGGTATGACTCTAATTATGACTCTGGGTCTGACCCTGGGTATATCTTTATGTGACTCCAGGTTTACCTGTGCTTGACTCTGCGTTTGACTATGTGTGATTCTGGGCATGTCTGGACATGTCTGGGCATGTCTTGGCATGTCTGGACATGTCTGGGCATGTCTAGACATGTCTGGACATGTCTGGGCATGTATTGGCATGTCTGGACATGTCTGGGCATCTCTAGACATGTCTGGTCATGTCTGGGAATGACTGGAAAACTGATATCTCTAGTTCTGGTCATAGTAGAGACAAACTGCCAGTGTCCACCGAAAGGGGAGAGTCCCAGCTATTTAAGTTTACCCTCAGAAATACTGTAAGTCAGGCAGTTCCTGAGATACCTAGGTGGGATAACAGGTTTGGACCAGGACCACTGCATTGAAGTTAGATATCTCCGATTCCCTAGAGCCAATTTTTAATAATCTAGTACTCTTAGAAAAAGGGGACCCTCAGGTGTTTGCCTAAGACCCATATACCCCTGGTGCCCTTAGGCAAATGCCCATTGAGACCATACAAAAATAAGGCCCTGATTTGAGCACATCTTGGCATGACTTTAGTTATGACCAGGAACATGTCTGTACAAGACTCTGGGTACATCTGGGCATGACTCTAAATGTGACTTTGTTTGACTCTAGATGTGAGAATATAATCTTTAAATGTAGCTGAAAATGAAAATTTCTAAATATTAAGAATTTCTTCTTGAAATGATAGGAATTTTAATAAAATGTTCCCCTGAGTTGATAGAAGCTGGTTCTGATGCCTGGTTTAAGCACATGACCTAATAATGTTATAGAGTTATATTAAAAATTCTTAGGGTCCTGAACCCTTAAAATTTGGCTGTAAATTAAAATTTCAACATTTTCCAAATTTTAATTTAAAATTATAGGAACTTTAATAAAATGTTCCCCATAGTTGATAGAAGCTGATTCTGATGCCTGGTTTAAGCACTGGACCTAATAATGTGACGATGTTACATTAGCAATTCTGGTGACCCTCTACTCTTAAACTCTGGTAAAAATGAAAATTTCTAAATATACAGAATTTAGACTTAAAATTATAAGAACTTAAATAAAATGTTTACTTGAGTTGATACAGAGGATTCTGATGCCTGGTTTAAGCACTGGACCTAATAATGTTCTTATTTTATATTAGCAATTCTGTAGACTCTCTACTCTTAAAATTTAGCAGAAAATGAACATTTCAAAATATTTAGAATTTCTTCTTAAAATTATAGGAACTTAAATAAAATGTTTCCCTGAGTTGATAGAAGCTTATTCTAATGCCTGGTTTAAGCACAGGTCCTTATAATGTTATGGTGCTATGTGAAATACTCTGTAGGGCTTGTACATTTAAAATTTAGCTAAAAATGAAAATTTTAAAAATGTCAAAATTTCTATATTTATTCTGGGCATAAGTGTGTGTGCTTCTGTGTGTGTCTGTATATTACTCTGGGTATGACTCTGGGTATGACTCTAATAATGACTCTGGGTCTGACCCTGGGTATATCTTTATGTGACTCCAGGTTTACCTGTGCTTGACTCTGCGTTTGACTATGTGTGATTCTGGGCATGTCTGGACATGTCTGGGCATGTCTTGGCATGTCTGGACATGTCTGGGCATCTCTAGACATGTCTGGTCATGTCTGGGCATGTCTTGGCATGTCTGGACATGTCTGGGCATCTCTAGACATGTCTGGTCATGTCTGGGAATGACTGGAAAACTGATATCTCTAGTTCTGGTCATAGTAGAGACAAACTGCCAGTGTCCACCGAAAGGGGAGAGTCCCAGCTATTTAAGTTTACCCTCAGAAATACTGTAAGTCAGGCAGTTCCTGAGATACCTAGGTGGGATAACAGGTTTGGACCAGGACCACTGCATTGAAGTCAGATATCTCCGATTCCCTAGAGCCAATTTTTAATAATCTAGTACTCTTAGAAAAAGGGGACCCTCAGGTGTTTGCCTAAGACCCATATACCCCTGGTGCCCTTAGGCAAATGCCCATTGAGACCATACAAAAATAAGGCCCTGATTTGGGCACATCTTGGCATGACTTTAGTTATGACCAGGAACATGTCTGTACAAGACTCTGGGTACATCTGGGCATGACTCTAAATGTGACTTTGTTTGACTCTAGATGTGAGAATATAATCTTTAAATGTAGCTGAAAATGAAAATTTCTAAATATTAAGAATTTCTTCTTGAAATGATAGGAATTTTAATAAAATGTTCCCCTGAGTTGATAGAAGCTGGTTCTGATGCCTGGTTTAAGCACATGACCTAATAATGTTATAGAGTTATATTAAAAATTCTTAAGGTCCTGAACCCTTAAAATTTGGCTGTAAATTAAAATTTCATAATTTTCCAAATTTCGATTTAAAATTATAGGAACTTTAATAAAATGTTCCCCATAGTTGATAGAAGCTGATTCTGATGCCTGGTTTAAGCACTGGACCTAATAATGTGACGATGTTACATTAGTCATTCTGGTGACCCTCTACTCTTAAACTCTGGTAAAAATGAAAATTTCTAAATATACAGAATTTAGACTTAAAATTATAAGAACTTAAATAAAATGTTTACTTGAGTTGATACAGAGGATTCTGATGCCTGGTTTAAGCACTGGACCTAATAATGTTCTTATTTTATATTAGCAATTCTGTAGACTCTCTACTCTTAAAATTTAGCAGAAAATAAACATTTCAAAATATTTAGAATTTCTTCTTAAAATTATAGGAACTTAAATAAAATGTTTCCCTGAGTTGATAGAAGCTTTTTCTAATGCCTGGTTTAAGCACAGGTCCTTATAATGTTATGGTGCTATGTGAAATACTCTGTAGGGCTTGTACATTTAAAATTTAGCTAAAAATGAAAATTTTAAAAATGTCAAAATTTCTATATTTATTCTGGGCATAAGTGTGTGTGCTTCTGTGTGTGTCTGTATATTACTCTGGGTATGACTCTGGGTATGACTCTAATTATGACTCTGGGTCTGACCCTGGGTATATCTTTATGTGACTCCAGGTTTACCTGTGCTTGACTCTGCGTTTGACTATGTGTGATTCTGGGCATGTCTGGACATGTCTGGGCATCTCTAGACATGTCTGGACATGTCTGGGCATGTCTGGACATGTCTGGGCATCTCTAGACATGTCTGGTCATGTCTGGGAATGACTGTAAAACTGATATCTCTAGTTCTGGTCACAGTAGAGACAAACTGCCAGTGTCCACCGAAAGGGGAGAGTCCCAGCTATTTAAGTTTACCCTCAGAAATACTGTAAGTCAGGCAGTTCCTGAGATACCTAGGTGGGATAACAGGTTTGGACCAGGACCACTGCATTGAAGTCAGATATCTCCGATTCCCTAGAGCCAATTTTTAATAATCTAGTACTCTTAGAAAAATGGGACCCTCAGGTGTTTGCCTAAGACCCATATACCCCTGGTGCCCTTAGGCAAATGCCCATTGAGACCATACAAAAATAAGGCCCTGATTTGGGCACATCTTGGCATGACTTTAGTTATGACCAGGAACATGTCTGTACAAGACTCTGGGTACATCTGGGCATGACTCTAAATGTGACTTTGTTTGACTCTAGATGTGAGAATATAATCTTTAAATGTAGCTGAAAATGAAAATTTCTAAATATTAAGAATTTCTTCTTGAAATGATAGGAATTTTAATCAAATGTTCCCCTGAGTTGATAGAAGCTGGTTCTGATGCCTGGTTTAAGCACATGACCTAATAATGTTATAGAGTTATATTAAAAATTCTTAAGGTCCTGAACCCTTAAAATTTGGCTGTAAATTAAAATTTCAACATTTTCCAAATTTCAATTTAAAATTATAGGAACTTTAATAAAATGTTCCCCATAGTTGATAGAAGCTGATTCTGATGCCTGGTTTAAGCACTGGACCTAATAATGTGACGATGTTACATTAGTAATTCTGGTGACCCTCTACTCTTAAACTCTGGTAAAAATGAAAATTTCTAAATATACAGAATTTAGACTTAAAATTATAAGAACTTAAATAAAATGTTTACTTGAGTTGATACAGAGGATTCTGATGCCTGGTTTAAGCACTGGACCTAATAATGTTCTTATTTTATATTAGCAATTCTGTAGACTCTCTACTCTTAAAATTTAGCAGAAAATAAACATTTCAAAATATTTAGAATTTCTTCTTAAAATTATAGGAACTTAAATAAAATGTTTCCCTGAGTTGATAGAAGCTTATTCTAATGCCTGGTTTAAGCACAGGTCCTTATAATGTTATGGTGCTATGTGAAATACTCTGTAGGGCTTGTACATTTAAAATTTAGCTAAAAATGAACATTTTAAAAATGTCAAAATTTCTATATTTATTCTGGGCATAAGTGTGTGTGCTTCTGTGTGTGTCTGTATATTACTCTGGGTATGACTCTGGGTATGACTCTAATAATGACTCTGGGTCTGACCCTGGGTATATCTTTATGTGACTCCAGGTTTACCTGTGCTTGACTCTGCGTTTGACTATGTGTGATTCTGGGCATGTCTGGACATGTCTGGGCATGTCTTGGCATGTCTGGACATGTCTGGGCATCTCTAGACATGTCTGGTCATGTCTGGGCATGTCTTGGCATGTCTGGACATGTCTGGGCATCTCTAGACATGTCTGGTCATGTCTGGGAATGACTGGAAAACTGATATCTCTAGTTCTGGTCATAGTAGAGACAAACTGCCAGTGTCCACCGAAAGGGGAGAGTCCCAGCTATTTAAGTTTACCCTCAGAAATACTGTAAGTCAGGCAGTTCCTGAGATACCTAGGTGGGATAACAGGTTTGGACCAGGACCACTGCATTGAAGTCAGATATCTCCGATTCCCTAGAGCCAATTTTTAATAATCTAGTACTCTTAGAAAAAGGGGACCCTCAGGTGTTTGCCGAAGACCCATATACCCCTGGTGCCATTAGGCAAATGCCCATTGAGACCATACAAAAATAAGACCCTGATTTGGGCACATCTTGGCATGACTTTAGTTATGACCAGGAACATGTCTGTACAAGACTCTGGGTACATCTGGGCATGACTCTAAATGTGACTTTGTTTGACTCTAGATGTGAGAATATAATCTTTAAATGTAGCTGAAAATGAAAATTTCTAAATATTAAGAATTTCTTCTTGAAATGATAGGAATTTTAATCAAATGTTCCCCTGAGTTGATAGAAGCTGGTTCTGATGCCTGGTTTAAGCACATGACCTAATAATGTTATAGAGTTATATTAAAAATTCTTAAGGTCCTGAACCCTTAAAATTTGGCTGTAAATTAAAATTTCATAATTTTCCAAATTTCGATTTAAAATTATAGGAACTTTAATAAAATGTTCCCCATAGTTGATAGAAGCTGATTCTGATGCCTGGTTTAAGCACTGGACCTAATAATGTGACGATGTTACATTAGTAATTCTGGTGACCCTCTACTCTTAAACTCTGGTAAAAATGAAAATTTCTAAATATACAGAATTTAGACTTAAAATTATAAGAACTTAAATAAAATGTTTACTTGAGTTGATACAGAGGATTCTGATGCCTGGTTTAAGCACTGGACCTAATAATGTTCTTATTTTATATTAGCAATTCTGTAGACTCTCTACTCTTAAAATTTAGCAGAAAATAAACATTTCAAAATATTTAGAATTTCTTCTTAAAATTATAGGAACTTAAATAAAATGTTTCCCTGAGTTGATAGAAGCTTATTCTAATGCCTGGTTTAAGCACAGGTCCTTATAATGTTATGGTGCTATGTGAAATACTCTGTAGGGCTTGTACATTTAAAATTTAGCTAAAAATGAAAATTTTAAAAATGTCAAAATTTCTATATTTATTCTGGGCATAAGTGTGTGTGCTTCTGTGTGTGTCTGTATATTACTGTGGGTATGACTCTTGGTATGACTCTAATTATGACTCTGGGTCTGACCCTGGGTATATCTTTATGTGACTCCAGGTTTACCTGTGCTTGACTCTGTGTTTGACTATGTGTGATTCTGGGCATGTCTGGACATGTCTGGGCATCTCTAGACATGTCTGGACATGTCTGGGCATGTCTTGGCATGTCTGGACATGTCTGGGCATCTCTAGACATGTCTGGTCATGTCTGGGAATGACTGGAAAACTGATATCTCTAGTTCTGGTCACAGTAGAGACAAACTGCCAGTGTCCACCGAAAGGGGAGAGTCCCAGCTATTTAAGTTTACCCTCAGAAATACTGTAAGTCAGGCAGTTCCTGAGATACCTAGGTGGGATAACAGGTTTGGACCAGGACCACTGCATTGAAGTCAGATATCTCTGATTCCCTAGAGCCAATTTTTAATAATCTAGTACTCTTAGAAAAAGGGGACCCTCAGGTGTTTGCCTAAGACCCATATACCCCTGGTGCCCTTAGGCAAATGCCCATTGAGACCATACAAAAATAAGGCCCTGATTTGGGCACATCTTGGCGTGACTTTAGTTATGACCAGGAACATGTCTGTACAAGACTCTGGGTACATCTGGGCATGACTCTAAATGTGACTTTGTTTGACTCTAGATGTGAGAATATAATCTTTAAATGTAGCTGAAAATGAAAATTTCTAAATATTAAGAATTTCTTCTTGAAATGATAGGAATTTTAATCAAATGTTCCCCTGAGTTGATAGAAGCTGGTTCTGATGCCTGGTTTAAGCACATGACCTAATAATGTTATAGAGTTATATTAAAAATTCTTAAGGTCCTGAACCCTTAAAATTTGGCTGTAAATTAAAATTTCAACATTTTCCAAATTTCAATTTAAAATTATAGGAACTTTAATAAAATGTTCCCCATAGTTGATAGAAGCTGATTCTGATGCCTGGTTTAAGCACTGGACCTAATAATGTGACGATGTTACATTAGTAATTCTGGTGACCCTCTACTCTTAAACTCTGGTAAAAATGAAAATTTCTAAATATACAGAATTTAGACTTAAAATTATAAGAACTTAAATAAAATGTTTACTTGAGTTGATACAGAGGATTCTGATGCCTGGTTTAAGCACTGGACCTAATAATGTTCTTATTTTATATTAGCAATTCTGTAGACTCTCTACTCTTAAAATTTAGCAGAAAATAAACATTTCAAAATATTTAGAATTTCTTCTTAAAATTATAGGAACTTAAATAAAATGTTTCCCTGAGTTGATAGAAGCTTATTCTAATGCCTGGTTTAAGCACAGGTCCTTATAATGTTATGGTGCTATGTGAAATACTCTGTAGGGCTTGTACATTTAAAATTTAGCTAAAAATGAACATTTTAAAAATGTCAAAATTTCTATATTTATTCTGGGCATAAGTGTGTGTGCTTCTGTGTGTGTCTGTATATTACTCTGGGTATGACTCTGGGTATGACTCTAATAATGACTCTGGGTCTGACCCTGGGTATATCTTTATGTGACTCCAGGTTTACCTGTGCTTGACTCTGCGTTTGACTATGTGTGATTCTGGGCATGTCTGGACATGTATGGGCATGTCTTGGCATGTCTGGACATGTCTGGGCATCTCTAGACATGTCTGGTCATGTCTGGGCATGTCTTGGCATGTCTGGACATGTCTGGGCATCTCTAGACATGTCTGGTCATGTCTGGGAATGACTGGAAAACTGATATCTCTAGTTCTGGTCATAGTAGAGACAAACTGCCAGTGTCCACCGAAAGGGGAGAGTCCCAGCTATTTAAGTTTACCCTCAGAAATACTGTAAGTCAGGCAGTTCCTGAGATACCTAGGTGGGATAACAGGTTTGGACCAGGACCACTGCATTGAAGTCAGATATCTCCGATTCCCTAGAGCCAATTTTTAATAATCTAGTACTCTTAGAAAAAGGGGACCCTCAGGTGTTTGCCTAAGACCCATATACCCCTGGTGCCATTAGGCAAATGCCCATTGAGACCATACAAAAATAAGGCCCTGATTTGGGCACATCTTGGCATGACTTTAGTTATGACCAGGAACATGTCTGTACAAGACTCTGGGTACATCTGGGCATGACTCTAAATGTGACTTTGTTTGACTCTAGATGTGAGAATATAATCTTTAAATGTAGCTGAAAATGAAAATTTCTAAATATTAAGAATTTCTTCTTGAAATGATAGGAATTTTAATCAAATGTTCCCCTGAGTTGATAGAAGCTGGTTTTGATGCCTGGTTTAAGCACATGACCTAATAATGTTATAGAGTTATATTAAAAATTCTTAAGGTCCTGAACCCTTAAAATTTGGCTGTAAATTAAAATTTCATAATTTTCCAAATTTCGATTTAAAATTATAGGAACTTTAATAAAATGTTCCCCATAGTTGATAGAAGCTGATTCTGATGCCTGGTTTAAGCACTGGACCTAATAATGTGACGATGTTACATTAGTAATTCTGGTGACCCTCTACTCTTAAACTCTGGTAAAAATGAAAATTTCTAAATATACAGAATTTAGACTTAAAATTATAAGAACTTAAATAAAATGTTTACTTGAGTTGATACAGAGGATTCTGATGCCTGGTTTAAGCACTGGACCTAATAATGTTCTTATTTTATATTAGCAATTCTGTAGACTCTCTACTCTTAAAATTTAGCAGAAAATGAACATTTCAAAATATTTAGAATTTCTTCTTAAAATTATAGGAACTTAAATAAAATGTTTCCCTGAGTTGATAGAAGCTTATTCTAATGCCTGGTTTAAGCACAGGTCCTTATAATGTTATGGTGCTATGTGAAATACTCTGTAGGGCTTGTACATTTAAAATTTAGCTAAAAATGAAAATTTTAAAAATGTCAAAATTTCTATATTTATTCTGGGCATAAGTGTGTGTGCTTCTGTGTGTGTCTGTATATTACTCTGGGTATGACTCTTGGTATGACTCTAATTATGACTCTGGGTCTGACCCTGGGTATATCTTTATGTGACTCCAGGTTTACCTGTGCTTGACTCTGTGTTTGACTATGTGTGATTCTGGGCATGTCTGGACATGTCTGGGCATCTCTAGACATGTCTGGACATGTCTGGGCATGTCTTGGCATGTCTGGACATGTCTGGGCATCTCTAGACATGTCTGGTCATGTCTGGGAATGACTGGAAAACTGATATCTCTAGTTCTGGTCACAGTAGAGACAAACTGCCAGTGTCCACCGAAAGGGGAGAGTCCCAGCTATTTAAGTTTACCCTCAGAAATACTGTAAGTCAGGCAGTTCCTGAGATACCTAGGTGGGATAACAGGTTTGGACCAGGACCACTGCATTGAAGTCAGATATCTCCGATTCCCTAGAGCCAATTTTTAATAATCTAGTACTCTTAGAAAAAGGGGACCCTCAGGTGTTTGCCTAAGACCCATATACCCCTGGTGCCCTTAGGCAAATGCCCATTGAGACCATACAAAAATAAGGCCCTGATTTGGGCACATCTTGGCGTGACTTTAGTTATGACCAGGAACATGTCTGTACAAGACTCTGGGTACATCTGGGCATGACTCTAAATGTGACTTTGTTTGACTCTAGATGTGAGAATATAATCTTTAAATGTAGCTGAAAATGAAAATTTCTAAATATTAAGAATTTCTTCTTGAAATGATAGGAATTTTAATCAAATGTTCCCCTGAGTTGATAGAAGCTGGTTCTGATGCCTGGTTTAAGCACATGACCTAATAATGTTATAGAGTTATATTAAAAATTCTTAAGGTCCTGAACCCTTAAAATTTGGCTGTAAATTAAAATTTCAACATTTTCCAAATTTCAATTTAAAATTATAGGAACTTTAATAAAATGTTCCCCATAGTTGATAGAAGCTGATTCTGATGCCTGGTTTAAGCACTGGACCTAATAATGTGACGATGTTACATTAGTAATTCTGGTGACCCTCTACTCTTAAACTCTGGTAAAAATGAAAATTTCTAAATATACAGAATTTAGACTTAAAATTATAAGAACTTAAATAAAATGTTTACTTGAGTTGATACAGAGGATTCTGATGCCTGGTTTAAGCACTGGACCTAATAATGTTCTTATTTTATATTAGCAATTCTGTAGACTCTCTACTCTTAAAATTTAGCAGAAAATAAACATTTCAAAATATTTAGAATTTCTTCTTAAAATTATAGGAACTTAAATAAAATGTTTCCCTGAGTTGATAGAAGCTTATTCTAATGCCTGGTTTAAGCACAGGTCCTTATAATGTTATGGTGCTATGTGAAATACTCTGTAGGGCTTGTACATTTAAAATTTAGCTAAAAATGAACATTTTAAAAATGTCAAAATTTCTATATTTATTCTGGGCATAAGTGTGTGTGCTTCTGTGTGTGTCTCTATATTACTCTGGGTATGACTCTAATTATGACTCTGGGTCTGACCCTGGGTATATCTTTATGTGACTCCAGGTTTACCTGTGCTTGACTCTGCGTTTGACTATGTGTGATTCTGGGCATGTCTGGACATGTCTGGGCATGTCTTGGCATGTCTGGACATGTCTGGGCATGTCTAGACATGTCTGGACATGTCTGGGCATGTATTGGCATGTCTGGACATGTCTGGGCATCTCTAGACATGTCTGGTCATGTCTGGGAATGACTGGAAAACTGATATCTCTAGTTCTGGTCATAGTAGAGACAAACTGCCAGTGTCCACCGAAAGGGGAGAGTCCCAGCTATTTAAGTTTACCCTCAGAAATACTGTAAGTCAGGCAGTTCCTGAGATACCTAGGTGGGATAACAGGTTTGGACCAGGACCACTGCATTGAAGTTAGATATCTCCGATTCCCTAGAGCCAATTTTTAATAATCTAGTACTCTTAAAAAAAGGGGACCCTCAGGTGTTTGCCTAAGACCCATATACCCCTGGTGCCCTTAGGCAAATGCCCATTGAGACCATACAAAAATAAGGCCCTGATTTGGGCACATCTTGGCATGACTTTAGTTATGACCAGGAACATGTCTGTACAAGACTCTGGGTACATCTGGGCATGACTCTAAATGTGACTTTGTTTGACTCTAGATGTGAGAATATAATCTTTAAATGTAGCTGAAAATGAAAATTTCTAAATATTAAGAATTTCTTCTAGAAATGATAGGAATTTTAATAAAATGTTCCCCTGAGTTGATAGAAGCTGGTTCTGATGCCTGGTTTAAGCACATGACCTAATAATGTTATAGAGTTATATTAAAAATTCTTAGGGTCCTGAACCCTTAAAATTTGGCTGTAAATTAAAATTTCAACATTTTCCAAATTTTAATTTAAAATTATAGGAACTTTAATAAAATGTTCCCCATAGTTGATAGAAGCTGATTCTGATGCCTGGTTTAAGCACTGGACCTAATAATGTGACGATGTTACATTAGCAATTCTGGTGACCCTCTACTCTTAAACTCTGGTAAAAATGAAAATTTCTAAATATACAGAATTTAGACTTAAAATTATAAGAACTTAAATAAAATGTTTACTTGAGTTGATACAGAGGATTCTGATGCCTGGTTTAAGCACTGGACCTAATAATGTTCTTATTTTATATTAGCAATTCTGTAGACTCTCTACTCTTAAAATTTAGCAGAAAATAAACATTTCAAAATATTTAGAATTTCTTCTTAAAATTATAGGAACTTAAATAAAATGTTTCCCTGAGTTGATAGAAGCTTATTCTAATGCCTGGTTTAAGCACAGGTCCTTATAATGTTATGGTGCTATGTGAAATACTCTGTAGGGCTTGTACATTTAAAATTTAGCTAAAAATGAAAATTTTAAAAATGTCAAAATTTCTATATTTATTCTGGGCATAAGTGTGTGTGCTTCTGTGTGTGTCTGTATATTACTCTGGGTATGACTCTGGGTATGACTCTAATTATGACTCTGGGTCTGACCCTGGGTATATCTTTATGTGACTCCAGGTTTACCTGTGCTTGACTCTGCGTTTGACTATGTGTGATTCTGGGCATGTCTGGACATGTCTGGGCATCTCTAGACATGTCTGGACATGTCTGGGCATGTCTTGGCATGTCTGGACATGTCTGGGCATCTCTAGACATGTCTGGTCATGTCTGGGAATGACTGGAAAACTGATATCTCTAGTTCTGGTCACAGTAGAGACAAACTGCCAGTGTCCACCGAAAGGGGAGAGTCCCAGCTATTTAAGTTTACCCTCAGAAATACTGTAAGTCAGGCAGTTCCTGAGATACCTAGGTGGGATAACAGGTTTGGACCAGGACCACTGCATTGAAGTCAGATATCTCCGATTCCCTAGAGCCAATTTTTAATAATCTAGTACTCTTAGAAAAAGGGGACCCTCAGGTGTTTGCCTAAGACCCATATACCCCTGGTGCCCTTAGGCAAATGCCCATTGAGACCATACAAAAATAAGGCCCTGATTTGGGCACATCTTGGTGTGACTTTAGTTATGACCAGGAACATGTCTGTACAAGACTCTGGGTACATCTGGGCATGACTCTAAATGTGACTTTGTTTGACTCTAGATGTGAGAATATAATCTTTAAATGTAGCTGAAAATGAAAATTTCTAAATATTAAGAATTTCTTCTTGAAATGATAGGAATTTTAATCAAATGTTCCCCTGAGTTGATAGAAGCTGGTTCTGATGCCTGGTTTAAGCACATGACCTAATATGTTATAGAGTTATATTAAAAATTCTTAAGGTCCTGAACCCTTAAAATTTGGCTGTAAATTAAAATTTCAACATTTTCCAAATTTCAATTTAAAATTATAGGAACTTTAATAAAATGTTCCCCATAGTTGATAGAAGCTGATTCTGATGCCTGGTTTAAGCACTGGACCTAATAATGTGACGATGTTACATTAGTAATTCTGGTGACCCTCTACTCTTAAACTCTGGTAAAAATGAAAATTTCTAAATATACAGAATTTAGACTTAAAATTATAAGAACTTAAATAAAATGTTTACTTGAGTTGATACAGAGGATTCTGATGCCTGGTTTAAGCACTGGACCTAATAATGTTCTTATTTTATATTAGCAATTCTGTAGACTCTCTACTCTTAAAATTTAGCAGAAAATAAACATTTCAAAATATTTAGAATTTCTTCTTAAAATTATAGGAACTTAAATAAAATGTTTCCCTGAGTTGATAGAAGCTTATTCTAATGCCTGGTTTAAGCACAGGTCCTTATAATGTTATGGTGCTATGTGAAATACTCTGTAGGGCTTGTACATTTAAAATTTAGCTAAAAATGAACATTTTAAAAATGTCAAAATTTCTATATTTATTCTGGGCATAAGTGTGTGTGCTTCTGTGTGTGTCTCTATATTACTCTGGGTATGACTCTAATTATGACTCTGGGTCTGACCCTGGGTATATCTTTATGTGACTCCAGGTTTACCTGTGCTTGACTCTGCGTTTGACTATGTGTGATTCTGGGCATGTCTGGACATGTCTGGGCATGTCTTGGCATGTCTGGACATGTCTGGGCATGTCTAGACATGTCTGGACATGTCTGGGCATGTATTGGCATGTCTGGACATGTCTGGGCATCTCTAGACGTGTCTGGTCATGTCTGGGAATGACTGGAAAACTGATATCTCTAGTTCTGGTCATAGTAGAGACAAACTGCCAGTGTCCACCGAAAGGGGAGAGTCCCAGCTATTTAAGTTTACCCTCAGAAATACTGTAAGTCAGGCAGTTCCTGAGATACCTAGGTGGGATAACAGGTTTGGACCAGGACCACTGCATTGAAGTTAGATATCTCCGATTCCCTAGAGCCAATTTTTAATAATCTAGTACTCTTAAAAAAAGGGGACCCTCAGGTGTTTGCCTAAGACCCATATACCCCTGGTGCCCTTAGGCAAATGCCCATTGAGACCATACAAAAATAAGGCCCTGATTTGGGCACATCTTGGCATGACTTTAGTTATGACCAGGAACATGTCTGTACAAGACTCTGGGTACATCTGGGCATGACTCTAAATGTGACTTTGTTTGACTCTAGATGTGAGAATATAATCTTTAAATGTAGCTGAAAATGAAAATTTCTAAATATTAAGAATTTCTTCTTGAAATGATAGGAATTTTAATAAAATGTTCCCCTGAGTTGATAGAAGCTGGTTCTGATGCCTGGTTTAAGCACATGACCTAATAATGTTATAGAGTTATATTAAAAATTCTTAGGGTCCTGAACCCTTAAAATTTGGCTGTAAATTAAAATTTCAACATTTTCCAAATTTTAATTTAAAATTATAGGAACTTTAATAAAATGTTCCCCATAGTTGATAGAAGCTGATTCTGATGCCTGGTTTAAGCACTGGACCTAATAATGTGACGATGTTACATTAGCAATTCTGGTGACCCTCTACTCTTAAACTCTGGTAAAAATGAAAATTTCTAAATATACAGAATTTAGACTTAAAATTATAAGAACTTAAATAAAATGTTTACTTGAGTTGATACAGAGGATTCTGATGCCTGGTTTAAGCACTGGACCTAATAATGTTCTTATTTTATATTAGCAATTCTGTAGACTCTCTACTCTTAAAATTTAGCAGAAAATAAACATTTCAAAATATTTAGAATTTCTTCTTAAAATTATAGGAACTTAAATAAAATGTTTCCCTGAGTTGATAGAAGCTTATTCTAATGCCTGGTTTAAGCACAGGTCCTTATAATGTTATGGTGCTATGTGAAATACTCTGTAGGGCTTGTACATTTAAAATTTAGCTAAAAATGAAAATTTTAAAAATGTCAAAATTTCTATATTTATTCTGGGCATAAGTGTGTGTGCTTCTGTGTGTGTCTGTATATTACTCTGGGTATGACTCTGGGTATGACTCTAATTATGACTCTGGGTCTGACCCTGGGTATATCTTTATGTGACTCCAGGTTTACCTGTGCTTGACTCTGCGTTTGACTATGTGTGATTCTGGGCATGTCTGGACATGTCTGGGCATCTCTAGACATGTCTGGACATGTCTGGGCATGTCTTGGCATGTCTGGACATGTCTGGGCATCTCTAGACATGTCTGGTCATGTCTGGGAATGACTGGAAAACTGATATCTCTAGTTCTGGTCACAGTAGAGACAAACTGCCAGTGTCCACCGAAAGGGGAGAGTCCCAGCTATTTAAGTTTACCCTCAGAAATACTGTAAGTCAGGCAGTTCCTGAGATACCTAGGTGGGATAACAGGTTTGGACCAGGACCACTGCATTGAAGTCAGATATCTCCGATTCCCTAGAGCCAATTTTTAATAATCTAGTACTCTTAGAAAAAGGGGACCCTCAGGTGTTTGCCTAAGACCCATATACCCCTGGTGCCCTTAGGCAAATGCCCATTGAGACCATACAAAAATAAGGCCCTGATTTGGGCACATCTTGGCATGACTTTAGTTATGACCAGGAACATGTCTGTACAAGACTCTGGGTACATCTGGGCATGACTCTAAATGTGACTTTGTTTGACTCTAGATGTGAGAATATAATCTTTAAATGTAGCTGAAAATGAAAATTTCTAAATATTAAGAATTTCTTCTTGAAATGATAGGAATTTTAATCAAATGTTCCCCTGAGTTGATAGAAGCTGGTTCTGATGCCTGGTTTAAGCACATGACCTAATAATGTTATAGAGTTATATTAAAAATTCTTAAGGTCCTGAACCCTTAAAATTTGGCTGTAAATTAAAATTTCAACATTTTCCAAATTTCAATTTAAAATTATAGGAACTTTAATAAAATGTTCCCCATAGTTGATAGAAGCTGATTCTGATGCCTGGTTTAAGCACTGGACCTAATAATGTGACGATGTTACATTAGTAATTCTGGTGACCCTCTACTCTTAAACTCTGGTAAAAATGAAAATTTCTAAATATACAGAATTTAGACTTAAAATTATAAGAACTTAAATAAAATGTTTACTTGAGTTGATACAGAGGATTCTGATGCCTGGTTTAAGCACTGGACCTAATAATGTTCTTATTTTATATTAGCAATTCTGTAGACTCTCTACTCTTAAAATTTAGCAGAAAATAAACATTTCAAAATATTTAGAATTTCTTCTTAAAATTATAGGAACTTAAATAAAATGTTTCCCTGAGTTGATAGAAGCTTATTCTAATGCCTGGTTTAAGCACAGGTCCTTATAATGTTATGGTGCTATGTGAAATACTCTGTAGGGCTTGTACATTTAAAATTTAGCTAAAAATGAAAATTTTAAAAATGTCAAAATTTCTATATTTATTCTGGGCATAAGTGTGTGTGCTTCTGTGTGTGTCTCTATATTACTCTGGGTATGACTCTAATTATGACTCTGGGTCTGACCCTGGGTATATCTTTATGTGACTCCAGGTTTACCTGTGCTTGACTCTGCGTTTGACTATGTGTGATTCTGGGCATGTCTGGACATGTCTGGGCATGTCTTGGCATGTCTGGACATGTCTGGGCATGTCTAGACATGTCTGGACATGTCTGGGCATGTATTGGCATGTCTGGACATGTCTGGGCATCTCTAGACATGTCTGGTCATGTCTGGGAATGACTGGAAAACTGATATCTCTAGTTCTGGTCATAGTAGAGACAAACTGCCAGTGTCCACCGAAAGGGGAGAGTCCCAGCTATTGAAGTTTACCCTCAGAAATACTGTAAGTCAGGCAGTTCCTGAGATACCTAGGTGGGATAACAGGTTTGGACCAGGACCACTGCATTGAAGTTAGATATCTCCGATTCCCTAGAGCCAATTTTTAATAATCTAGTACTCTTAGAAAAAGGGGACCCTCAGGTGTTTGCCTAAGACCCATATACCCCTGGTGCCCTTAGGCAAATGCCCATTGAGACCATACAAAAATAAGGCCCTGATTTGGGCACATCTTGGCATGACTTTAGTTATGACCAGGAACATGTCTGTACAAGACTCTGGGTACATCTGGGCATGACTCTAAATGTGACTTTGTTTGACTCTAGATGTGAGAATATAATCTTTAAATGTAGCTGAAAATGAAAATTTCTAAATATTAAGAATTTCTTCTTGAAATGATAGGAATTTTAATAAAATGTTCCCCTGAGTTGATAGAAGCTGGTTCTGATGCCTGGTTTAAGCAAATGACCTAATAATGTTATAGAGTTATATTAAAAATTCTTAAGGTCCTGAACCCTTAAAATTTGGCTGTAAATTAAAATTTCAACATTTTCCAAATTTCAATTTAAAATTATAGGAACTTTAATAAAATGTTCCCCATAGTTGATAGAAGCTGATTCTGATGCCTGGTTTAAGCACTGGACCTAATAATGTGACGATGTTACATTAGTAATTCTGGTGACCCTCTACTCTTAAACTCTGGTAAAAATGAAAATTTCTAAATATACAGAATTTAGACTTAAAATTATAAGAACTTAAATAAAATGTTTACTTGAGTTGATACAGAGGATTCTGATGCCTGGTTTAAGCACTGGACCTAATAATGTTCTTATTTTATATTAGCAATTCTGTAGACTCTCTACTCTTAAAATTTAGCAGAAAATAAACATTTCAAAATATTTAGAATTTCTTCTTAAAATTATAGGAACTTAAATAAAATGTTTCCCTGAGTTGATAGAAGCTTATTCTAATGCCTGGTTTAAGCACAGGTCCTTATAATGTTATGGTGCTATGTGAAATACTCTGTAGGGCTTGTACATTTAAAATTTAGCTAAAAATGAACATTTTAAAAATGTCAAAATTTCTATATTTATTCTGGGCATAAGTGTGTGTGCTTCTGTGTGTGTCTCTATATTACTCTGGGTATGACTCTAATTATGACTCTGGGTATGACCCTGGGTATATCTTTATGTGACTCCAGGTTTACCTGTGCTTGACTCTGCGTTTGACTATGTGTGATTCTGGGCATGTCTGGACATGTCTGGGCATGTCTTGGCATGTCTGGACATGTCTGGGCATGTCTAGACATGTCTGGACATGTCTGGGCATGTATTGGCATGTCTGGACATGTCTGGGCATCTCTAGACATGTCTGGTCATGTCTGGGAATGACTGGAAAACTGATATCTCTAGTTCTGGTCATAGTAGAGACAAACTGCCAGTGTCCACCGAAAGGGGAGAGTCCCAGCTATTTAAGTTTACCCTCAGAAATACTGTAAGTCAGGCAGTTCCTGAGATACCTAGGTGGGATAACAGGTTTGGACCAGGACCACTGCATTGAAGTTAGATATCTCCGATTCCCTAGAGCCAATTTTTAATAATCTAGTACTCTTAGAAAAAGGGGACCCTCAGGTGTTTGCCTAAGACCCATATACCCCTGGTGCCCTTAGGCAAATGCCCATTGAGACCATACAAAAATAAGGCCCTGATTTGGGCACATCTTGGCATGACTTTAGTTATGACCAGGAACATGTCTGTACAAGACTCTGGGTACATCTGGGCATGACTCTAAATGTGACTTTGTTTGACACTAGATGTGAGAATATAATCTTTAAATGTAGCTGAAAATGAAAATTTCTAAATATTAAGAATTTCTTCTTGAAATGATAGGAATTTTAATAAAATGTTCCCCTGAGTTGATAGAAGCTGGTTCTGATGCCTGGTTTAAGCACATGACCTAATAATGTTATAGAGTTATATTAAAAATTCTTAGGGTCCTGAACCCTTAAAATTTGGCTGTAAATTAAAATTTCAACATTTTCCAAATTTTAATTTAAAATTATAGGAACTTTAATAAAATGTTCCCCATAGTTGATAGAAGCTGATTCTGATGCCTGGTTTAAGCACTGGACCTAATAATGTGACGATGTTACATTAGCAATTCTGGTGACCCTCTACTCTTAAACTCTGGTAAAAATGAAAATTTCTAAATATACAGAATTTAGACTTAAAATTATAAGAACTTAAATAAAATGTTTACTTGAGTTGATACAGAGGATTCTGATGCCTGGTTTAAGCACTGGACCTAATAATGTTCTTATTTTATATTAGCAATTCTGTAGACTCTCTACTCTTAAAATTTAGCAGAAAATAAACATTTCAAAATATTTAGAATTTCTTCTTAAAATTATAGGAACTTAAATAAAATGTTTCCCTGAGTTGATAGAAGCTTATTCTAATGCCTGGTTTAAGCACAGGTCCTTATAATGTTATGGTGCTATGTGAAATACTCTGTAGGGCTTGTACATTTAAAATTTAGCTAAAAATGAAAATTTTAAAAATGTCAAAATTTCTATATTTATTCTGGGCATAAGTGTGTGTGCTTCTGTGTGTGTCTGTATATTACTCTGGGTATGACTCTGGGTATGACTCTAATTATGACTCTGGGTCTGACCCTGGGTATATCTTTATGTGACTCCAGGTTTACCTGTGCTTGACTCTGCGTTTGACTATGTGTGATTCTGGGCATGTCTGGACATGTCTGGGCATCTCTAGACATGTCTGGACATGTCTGGGCATGTCTTGGCATGTCTGGACATGTCTGGGCATCTCTAGACATGTCTGGTCATGTCTGGGAATGACTGGAAAACTGATATCTCTAGTTCTGGTCACAGTAGAGACAAACTGCCAGTGTCCACCGAAAGGGGAGAGTCCCAGCTATTTAAGTTTACCCTCAGAAATACTGTAAGTCAGGCAGTTCCTGAGATACCTAGGTGGGATAACAGGTTTGGACCAGGACCACTGCATTGAAGTCAGATATCTCCGATTCCCTAGAGCCAATTTTTAATAATCTAGTACTCTTAGAAAAAGGGGACCCTCAGGTGTTTGCCTAAGACCCATATACCCCTGGTGCCCTTAGGCAAATGCCCATTGAGACCATACAAAAATAAGGCCCTGATTTGGGCACATCTTGGCATGACTTTAGTTATGACCAGGAACATGTCTGTACAAGACTCTGGGTACATCTGGGCATGACTCTAAATGTGACTTTGTTTGACTCTAGATGTGAGAATATAATCTTTAAATGTAGCTGAAAATGAAAATTTCTAAATATTAAGAATTTCTTCTTGAAATGATAGGAATTTTAATCAAATGTTCCCCTGAGTTGATAGAAGCTGGTTCTGATGCCTGGTTTAAGCACATGACCTAATAATGTTATAGAGTTATATTAAAAATTCTTAAGGTCCTGAACCCTTAAAATTTGGCTGTAAATTAAAATTTCAACATTTTCCAAATTTCAATTTAAAATTATAGGAACTTTAATAAAATGTTCCCCATAGTTGATAGAAGCTGATTCTGATGCCTGGTTTAAGCACTGGACCTAATAATGTGACGATGTTACATTAGTAATTCTGGTGACCCTCTACTCTTAAACTCTGGTAAAAATGAAAATTTCTAAATATACAGAATTTAGACTTAAAATTATAAGAACTTAAATAAAATGTTTACTTGAGTTGATACAGAGGATTCTGATGCCTGGTTTAAGCACTGGACCTAATAATGTTCTTATTTTATATTAGCAATTCTGTAGACTCTCTACTCTTAAAATTTAGCAGAAAATAAACATTTCAAAATATTTAGAATTTCTTCTTAAAATTATAGGAACTTAAATAAAATGTTTCCCTGAGTTGATAGAAGCTTATGCTAATGCCTGGTTTAAGCACAGGTCCTTATAATGTTATGGTGCTATGTGAAATACTCTGTAGGGCTTGTACATTTAAAATTTAGCTAAAAATGAACATTTTAAAAATGTCAAAATTTCTATATTTATTCTGGGCATAAGTGTGTGTGCTTCTGTGTGTGTCTCTATATTACTCTGGGTATGACTCTAATTATGACTCTGGGTCTGACCCTGGGTATATCTTTATGTGACTCCAGGTTTACCTGTGCTTGACTCTGCGTTTGACTATGTGTGATTCTGGGCATGTCTGGACATGTCTGGGCATGTTTTGGCATGTCTGGACATGTCTGGGCATGTCTAGACATGTCTGGACATGTCTGGGCATGTATTGGCATGTCTGGACATGTCTGGGCATCTCTAGACATGTCTGGTCATGTCTGGGAATGACTGGAAAACTGATATCTCTAGTTCTGGTCATAGTAGAGACAAACTGCCAGTGTCCACCGAAAGGGGAGAGTCCCAGCTATTTAAGTTTACCCTCAGAAATACTGTAAGTCAGGCAGTTCCTGAGATACCTAGGTGGGATAACAGGTTTGGACCAGGACCACTGCATTGAAGTTAGATATCTCCGATTCCCTAGAGCCAATTTTTAATAATCTAGTACTCTTAGAAAAAGGGGACCCTCAGGTGTTTGCCTAAGACCCATATACCCCTGGTGCCCTTAGGCAAATGCCCATTGAGACCATACAAAAATAAGGCCCTGATTTGGGCACATCTTGGCATGACTTTAGTTATGACCAGGAACATGTCTGTACAAGACTCTGGGTACATCTGGGCATGACTCTAAATGTGACTTTGTTTGACACTAGATGTGAGAATATAATCTTTAAATGTAGCTGAAAATGAAAATTTCTAAATATTAAGAATTTCTTCTTGAAATGATAGGAATTTTAATAAAATGTTCCCCTGAGTTGATAGAAGCTGGTTCTGATGCCTGGTTTAAGCACATGACCTAATAATGTTATAGAGTTATATTAAAAATTCTTAGGGTCCTGAACCCTTAAAATTTGGCTGTAAATTAAAATTTCAACATTTTCCAAATTTTAATTTAAAATTATAGGAACTTTAATAAAATGTTCCCCATAGTTGATAGAAGCTGATTCTGATGCCTGGTTTAAGCACTGGACCTAATAATGTGACGATGTTACATTAGCAATTCTGGTGACCCTCTACTCTTAAACTCTGGTAAAAATGAAAATTTCTAAATATACAGAATTTAGACTTAAAATTATAAGAACTTAAATAAAATGTTTACTTGAGTTGATACAGAGGATTCTGATGCCTGGTTTAAGCACTGGACCTAATAATGTTCTTATTTTATATTAGCAATTCTGTAGACTCTCTACTCTTAAAATTTAGCAGAAAATAAACATTTCAAAATATTTAGAATTTCTTCTTAAAATTATAGGAACTTAAATAAAATGTTTCCCTGAGTTGATAGAAGCTTATTCTAATGCCTGGTTTAAGCACAGGTCCTTATAATGTTATGGTGCTATGTGAAATACTCTGTAGGGCTTGTACATTTAAAATTTAGCTAAAAATGAAAATTTTAAAAATGTCAAAATTTCTATATTTATTCTGGGCATAAGTGTGTGTGCTTCTGTGTGTGTCTGTATATTACTCTGGGTATGACTCTGGGTATGACTCTAATTATGACTCTGGGTCTGACCCTGGGTATATCTTTATGTGACTCCAGGTTTACCTGTGCTTGACTCTGCGTTTGACTATGTGTGATTCTGGGCATGTCTGGACATGTCTGGGCATCTCTAGACATGTCTGGACATGTCTGGGCATGTCTTGGCATGTCTGGACATGTCTGGGCATCTCTAGACATGTCTGGTCATGTCTGGGAATGACTGGAAAACTGATATCTCTAGTTCTGGTCACAGTAGAGACAAACTGCCAGTGTCCACCGAAAGGGGAGAGTCCCAGCTATTTAAGTTTACCCTCAGAAATACTGTAAGTCAGGCAGTTCCTGAGATACCTAGGTGGGATAACAGGTTTGGACCAGGACCACTGCATTGAAGTCAGATATCTCCGATTCCCTAGAGCCAATTTTTAATAATCTAGTACTCTTAGAAAAAGGGGACCCTCAGGTGTTTGCCTAAGACCCATATACCCCTGGTGCCCTTAGGCAAATGCCCATTGAGACCATACAAAAATAAGGCCCTGATTTGGGCACATCTTGGCATGACTTTAGTTATGACCAGGAACATGTCTGTACAAGACTCTGGGTACATCTGGGCATGACTCTAAATGTGACTTTGTTTGACTCTAGATGTGAGAATATAATCTTTAAATGTAGCTGAAAATGAAAATTTCTAAATATTAAGAATTTCTTCTTGAAATGATAGGAATTTTAATCAAATGTTCCCCTGAGTTGATAGAAGCTGGTTCTGATGCCTGGTTTAAGCACATGACCTAATAATGTTATAGAGTTATATTAAAAATTCTTAAGGTCCTGAACCCTTAAAATTTGGCTGTAAATTAAAATTTCAACATTTTCCAAATTTCAATTTAAAATTATAGGAACTTTAATAAAATGTTCCCCATAGTTGATAGAAGCTGATTCTGATGCCTGGTTTAAGCACTGGACCTAATAATGTGACGATGTTACATTAGTAATTCTGGTGACCCTCTACTCTTAAACTCTGGTAAAAATGAAAATTTCTAAATATACAGAATTTAGACTTAAAATTATAAGAACTTAAATAAAATGTTTACTTGAGTTGATACAGAGGATTCTGATGCCTGGTTTAAGCACTGGACCTAATAATGTTCTTATTTTATATTAGCAATTCTGTAGACTCTCTACTCTTAAAATTTAGCAGAAAATAAACATTTCAAAATATTTAGAATTTCTTCTTAAAATTATAGGAACTTAAATAAAATGTTTCCCTGAGTTGATAGAAGCTTATTCTAATGCCTGGTTTAAGCACAGGTCCTTATAATGTTATGGTGCTATGTGAAATACTCTGTAGGGCTTGTACATTTAAAATTTAGCTAAAAATGAACATTTTAAAAATGTCAAAATTTCTATATTTATTCTGGGCATAAGTGTGTGTGCTTCTGTGTGTGTCTCTATATTACTCTGGGTATGACTCTAATTATGACTCTGGGTATGACCCTGGGTATATCTTTATGTGACTCCAGGTTTACCTGTGCTTGACTCTGCGTTTGACTATGTGTGATTCTGGGCATGTCTGGACATGTCTGGGCATGTCTTGGCATGTCTGGACATGTCTGGGCATGTCTAGACATGTCTGGACATGTCTGGGCATGTATTGGCATGTCTGGACATGTCTGGGCATCTCTAGACATGTCTGGTCATGTCTGGGAATGACTGGAAAACTGATATCTCTAGTTCTGGTCATAGTAGAGACAAACTGCCAGTGTCCACCGAAAGGGGAGAGTCCCAGCTATTTAAGTTTACCCTCAGAAATACTGTAAGTCAGGCAGTTCCTGAGATACCTAGGTGGGATAACAGGTTTGGACCAGGACCACTGCATTGAAGTTAGATATCTCCGATTCCCTAGAGCCAATTTTTAATAATCTAGTACTCTTAGAAAAAGGGGACCCTCAGGTGTTTGCCTAAGACCCATATACCCCTGGTGCCCTTAGGCAAATGCCCATTGAGACCATACAAAAATAAGGCCCTGATTTGGGCACATCTTGGCATGACTTTAGTTATGACCAGGAACATGTCTGTACAAGACTCTGGGTACATCTGGGCATGACTCTAAATGTGACTTTGTTTGACACTAGATGTGAGAATATAATCTTTAAATGTAGCTGAAAATGAAAATTTCTAAATATTAAGAATTTCTTCTTGAAATGATAGGAATTTTAATAAAATGTTCCCCTGAGTTGATAGAAGCTGGTTCTGATGCCTGGTTTAAGCACATGACCTAATAATGTTATAGAGTTATATTAAAAATTCTTAGGGTCCTGAACCCTTAAAATTTGGCTGTAAATTAAAATTTCAACATTTTCCAAATTTTAATTTAAAATTATAGGAACTTTAATAAAATGTTCCCCATAGTTGATAGAAGCTGATTCTGATGCCTGGTTTAAGCACTGGACCTAATAATGTGACGATGTTACATTAGCAATTCTGGTGACCCTCTACTCTTAAACTCTGGTAAAAATGAAAATTTCTAAATATACAGAATTTAGACTTAAAATTATAAGAACTTAAATAAAATGTTTACTTGAGTTGATACAGAGGATTCTGATGCCTGGTTTAAGCACTGGACCTAATAATGTTCTTATTTTATATTAGCAATTCTGTAGACTCTCTACTCTTAAAATTTAGCAGAAAATAAACATTTCAAAATATTTAGAATTTCTTCTTAAAATTATAGGAACTTAAATAAAATGTTTCCCTGAGTTGATAGAAGCTTATTCTAATGCCTGGTTTAAGCACAGGTCCTTATAATGTTATGGTGCTATGTGAAATACTCTGTAGGGCTTGTACATTTAAAATTTAGCTAAAAATGAAAATTTTAAAAATGTCAAAATTTCTATATTTATTCTGGGCATAAGTGTGTGTGCTTCTGTGTGTGTCTGTATATTACTCTGGGTATGACTCTGGGTATGACTCTAATTATGACTCTGGGTCTGACCCTGGGTATATCTTTATGTGACTCCAGGTTTACCTGTGCTTGACTCTGCGTTTGACTATGTGTGATTCTGGGCATGTCTGGACATGTCTGGGCATCTCTAGACATGTCTGGACATGTCTGGGCATGTCTTGGCATGTCTGGACATGTCTGGGCATCTCTAGACATGTCTGGTCATGTCTGGGAATGACTGGAAAACTGATATCTCTAGTTCTGGTCACAGTAGAGACAAACTGCCAGTGTCCACCGAAAGGGGAGAGTCCCAGCTATTTAAGTTTACCCTCAGAAATACTGTAAGTCAGGCAGTTCCTGAGATACCTAGGTGGGATAACAGGTTTGGACCAGGACCACTGCATTGAAGTCAGATATCTCCGATTCCCTAGAGCCAATTTTTAATAATCTAGTACTCTTAGAAAAAGGGGACCCTCAGGTGTTTGCCTAAGACCCATATACCCCTGGTGCCCTTAGGCAAATGCCCATTGAGACCATACAAAAATAAGGCCCTGATTTGGGCACATCTTGGCATGACTTTAGTTATGACCAGGAACATGTCTGTACAAGACTCTGGGTACATCTGGGCATGACTCTAAATGTGACTTTGTTTGACTCTAGATGTGAGAATATAATCTTTAAATGTAGCTGAAAATGAAAATTTCTAAATATTAAGAATTTCTTCTTGAAATGATAGGAATTTTAATCAAATGTTCCCCTGAGTTGATAGAAGCTGGTTCTGATGCCTGGTTTAAGCACATGACCTAATAATGTTATAGAGTTATATTAAAAATTCTTAAGGTCCTGAACCCTTAAAATTTGGCTGTAAATTAAAATTTCAACATTTTCCAAATTTCAATTTAAAATTATAGGAACTTTAATAAAATGTTCCCCATAGTCGATAGAAGCTGATTCTGATGCCTGGTTTAAGCACTGGACCTAATAATGTGACGATGTTACATTAGTAATTCTGGTGACCCTCTACTCTTAAACTCTGGTAAAAATGAAAATTTCTAAATATACAGAATTTAGACTTAAAATTATAAGAACTTAAATAAAATGTTTACTTGAGTTGATACAGAGGATTCTGATGCCTGGTTTAAGCACTGGACCTAATAATGTTCTTATTTTATATTAGCAATTCTGTAGACTCTCTACTCTTAAAATTTAGCAGAAAATAAACATTTCAAAATATTTAGAATTTCTTCTTAAAATTATAGGAACTTAAATAAAATGTTTCCCTGAGTTGATAGAAGCTTATTCTAATGCCTGGTTTAAGCACAGGTCCTTATAATGTTATGGTGCTATGTGAAATACTCTGTAGGGCTTGTACATTTAAAATTTAGCTAAAAATGAACATTTTAAAAATGTCAAAATTTCTATATTTATTCTGGGCATAAGTGTGTGTGCTTCTGTGTGTGTCTCTATATTACTCTGGGTATGACTCTAATTATGACTCTGGGTCTGACCCTGGGTATATCTTTATGTGACTCCAGGTTTACCTGTGCTTGACTCTGCGTTTGACTATGTGTGATTCTGGGCATGTCTGGACATGTCTGGGCATGTCTTGGCATGTCTGGACATGTCTGGGCATGTCTAGACATGTCTGGACATGTCTGGGCATGTATTGGCATGTCTGGACATGTCTGGGCATCTCTAGACATGTCTGGTCATGTCTGGGAATGACTGGAAAACTGATATCTCTAGTTCTGGTCATAGTAGAGACAAACTGCCAGTGTCCACCGAAAGGGGAGAGTCCCAGCTATTTAAGTTTACCCTCAGAAATACTGTAAGTCAGGCAGTTCCTGAGATACCTAGGTGGGATAACAGGTTTGGACCAGGACCACTGCATTGAAGTTAGATATCTCCGATTCCCTAGAGCCAATTTTTAATAATCTAGTACTCTTAGAAAAAGGGGACCCTCAGGTGTTTGCCTAAGACCCATATACCCCTGGTGCCCTTAGGCAAATGCCCATTGAGACCATACAAAAATAAGGCCCTGATTTGGGCACATCTTGGCATGACTTTAGTTATGACCAGGAACATGTCTGTACAAGACTCTGGGTACATCTGGGCATGACTCTAAATGTGACTTTGTTTGACTCTAGATGTGAGAATATAATCTTTAAATGTAGCTGAAAATGAAAATTTCTAAATATTAAGAATTTCTTCTTGAAATGATAGGAATTTTAATAAAATGTTCCCCTGAGTTGATAGAAGCTGGTTCTGATGCCTGGTTTAAGCACATGACCTAATAATGTTATAGAGTTATATTAAAAATTCTTAGGGTCCTGAACCCTTAAAATTTGGCTGTAAATTAAAATTTCAACATTTTCCAAATTTTAATTTAAAATTATAGGAACTTTAATAAAATGTTCCCCATAGTTGATAGAAGCTGATTCTGATGCCTGGTTTAAGCACTGGACCTAATAATGTGACGATGTTACATTAGCAATTCTGGTGACCCTCTACTCTTAAACTCTGGTAAAAATGAAAATTTCTAAATATACAGAATTTAGACTTAAAATTATAAGAACTTAAATAAAATGTTTACTTGAGTTGATACAGAGGATTCTGATGCCTGGTTTAAGCACTGGACCTAATAATGTTCTTATTTTATATTAGCAATTCTGTAGACTCTCTACTCTTAAAATTTAGCAGAAAATGAACATTTCAAAATATTTAGAATTTCTTCTTAAAATTATAGGAACTTAAATAAAATGTTTCCCAGAGTTGATAGAAGCTTATTCTAATGCCTGGTTTAAGCACAGGTCCTTATAATGTTATGGTTCTATGTGAAATACTCTGTAGGGCTTGTACATTTAAAATTTAGCTAAAAATGAAAATTTTAAAAATGTCAAAATTTCTATATTTATTCTGGGCATAAGTGTGTGTGCTTCTGTGTGTGTCTGTATATTACTCTGGGTATGACTCTGGGTATGACTCTAATAATGACTCTGGGTCTGACCCTGGGTATATCTTTATGTGACTCCAGGTTTACCTGTGCTTGACTCTGCGTTTGACTATGTGTGATTCTGGGCATGTCTGGACATGTCTGGGCATGTCTTGGCATGTCTGGACATGTCTGGGCATCTCTAGACATGTCTGGTCATGTCTGGGCATGTCTTGGCATGTCTGGACATGTCTGGGCATCTCTAGACATGTCTGGTCATGTCTGGGAATGACTGGAAAACTGATATCTCTAGTTCTGGTCATAGTAGAGACAAACTGCCAGTGTCCACCGAAAGGGGAGAGTCCCAGCTATTTAAGTTTACCCTCAGAAATACTGTAAGTCAGGCAGTTCCTGAGATACCTAGGTGGGATAACAGGTTTGGACCAGGACCACTGCATTGAAGTCAGATATCTCCGATTCCCTAGAGCCAATTTTTAATAATCTAGTACTCTTAGAAAAAGGGGACCCTCAGGTGTTTGCCTAAGACCCATATACCCCTGGTGCCCTTAGGCAAATGCCCATTGAGACCATACAAAAATAAGGCCCTGATTTGAGCACATCTTGGCATGACTTTAGTTATGACCAGGAACATGTCTGTACAAGACTCTGGGTACATCTGGGCATGACTCTAAATGTGACTTTGTTTGACTCTAGATGTGAGAATATAATCTTTAAATGTAGCTGAAAATGAAAATTTCTAAATATTAAGAATTTCTTCTTGAAATGATAGGAATTTTAATCAAATGTTCCCCTGAGTTGATAGAAGCTGGTTCTGATGCCTGGTTTAAGCACATGACCTAATAATGTTATAGAGTTATATTAAAAATTCTTAAGGTCCTGAACCCTTAAAATTTGGCTGTAAATTAAAATTTCATAATTTTCCAAATTTCGATTTAAAATTATAGGAACTTTAATAAAATGTTCCCCATAGTTGATAGAAGCTGATTCTGATGCCTGGTTTAAGCACTGGACCTAATAATGTGACGATGTTACATTAGTAATTCTGGTGACCCTCTACTCTTAAACTCCGGTAAAAATGAAAATTTCTAAATATACAGAATTTAGACTTAAAATTATAAGAACTTAAATAAAATGTTTACTTGAGTTGATACAGAGGATTCTGATGCCTGGTTTAAGCACTGGACCTAATAATGTTCTTATTTTATATTAGCAATTCTGTAGACTCTCTACTCTTAAAATTTAGCAGAAAATAAACATTTCAAAATATTTAGAATTTCTTCTTAAAATTATAGGAACTTAAATAAAATGTTTCCCTGAGTTGATAGAAGCTTATTCTAATGCCTGGTTTAAGCACAGGTCCTTATAATGTTATGGTGCTATGTGAAATACTCTGTAGGGCTTGTACATTTAAAATTTAGCTAAAAATGAAAATTTTAAAAATGTCAAAATTTCTATATTTATTCTGGGCATAAGTGTGTGTGCTTCTGTGTGTGTCTGTATATTACTCTGGGTATGACTCTGGGTATGACTCTAATTATGACTCTGGGTCTGACCCTGGGTATATCTTTATGTGACTCCAGGTTTACCTGTGCTTGACTCTGCGTTTGACTATGTGTGATTCTGGGCATGTCTGGACATGTCTGGGCATCTCTAGACATGTCTGGACATGTCTGGGCATGTCTTGGCATGTCTGGACATGTCTGGGCATCTCTAGACATGTCTGGTCATGTCTGGGAATGACTGGAAAACTGATATCTCTAGTTCTGGTCACAGTAGAGACAAACTGCCAGTGTCCACCGAAAGGGGAGAGTCCCAGCTATTTAAGTTTACCCTCAGAAATACTGTAAGTCAGGCAGTTCCTGAGATACCTAGGTGGGATAACAGGTTTGGACCAGGACCACTGCATTGAAGTCAGATATCTCCGATTCCCTAGAGCCAATTTTTAATAATCTAGTACTCTTAGAAAAAGGGGACCCTCAGGTGTTTGCCTAAGACCCATATACCCCTGGTGCCCTTAGGCAAATGCCCATTGAGACCATACAAAAATAAGGCCCTGATTTGGGCACATCTTGGCATGACTTTAGTTATGACCAGGAACATGTCTGTACAAGACTCTGGGTACATCTGGGCATGACTCTAAATGTGACTTTGTTTGACTCTAGATGTGAGAATATAATCTTTAAATGTAGCTGAAAATGAAAATTTCTAAATATTAAGAATTTCTTCTTGAAATGATAGGAATTTTAATCAAATGTTCCCCTGAGTTGATAGAAGCTGGTTCTGATGCCTGGTTTAAGCACATGACCTAATAATGTTATAGAGTTATATTAAAAATTCTTAAGGTCCTGAACCCTTAAAATTTGGCTGTAAATTAAAATTTCAACATTTTCCAAATTTCAATTTAAAATTATAGGAACTTTAATAAAATGTTCCCCATAGTTGATAGAAGCTGATTCTGATGCCTGGTTTAAGCACTGGACCTAATAATGTGACGATGTTACATTAGTAATTCTGGTGACCCTCTACTCTTAAACTCTGGTAAAAATGAAAATTTCTAAATATACAGAATTTAGACTTAAAATTATAAGAACTTAAATAAAATGTTTACTTGAGTTGATACAGAGGATTCTGATGCCTGGTTTAAGCACTGGACCTAATAATGTTCTTATTTTATATTAGCAATTCTGTAGACTCTCTACTCTTAAAATTTAGCAGAAAATAAACATTTCAAAATATTTAGAATTTCTTCTTAAAATTATAGGAACTTAAATAAAATGTTTCCCTGAGTTGATAGAAGCTTATTCTAATGCCTGGTTTAAGCACAGGTCCTTATAATGTTATGGTGCTATGTGAAATACTCTGTAGGGCTTGTACATTTAAAATTTAGCTAAAAATGAACATTTTAAAAATGTCAAAATTTCTATATTTATTCTGGGCATAAGTGTGTGTGCTTCTGTGTGTGTCTCTATATTACTCTGGGTATGACTCTAATTATGACTCTGGGTCTGACCCTGGGTATATCTTTATGTGACTCCAGGTTTACCTGTGCTTGACTCTGCGTTTGACTATGTGTGATTCTGGGCATGTCTGGACATGTCTGGGCATGTCTTGGCATGTCTGGACATGTCTGGGCATGTCTAGACATGTCTGGACATGTCTGGGCATGTATTGGCATGTCTGGACATGTCTGGGCATCTCTAGACATGTCTGGTCATGTCTGGGAATGACTGGAAAACTGATATCTCTAGTTCTGGTCATAGTAGAGACAAACTGCCAGTGTCCACCGAAAGGGGAGAGTCCCAGCTATTTAAGTTTACCCTCAGAAATACTGTAAGTCAGGCAGTTCCTGAGATACCTAGGTGGGATAACAGGTTTGGACCAGGACCACTGCATTGAAGTTAGATATCTCCGATTCCCTAGAGCCAATTTTTAATAATCTAGTACTCTTAGAAAAAGGGGACCCTCAGGTGTTTGCCTAAGACCCATATACCCCTGGTGCCCTTAGGCAAATGCCCATTGAGACCATACAAAAATAAGGCCCTGATTTGGGCACATCTTGGCATGACTTTAGTTATGACCAGGAAGATGTCTGTACAAGACTCTGGGTACATCTGGGCATGACTCTAAATGTGACTTTGTTTGACTCTAGATGTGAGAATATAATCTTTAAATGTAGCTGAAAATGAAAATTTCTAAATATTAAGAATTTCTTCTTGAAATGATAGGAATTTTAATCAAATGTTCCCCTGAGTTGATAGAAGCTGGTTCTGATGCCTGGTTTAAGCACATGACCTAATAATGTTATAGAGTTATATTAAAAATTCTTAGGGTCCTGAACCCTTAAAATTTGGCTGTAAATTAAAATTTCAACATTTTCCAAATTTTAATTTAAAATTATAGGAACTTTAATAAAATGTTCCCCATAGTTGATAGAAGCTGATTCTGATGCCTGGTTTAAGCACTGGACCTAATAATGTGACGATGTTACATTAGCAATTCTGGTGACCCTCTACTCTTAAACTCTGGTAAAAATGAAAATTTCTAAATATACAGAATTTAGACTTAAAATTATAAGAACTTAAATAAAATGTTTACTTGAGTTGATACAGAGGATTCTGATGCCTGGTTTAAGCACTGGACCTAATAATGTTCTTATTTTATATTAGCAATTCTGTAGACTCTCTACTCTTAAAATTTAGCAGAAAATGAACATTTCAAAATATTTAGAATTTCTTCTTAAAATTATAGGAACTTAAATAAAATGTTTCCCTGAGTTGATAGAAGCTTATTCTAATGCCTGGTTTAAGCACAGGTCCTTATAATGTTATGGTGCTATGTGAAATACTCTGTAGGGCTTGTACATTTAAAATTTAGCTAAAAATGAAAATTTTAAAAATGTCAAAATTTCTATATTTATTCTGGGCATAAGTGTGTGTGCTTCTGTGTGTGTCTGTATATTACTCTGGGTATGACTCTGGGTATGACTCTAATAATGACTCTGGGTCTGACCCTGGGTATATCTTTATGTGACTCCAGGTTTACCTGTGCTTGACTCTGCGTTTGACTATGTGTGATTCTGGGCATGTCTGGACGTGTCTGGGCATGTCTTGGCATGTCTGGACATGTCTGGGCATCTCTAGACATGTCTGGTCATGTCTGGGCATGTCTTGGCATGTCTGGACATGTCTGGGCATCTCTAGACATGTCTGGTCATGTCTGGGAATGACTGGAAAACTGATATCTCTAGTTCTGGTCATAGTAGAGACAAACTGCCAGTGTCCACCGAAAGGGGAGAGTCCCAGCTATTTAAGTTTACCCTTACAAATACTGTAAGTCAGGCAGTTCCTGAGATACCTAGGTGGGATAACAGGTTTGGACCAGGACCACTGCATTGAAGTCAGATATCTCCGATTCCCTAGAGCCAATTTTTAATAATCTAGTACTCTTAGAAAAAGGGGACCCTCAGGTGTTTGCCTAAGACCCATATACCCCTGGTGCCCTTAGGCAAATGCCCATTGAGACCATACAAAAATAAGGCCCTGATTTGGGCACATCTTGGCATGACTTTAGTTATGACCAGGAACATGTCTGTACAAGACTCTGGGTACATCTGGGCATGACTCTAAATGTGACTTTGTTTGACTCTAGATGTGAGAATATAATCTTTAAATGTAGCTGAAAATGAAAATTTCTAAATATTAAGAATTTCTTCTTGAAATGATAGGAATTTTAATCAAATGTTCCCCTGAGTTGATAGAAGCTGGTTCTGATGCCTGTTTTAAGCACATGACCTAATAATGTTATAGAGTTATATTAAAAATTCTTAAGGTCCTGAACCCTTAAAATTTGGCTGTAAATTAAAATTTCAACATTTTCCAAATTTCGATTTAAAATTATAGGAACTTTAATAAAATGTTCCCCATAGTTGATAGAAGCTGATTCTGATGCCTGGTTTAAGCACTGGACCTAATAATGTGACGATGTTACATTAGCAATTCTGGTGACCCTCTACTCTTAAACTCTGGTAAAAATGAAAATTTCTAAATATACAGAATTTAGACTTAAAATTATAAGAACTTAAATAAAATATTTACTTGAGTTGATAAAGAGGATTCTGATGCCTGGTTTAAGCACTGGACCTAATAATGTTCTTATTTTATATAAGCAATTCTGTAGACTCTCTACTCTTAAAATTTAGCAGAAAATGAACATTTCAAAATATTTAGAATTTCTTCTTAAAATTATAGGAACTTAAATAAAATGTTTCCCTGAGTTGATAGAAGCTTATTCTAATGCCTGGTTTAAGCACAGGTCCTTATAATGTTATGGTGCTATGTGAAATACTCTGTAGGGCTTGTACATTTAAAATTTAGCTAAAAATAAAAATTTTAAAAATGTCAAAATTTCTATATTTATTCTGTGCATAAGTGTGTGTGCTTCTGTGTGTGTGTCTGTATATTACTCTGGGTATGACTCTGGGTATGACTCTAATTATGACTCTGGGTCTGACCCTGGGTATATCTTTATGTGACTCCAGGTTTACCTGTGCTTGACTCTGCGTTTGACTTTGTGTGATTCTGGGCATGTCTGGACATGTCTGGGCATGTCTTGGCATGTCTGGACATGTCTGGGCATGTCTAGACATGTCTGGACATGTCTGGGCATGTATTGGCATGTCTGGTCATGTCTGGGCATCTCTATACATGTCTGGTCATGTCTGGGAATGACTGGAAAACTGATATCTCTAGTTCTGGTCATAGTAGAGACAAACTGCCAGTGTCCACCGAAAGGGGAGAGTCCCAGCTATTTAAGTTTACCCTCAGAAATACTGTAAGTCAGGCAGTTCCTGAGATACCTAGGTGGGATAACAGGTTTGGACCAGGACCACTGCATTGAAGTCAGATATCTCCGATTCCCTAGAGCCAATTTTTAATAATCTAGTACTCTTAGAAAAAGGGGACCCTCAGGTTTTTGCCTAAGACCCATATACCCCTGGTGCCCTTAGGCAAATGCCCATTGAGACCATACAAAAATAAGGCCCTGATTTGGGCACATCTTGGCATGACTTTAGTTATGACCAGGAACATGTCTGTACAAGACTCTGGGTACATCTGGGCATGACTCTAAATGTGACTTTGTTTGACTCTAGATGTGAGAATATAATCTTTAAATGTAGCTGAAAATGAAAATTTCTAAATATTAAGAATTTCTTCTTGAAATGATAGGAATTTTAATAAAATGTTCCCCTGAGTTGATAGAAGCTGGTTCTGATGCCTGGTTTAAGCACATGACCTAATAATGTTATAGAGTTATATTAAAAATTCTTAAGGTCCTGAACCCTTAAAATTTGGCTGTAAATTAAAATTTCAACATTTTCTAAATTTCAATTTAAAATTATAGGAACTTTAATAAAATGTTCCCCATAGTTGATAGAAGCTGATTCTGATGCCTGGTTTAAGCACTGGACCTAATAATGTGACGATGTTACATTAGCAATTCTGGTGACCCTCTACTCTTAAACTCTGGTAAAAATGAAAATTTCTAAATATACAGAATTTAGACTTAAAATTATAAGAACTTAAATAAAATGTTTACTTGAGTTGATACAGAGGATTCTGATGCCTGGTTTAAGCACTGGACCTAATAATGTTCTTATTTTATATTAGCAATTCTGTAGACTCTCTACTCTTAAAATTTAGCAGAAAATGAACATTTCAAAATATTTAGAATTTCTTCTTAAAATTATAGAAACTTAAATAAAATGTTTCCCTGAGTTGATAGAAGCTTATTCTAATGCCTGGTTTAAGCACAGGTCCTTATAATGTTATGGTGCTATGTGAAATACTCTGTAGGGCTTGTACATTTAAAATTTAGCTAAAAATGAACATTTTAAAAATGTCAAAATTTCTATATTTATTCTGGGCATAAGTGTGTGTGCTTCTGTGTGTGTCTCTATATTACTCTCGGTATGACTCTAATTATGACTCTGGGTCTGACCCTGGGTATATCTTTATGTGACTCCAGGTTTACCTGTGCTTGACTCTGCGTTTGACTATGTGTGATTCTGGGCATGTCTGGACATGTCTGGGCATGTCTTGGCATGTCTGGACATGTCTGGGAATGTCTAGACATGTCTGGACATGTCTGGGCATGTATTGGCATGTCTGGACATGTCTGGGAATCTCTAGACATGTCTGGTCATGTCTGGGAATGACTGGAAAACTGATATCTCTAGTTCTGGTCATAGTAGAGACAAACTGCCAGTGTCCACCGAAAGGGGAGAGTCCCAGCTATTTAAGTTTACCCTCAGAAATACTGTAAGTCAGGCAGTTCCTGAGATACCTAGGTGGGATAACAGGTTTGGACCAGGACCACTGCATTGAAGTTAGATATCTCCGATTCCCTAGAGCCAATTTTTAATAATCTAGTACTCTTAGAAAAAGGGGACCCTCAGGTGTTTGCCTAAGATCCATATACCCCTGGTGCCCTTAGGCAAATGCCCATTGAGACCATACAAAAATAAGGCCCTGATTTGGGCACATCTTGGCATGACTTTAGTTATTACCAGGAACATGTCTGTACAAGACTCTGGGTACATCTGGGCATGACTCTAAATGTGACTTTGTTTGACTCTAGATGTGAGAATATAATCTTTAAATGTAGCTGAAAATGAAAATTTCTAAATATTAAGAATTTCTTCTTGAAATGATAGGAATTTTAATCAAATGTTCCCCTGAGTTGATAGAAGCTGGTTCTGATGCCTGGTTTAAGCACATGACCTAATAATGTTATAGAGTTATATTAAAAATTCTTAGGGTCCTGAACCCTTAAAATTTGGCTGTAAATAAAAATTTCAACATTTTCCAAATTTTAATTTAAAATTATAGGAACTTTAATAAAATGTTCCCCATAGTTGATAGAAGCTGATTCTGATGCCTGGTTTAAGCACTGGACCTAATAATGTGACGATGTTACATTAGCAATTCTGGTGACCCTCTACTCTTAAACTCTGGTAAAAATGAAAATTTCTAAATATACAGAATTTAGACTTAAAATTATAAGAACTTAAATAAAATGTTTACTTGAGTTGATACAGAGGATTCTGATGCCTGGTTTAAGCACTGGACCTAATAATGTTCTTATTTTATATTAGCAATTCTGTAGACTCTCTACTCTTAAAATTTAGCAGAAAATGAACATTTCAAAATATTTAGAATTTCTTCTTAAAATTATAGGAACTTAAATAAAATGTTTCCCTGAGTTGATAGAAGCTTATTCTAATGCCTGGTTTAAGCACAGGTCCTTATAATGTTATGGTGCTATGTGAAATACTCTGTAGGGCTTGTACATTTAAAATTTAGCTAAAAATGAACATTTTAAAAATGTCAAAATTTCTATATTTATTCTGGGCATAAGTGTGTGTGCTTCTGTGTGTGTCTGTATATTACTCTGGGTATGACTCTGGGTATGACTCTAATAATGACTCTGGGTCTGACCCTGGGTATATCTTTATGTGACTCCAGGTTTACCTGTGCTTGACTCTGCGTTTGACTATGTGTGATTCTGGGCATGTCTGGACATGTCTGGGCATGTCTTGGCATGTCTGGACATGTCTGGGCATGTCTAGACATGTCTGGACATGTCTGGGCATGTATTGGCATGTCTGGACATGTCTGGGCATCTCTAGACATGTCTGATCATGTCTGGGCATGTCTTGGCATGTCTGGACATGTCTGGGCATCTCTAGACATGTCTGGTCATGTCTGGGAATGACTGGAAAACTGATATCTCTAGTTCTGGTCATAGTAGAGACAAACTGCCAGTGTCCACCGAAAGGGGAGAGTCCCAGCTATTTAAGTTTACCCTCAGAAATACTGTAAGTCAGGCAGTTCCTGAGATACCTAGGTGGGATAACAGGTTTGGACCAGGACCACTGCATTGAAGTCAGATATCTCCGATTCCCTAGAGCCAATTTTTAATAATCTAGTACTCTTAGAAAAAGGGGACCCTCAGGTGTTTGCCTAAGACCCATATACCCCTGGTGCCCTTAGGCAAATGCCCATTGAGACCATACAAAAATAAGGCCCTGATTTGGGCACATCTTGGCATGACTTTAGTTATGACCAGGAACATGTCTGTACAAGACTCTGGGTACATCTGGGCATGACTCTAAATGTGACTTTGTTTGACTCTAGATGTGAGAATATAATCTTTAAATGTAGCTGAAAATGAAAATTTCTAAATATTAAGAATTTCTTCTTGAAATGATAGGAATTTTAATCAAATGTTCCCCTGAGTTGATAGAAGCTGGTTCTGATGCCTGGTTTAAGCACATGACCTAATAATGTTATAGAGTTATATTAAAAATTCTTAAGGTCCTGAACCCTTAAAATTTGGCTGTAAATTCAAATTTCAAAATTTTCCAAATTTCGATTTAAAATTATAGGAACTTTAATAAAATGTTCCCCATAGTTGATAGAAGCTGATTCTGATGCCTGGTTTAAGCACTGGACCTAATAATGTGACGATGTTACATTAGCAATTCTGGTGACCCTCTACTCTTAAACTCTGGTAAAAATTAAAATTTCTAAATATACAGAATTTAGACTTAAAATTATAAGAACTTAAATAAAATATTTACTTGAGTTGATAAAGAGGATTCTGATGCCTGGTTTAAGCACTGGACCTAATAATGTTCTTATTTTATATAAGCAATTCTGTAGACTCTCTACTCTTAAAATTTAGCAAAAAATGAACATTTCAAAATATTTAGAATTTCTTCTTAAAATTATAGGAACTTAAATAAAATGTTTCCCTGAGTTGATAGAAGCTTATTCTAATGCCTGGTTTAAGCACAGGTCCTTATAATGTTATGGTGCTATGTGAAATACTCTGTAGGGCTTGTACATTTAAAATTTAGCTAAAAATGAAAATTTTAAAAATGTAAAAATTTCTATATTTATTCTGGGCATAAGTGTGTGTGCTTCTGTGTGTGTGTCTGTATATTACTTTGGGTATGACTCTGGGTATGACTCTAATTATGACTCTGGGTCTGACCCTGGGTATATCTTTATGTGACTCCAGGTTTACCTGTGCTTGACTCTGCGTTTGACTATGTGTGATTTTGGGCATGTCTGGACATGTCTGGGCATGTCTAGACATGTCTGGGCATGTCTAGACATGTCTGGACATGTCTGGGCATGTATTGGCATGTCTGGACATGTCTGGGCATCTCTAGACATGTCTGGTCATGTCTGGGAATGACTGGAAAACTGATATCTCTAGTTCTGGTCATAGTAGAGACAAACTGCCAGTGTCCACCGAAAGGGGAGAGTCCCAGCTATTTAAGTTTACCCTCAGAAATACTGTAAGTCAGGCAGTTCCTGAGATACCTAGGTGGGACAACAGGTTTGGACCAGGACCACTGCATTGAAGTCAGATATCTCCGATTCCCTAGAGCCAATTTTTAATAATCTAGTACTCTTAGAAAAAGGGGACCCTCAGGTGTTTGCCTAAAACCAATATACCCATGGTGCCCTTAGGCAAATGCCCATTGAGACCATACAAAAATAAGGCCCTGATTTGGGCACATCTTGGCATGACTTTAGTTATGACCAGGAACATGTCTGTACAAGACTCTGGGTACATCTGGGCATGACTCTAAATGTGACTTTGTTTGACTCTAGATGTGAGAATATAATCTTTAAATGTAGCTGAAAATGAAAATTTCTAAATATTAAGAATTTCTTCTTGAAATGATAGGAATTTTAATAAAATGTCCCCTGAGTTGATAGAAGCTGGTTCTGATGCCTGGTTTAAGCACATGACCTAATAATGTTATAGAGTTATATTAAAAATTCTTAAGGTCCTGAACCCTTAAAATTTGGCTGTAAATTAAAATTTCAAAATTTTCCAAATTTCGATTTAAAATTATAGGAACTTTAATAAAATGTTCCCCATAGTTGATAGAAGCTGATTCTGATGCCTGGTTTAAGCACTGGACCTAATAATGTGACGATGTTACATTAGCAATTCTGGTGACCCTCTACTCTTAAACTCTGGTAAAAATTAAAATTTCTAAATATACAGAATTTAGACTTAAAATTATAAGAACTTAAATAAAATATTTACTTGAGTTGATAAAGAGGATTCTGATGCCTGGTTTAAGCACTGGACCTAATAATGTTCTTATTTTATATAAGCAATTCTGTAGACTCTATACTCTTAAAATTTAGCAAAAAATGAACAATTCAAAATATTTAGAATTTCTTCTTAAAATTATAGGAACTTAAATAAAATGTTTCCCTGAGTTGATAGAAGCTTATTCTAATGCCTGGTTTAAGCACAGGTCCTTATAATGTTATAGTGCTATGTGAAATACTCTGTAGGGCTTGTACATTTAAAATTTAGCTAAAAATGAAAATTTTAAAAATGTCAAAATTTCTATATTTATTCTGGGCATAAGTGTGTGTGCTTCTGTGTGTGTCTGTATATTACTCTGGGTATGACTCTAATTATGACTCTGGGTCTGACCCTGGGTATATCTTTATGTGACTCCAGGTTTACCTGTGCTTGACTCTGCGTTTGACTATGTGTGATTCTGGGCATGTCTGGACATGTCTGGGCATGTCTTGGCATGTCTGGACATGTCTGGGAATGTCTAGACATGTCTGGATATGTCTGGGCATGTATTGGCATGTCTGGACATGTCTGGGAATCTCTAGACATGTCTGGTCATGTCTGGGAATGACTGGAAAACTGATATCTCTAGTTCTGGTCATAGTAGAGACAAACTGCCAGTGTCCACCGAAAGGGGAGAGTCCCAGCTATTTAAGTTTACCCTCAGAAATACTGTAAGTCAGGCAGTTCCTGAGATACCTAGGTGGGATAACAGGTTTGGACCAGGACCACTGCATTGAAGTTAGATATCTCCGATTCCCTAGAGCCAATTTTTAATAATCTAGTACTCTTAGAAAAAGGGGACCCTCAGGTGTTTGCCTAAGATCCATATACCCCTGGTGCCCTTAGGCAAATGCCCATTGAGACCATACAAAAATAAGGCCCTGATTTGGGCACATCTTGGCATGACTTTAGTTATTACCAGGAACATGTCTGTACAAGACTCTGGGTACATCTGGGCATGACTCTAAATGTGACTTTGTTTGACTCTAGATGTGAGAATATAATCTTTAAATGTAGCTGAAAATGAAAATTTCTAAATATTAAGAATTTCTTCTTGAAATGATAGGAATTTTAATCAAATGTTCCCCTGAGTTGATAGAAGCTGGTTCTGATGCCTGGTTTAAGCACATGACCTAATAATGTTATAGAGTTATATTAAAAATTCTTAGGGTCCTGAACCCTTAAAATTTGGCTGTAAATTAAAATTTCAACATTTTCCAAATTTTAATTTAAAATTATAGGAACTTTAATAAAATGTTCCCCATAGTTGATAGAAGCTGATTCTGATGCCTGGTTTAAGCACTGGACCTAATAATGTGACGATGTTACATTAGCAATTCTGGTGACCCTCTACTCTTAAACTCTGGTAAAAATGAAAATTTCTAAATATACAGAATTTAGACTTAAAATTATAAGAACTTAAATAAAATGTTTACTTGAGTTGATACAGAGGATTCTGATGCCTGGTTTAAGCACTGGACCTAATAATGTTCTTATTTTATATTAGCAATTCTGTAGACTCTCTACTCTTAAAATTTAGCAGAAAATGAACATTTCAAAATATTTAGAATTTCTTCTTAAAATTATAGGAACTTAAATAAAATGTTTCCCTGAGTTGATAGAAGCTTATTCTAATGCCTGGTTTAAGCACAGGTCCTTATAATGTTATGGTGCTATGTGAAATACTCTGTAGGGCTTGTACATTTAAAATTTAGCTAAAATCGAACATTTTAAAAATGTCAAAATTTCTATATTTATTCTGGGCATAAGTGTGTGTGCTTCTGTGTGTGTCTGTATATTACTCTGGGTATGACTCTGGGTATGACTCTAATAATGACTCTGGGTCTGACCCTGGGTATATCTTTATGTGACTCCAGGTTTACCTGTGCTTGACTCTGCGTTTGACTATGTGTGATTCTGGGCATGTCTGGACATGTCTGGGCATGTCTTGGCATGTCTGGACATGTCTGGGCATGTCTAGACATGTCTGGACATGTCTGGGCATGTATTGGCATGTCTGGACATGTCTGGGCATCTCTAGACATGTCTGATCATGTCTGGGCATGTCTTGGCATGTCTGGACATGTCTGGGCATCTCTAGACATGTCTGGTCATGTCTGGGAATGACTGGAAAACTGATATCTCTAGTTCTGGTCATAGTAGAGACAAACTGCCAGTGTCCACCGAAAGGGGAGAGTCCCAGCTATTTAAGTTTACCCTCAGAAATACTGTAAGTCAGGCAGTTCCTGAGATACCTAGGTGGGATAACAGGTTTGGACCAGGACCACTGCATTGAAGTCAGATATCTCCGATTCCCTAGAGCCAATTTTTAATAATCTAGTACTCTTAGAAAAAGGGGACCCTCAGGTGTTTGCCTAAGACCCATATACCCCTGGTGCCCTTAGGCAAATGCCCATTGAGACCATACAAAAATAAGGCCCTGATTTGGGCACATCTTGGCATGACTTTAGTTATGACCAGGAACATGTCTGTACAAGACTCTGGGTACATCTGGGCATGACTCTAAATGTGACTTTGTTTGACTCTAGATGTGAGAATATAATCTTTAAATGTAGCTGAAAATGAAAATTTCTAAATATTAAGAATTTCTTCTTGAAATGATAGGAATTTTAATCAAATGTTCCCCTGAGTTGATAGAAGCTGGTTCTGATGCCTGGTTTAAGCACATGACCTAATAATGTTATAGAGTTATATTAAAAATTCTTAAGGTCCTGAACCCTTAAAATTTGGCTGTAAATTCAAATTTCAAAATTTTCCAAATTTCGATTTAAAATTATAGGAACTTTAATAAAATGTTCCCCATAGTTGATAGAAGCTGATTCTGATGCCTGGTTTAAGCACTGGACCTAATAATGTGACGATGTTACATTAGCAATTCTGGTGACCCTCTACTCTTAAACTCTGGTAAAAATTAAAATTTCTAAATATACAGAATTTAGACTTAAAATTATAAGAACTTAAATAAAATATTTACTTGAGTTGATAAAGAGGATTCTGATGCCTGGTTTAAGCACTGGACCTAATAATGTTCTTATTTTATATAAGCAATTCTGTAGACTCTCTACTCTTAAAATTTAGCAAAAAATGAACATTTCAAAATATTTAGAATTTCTTCTTAAAATTATAGGAACTTAAATAAAATGTTTCCCTGAGTTGATAGAAGCTTATTCTAATGCCTGGTTTAAGCACAGGTCCTTATAATGTTATGGTGCTATGTGAAATACTCTGTAGGGCTTGTACATTTAAAATTTAGCTAAAAATGAAAATTTTAAAAATGTAAAAATTTCTATATTTATTCTGGGCATAAGTGTGTGTGCTTCTGTGTGTGTGTCTGTATATTACTTTGGGTATGACTCTGGGTATGACTCTAATTATGACTCTGGGTCTGACCCTGGGTATATCTTTATGTGACTCCAGGTTTACCTGTGCTTGACTCTGCGTTTGACTATGTGTGATTTTGGGCATGTCTGGACATGTCTGGGCATGTCTAGACATGTCTGGGCATGTCTAGACATGTCTGGACATGTCTGGGCATGTATTGGCATGTCTGGACATGTCTGGGCATCTCTAGACATGTCTGGTCATGTCTGGGAATGACTGGAAAACTGATATCTCTAGTTCTGGTCATAGTAGAGACAAACTGCCAGTGTCCACCGAAAGGGGAGAGTCCCAGCTATTTAAGTTTACCCTCAGAAATACTGTAAGTCAGGCAGTTCCTGAGATACCTAGGTGGGACAACAGGTTTGGACCAGGACCACTGCATTGAAGTCAGATATCTCCGATTCCCTAGAGCCAATTTTTAATAATCTAGTACTCTTAGAAAAAGGGGACCCTCAGGTGTTTGCCTAAAACCAATATACCCATGGTGCCCTTAGGCAAATGCCCATTGAGACCATACAAAAATAAGGCCCTGATTTGGGCACATCTTGGCATGACTTTAGTTATGACCAGGAACATGTCTGTACAAGACTCTGGGTACATCTGGGCATGACTCTAAATGTGACTTTGTTTGACTCTAGATGTGAGAATATAATCTTTAAATGTAGCTGAAAATGAAAATTTCTAAATATTAAGAATTTCTTCTTGAAATGATAGGAATTTTAATAAAATGTCCCCTGAGTTGATAGAAGCTGGTTCTGATGCCTGGTTTAAGCACATGACCTAATAATGTTATAGAGTTATATTAAAAATTCTTAAGGTCCTGAACCCTTAAAATTTGGCTGTAAATTAAAATTTCAAAATTTTCCAAATTTCGATTTAAAATTATAGGAACTTTAATAAAATGTTCCCCATAGTTGATAGAAGCTGATTCTGATGCCTGGTTTAAGCACTGGACCTAATAATGTGACGATGTTACATTAGCAATTCTGGTGACCCTCTACTCTTAAACTCTGGTAAAAATTAAAATTTCTAAATATACAGAATTTAGACTTAAAATTATAAGAACTTAAATAAAATATTTACTTGAGTTGATAAAGAGGATTCTGATGCCTGGTTTAAGCACTGGACCTAATAATGTTCTTATTTTATATAAGCAATTCTGTAGACTCTATACTCTTAAAATTTAGCAAAAAATGAACATTTCAAAATATTTAGAATTTCTTCTTAAAATTATAGGAACTTAAATAAAATGTTTCCCTGAGTTGATAGAAGCTTATTCTAATGCCTGGTTTAAGCACAGGTCCTTATAATGTTATAGTGCTATGTGAAATACTCTGTAGGGCTTGTACATTTAAAATTTAGCTAAAAATGAAAATTTTAAAAATGTCAAAATTTCTATATTTATTCTGGGCATAAGTGTGTGTGCTTCTGTGTGTGTCTGTATATTACTCTGGGTATGACTCTAATTATGACTCTGGGTCTGACCCTGGGTATATCTTTATGTGACTCCAGGTTTACCTGTGCTTGACTCTGCGTTTGACTATGTGTGATTCTAGGCATGTCTGGACATGTCTGGGCATGTCTTGGCATGTCTGGACATGTCTGGGCATGTCTAGACATGTCTGGACATGTCTGGGCATGTCTTGGCATGTCTGGACATGTCTGGGCATCTCTAGACATGTCTGTTCATATCTGGGAATTACTGGAAAACTGATATCTCTAGTTCTGGTCATAGTAGAGACAAACTGCCAGTGTCCACCGAAAGGGGAGAGTCCCAGCTATTTAAGTTTACCCTCAGAAATACTGTAAGTCAGGCAGTTCCTGAGATACCTAGGTGGGATAACAGGTTTGGACCAGGACCACTGCATTGAAGTCAGATATCTCCGATTCCCTAGAGCCAATTTTTAATAATCTAGTACTCTTAGAAAAAGGGGACCCTCAGGTGTTTGCCTAAGACCCATATACCCCTGGTGCCCTTAGGCAAATGCCCATTGAGACCATACAAAAATAAGGCCCTGATTTGGGCACATCTTGGCATGACTTTAGTTATGACCAGGAACATGTCTGTATAAGACTCTGGGTACATCTGGGCATGACTCTAAATGTGACTTTGTTTGACTCTAGATGTGAGAATATAATCTATAAATGTAGCTGAAAATGAAAATTTCTAAATATTAAGAATTTCTTCTTGAAATGATAGGAATTTTAATAAAATGTTCCCCTGAGTTGATAGAAGCTGGTTCTGATGCCTGGTTTAAGCACATGACCTAATAATGTTATAGAATTATATTAAAAATTCTTAAGGTCCTGAACCCTTAAAATTTGGCTGTAAATTAAAATTTCAACATTTTCCAAATTTTTATTTAAAATTATAGGAACTTTAATAAAATGTTCCCCATAGTTGATAGAAGCTGATTCTGATGCCTGGTTTAAGCACTGGACCTAATAAATGTGATGATGTTACATTAGCAATTCTGGTGACCCTCTACTCTTAAACTCTGGTAAAAATTAAAATTTCTAAATATACAGAATTTAGACTTAAAATTATAAGAACTTAAATAAAATGTTTACTTGAGTTGATAAAGAGGATTCTGATGCCTGGTTGAAGCACTGGACCTAATAATGTTCTTATTTTATATTAGCAATTCTGTAGACTCTCTACTCTTAAAATTTAGCAGAAAATGAACATTTCAAAATATTTAGAATTTCTTCTTAAAATTATAGGAACTTAAATAAAATGTTTCCCTGAGTTGATAGAAGCTTATTCTAATGCCTGGTTTAAGCACAGGTCCTTATAATGTTATAGTGCTATGTGAAATACTCTGTAGGGCTTGTACATTTAAAATTTAGCTAAAAATGAAAATTTTAAAAATGTCAAAATTTCTATATTTATTCTGGGCATAAGTGTGTGTGCTTCTGTGTGTGTCTGTATATTACTCTGGGTATGACTCTAATTATGACTCTGGGTCTGACCCTGGGTATATCTTTATGTGACTCCAGGTTTACCTGTGCTTGACTCTGCGTTTGACTATGTGTGATTCTGGGCATGTCTGGACATGTCTGGGCATGTCTTGGCATGTCTGGACATGTCTGGGAATGTCTAGACATGTCTGGATATGTCTGGGCATGTATTGGCATGTCTGGACATGTCTGGGAATCTCTAGACATGTCTGGTCATGTCTGGGAATGACTGGAAAACTGATATCTCTAGTTCTGGTCATAGTAGAGACAAACTGCCAGTGTCCACCGAAAGGGGAGAGTCCCAGCTATTTAAGTTTACCCTCAGAAATACTGTAAGTCAGGCAGTTCCTGAGATACCTAGGTGGGATAACAGGTTTGGACCAGGACCACTGCATTGAAGTTAGATATCTCCGATTCCCTAGAGCCAATTTTTAATAATCTAGTACTCTTAGAAAAAGGGGACCCTCAGGTGTTTGCCTAAGATCCATATACCCCTGGTGCCCTTAGGCAAATGCCCATTGAGACCATACAAAAATAAGGCCCTGATTTGGGCACATCTTGGCATGACTTTAGTTATTACCAGGAACATGTCTGTACAAGACTCTGGGTACATCTGGGCATGACTCTAAATGTGACTTTGTTTGACTCTAGATGTGAGAATATAATCTTTAAATGTAGCTGAAAATGAAAATTTCTAAATATTAAGAATTTCTTCTTGAAATGATAGGAATTTTAATCAAATGTTCCCCTGAGTTGATAGAAGCTGGTTCTGATGCCTGGTTTAAGCACATGACCTAATAATGTTATAGAGTTATATTAAAAATTCTTAGGGTCCTGAACCCTTAAAATTTGGCTGTAAATTAAAATTTCAACATTTTCCAAATTTTAATTTAAAATTATAGGAACTTTAATAAAATGTTCCCCATAGTTGATAGAAGCTGATTCTGATGCCTGGTTTAAGCACTGGACCTAATAATGTGACGATGTTACATTAGCAATTCTGGTGACCCTCTACTCTTAAACTCTGGTAAAAATTAAAATTTCTAAATATACAGAATTTAGACTTAAAATTATAAGAACTTAAATAAAATGTTTACTTGAGTTGATACAGAGGATTCTGATGCCTGGTTTAAGCACTGGACCTAATAATGTTCTTATTTTATATTAGCAATTCTGTAGACTCTCTACTCTTAAAATTTAGCAGAAAATGAACATTTCAAAATATTTAGAATTTCTTCTTAAAATTATAGGAACTTAAATAAAATGTTTCCCTGAGTTGATAGAAGCTTATTCTAATGCCTGGTTTAAGCACAGGTCCTTATAATGTTATGGTGCTATGTGAAATACTCTGTAGGGCTTGTACATTTAAAATTTAGCTAAAAATGAACATTTTAAAAATGTCAAAATTTCTATATTTATTCTGGGCATAAGTGTGTGTGCTTCTGTGTGTGTCTGTATATTACTCTGGGTATGACTCTGGGTATGACTCTAATAATGACTCTGGGTCTGACCCTGGGTATATCTTTATGTGACTCCAGGTTTACCTGTGCTTGACTCTGCGTTTGACTATGTGTGATTCTGGGCATGTCTGGACATGTCTGGGCATGTCTTGGCATGTCTGGACATGTCTGGGCATGTCTAGACATGTCTGGACATGTCTGGGCATGTATTGGCATGTCTGGACATGTCTGGGCATCTCTAGACATGTCTGATCATGTCTGGGCATGTCTTGGCATGTCTGGACATGTCTGGGCATCTCTAGACATGTCTGGTCATGTCTGGGAATGACTGGAAAACTGATATCTCTAGTTCTGGTCATAGTAGAGACAAACTGCCAGTGTCCACCGAAAGGGGAGAGTCCCAGCTATTTAAGTTTACCCTCAGAAATACTGTAAGTCAGGCAGTTCCTGAGATACCTAGGTGGGATAACAGGTTTGGACCAGGACCACTGCATTGAAGTCAGATATCTCCGATTCCCTAGAGCCAATTTTTAATAATCTAGTACTCTTAGAAAAAGGGGACCCTCAGGTGTTTGCCTAAGACCCATATACCCCTGGTGCCCTTAGGCAAATGCCCATTGAGACCATACAAAAATAAGGCCCTGATTTGGGCACATCTTGGCATGACTTTAGTTATGACCAGGAACATGTCTGTACAAGACTCTGGGTACATCTGGGCATGACTCTAAATGTGACTTTGTTTGACTCTAGATGTGAGAATATAATCTTTAAATGTAGCTGAAAATGAAAATTTCTAAATATTAAGAATTTCTTCTTGAAATGATAGGAATTTTAATCAAATGTTCCCCTGAGTTGATAGAAGCTGGTTCTGATGCCTGGTTTAAGCACATGACCTAATAATGTTATAGAGTTATATTAAAAATTCTTAAGGTCCTGAACCCTTAAAATTTGGCTGTAAATTCAAATTTCAAAATTTTCCAAATTTCGATTTAAAATTATAGGAACTTTAATAAAATGTTCCCCATAGTTGATAGAAGCTGATTCTGATGCCTGGTTTAAGCACTGGACCTAATAATGTGACGATGTTACATTAGCAATTCTGGTGACCCTCTACTCTTAAACTCTGGTAAAAATTAAAATTTCTAAATATACAGAATTTAGACTTAAAATTATAAGAACTTAAATAAAATATTTACTTGAGTTGATAAAGAGGATTCTGATGCCTGGTTTAAGCACTGGACCTAATAATGTTCTTATTTTATATAAGCAATTCTGTAGACTCTCTACTCTTAAAATTTAGCAAAAAATGAACATTTCAAAATATTTAGAATTTCTTCTTAAAATTATAGGAACTTAAATAAAATGTTTCCCTGAGTTGATAGAAGCTTATTCTAATGCCTGGTTTAAGCACAGGTCCTTATAATGTTATGGTGCTATGTGAAATACTCTGTAGGGCTTGTACATTTAAAATTTAGCTAAAAATGAAAATTTTAAAAATGTAAAAATTTCTATATTTATTCTGGGCATAAGTGTGTGTGCTTCTGTGTGTGTGTCTGTATATTACTTTGGGTATGACTCTGGGTATGACTCTAATTATGACTCTGGGTCTGACCCTGGGTATATCTTTATGTGACTCCAGGTTTACCTGTGCTTGACTCTGCGTTTGACTATGTGTGATTTTGGGCATGTCTGGACATGTCTGGGCATGTCTAGACATGTCTGGGCATGTCTAGACATGTCTGGACATGTCTGGGCATGTATTGGCATGTCTGGACATGTCTGGGCATCTCTAGACATGTCTGGTCATGTCTGGGAATGACTGGAAAACTGATATCTCTAGTTCTGGTCATAGTAGAGACAAACTGCCAGTGTCCACCGAAAGGGGAGAGTCCCAGCTATTTAAGTTTACCCTCAGAAATACTGTAAGTCAGGCAGTTCCTGAGATACCTAGGTGGGACAACAGGTTTGGACCAGGACCACTGCATTGAAGTCAGATATCTCCGATTCCCTAGAGCCAATTTTTAATAATCTAGTACTCTTAGAAAAAGGGGACCCTCAGGTGTTTGCCTAAAACCAATATACCCATGGTGCCCTTAGGCAAATGCCCATTGAGACCATACAAAAATAAGGCCCTGATTTGGGCACATCTTGGCATGACTTTAGTTATGACCAGGAACATGTCTGTACAAGACTCTGGGTACATCTGGGCATGACTCTAAATGTGACTTTGTTTGACTCTAGATGTGAGAATATAATCTTTAAATGTAGCTGAAAATGAAAATTTCTAAATATTAAGAATTTCTTCTTGAAATGATAGGAATTTTAATAAAATGTCCCCTGAGTTGATAGAAGCTGGTTCTGATGCCTGGTTTAAGCACATGACCTAATAATGTTATAGAGTTATATTAAAAATTCTTAAGGTCCTGAACCCTTAAAATTTGGCTGTAAATTAAAATTTCAAAATTTTCCAAATTTCGATTTAAAATTATAGGAACTTTAATAAAATGTTCCCCATAGTTGATATAAGCTGATTCTGATGCCTGGTTTAAGCACTGGACCTAATAATGTGACGATGTTACATTAGCAATTCTGGTGACCCTCTACTCTTAAACTCTGGTAAAAATTAAAATTTCTAAATATACAGAATTTAGACTTAAAATTATAAGAACTTAAATAAAATATTTACTTGAGTTGATACAGAGGATTCTGATGCCTGGTTTAAGCACTGGACCTAATCATGTTCTTATTTTATATAAGCAATTCTGTAGACTCTATACTCTTAAAATTTAGCAAAAAATGAACATTTCAAAATATTTAGAATTTCTTCTTAAAATTATAGGAACTTAAATAAAATGTTTCCCTGAGTTGATAGAAGCTTATTCTAATGCCTGGTTTAAGCACAGGTCCTTATAATGTTATAGTGCTATGTGAAATACTCTGTAGGGCTTGTACATTTAAAATTTAGCTAAAAATGAAAATTTTAAAAATGTCAAAATTTCTATATTTATTCTGGGCATAAGTGTGTGTGCTTCTGTGTGTGTCTGTATATTACTCTGGGTATGACTCTAATTATGACTCTGGGTCTGACCCTGGGTATATCTTTATGTGACTCCAGGTTTACCTGTGCTTGACTCTGCGTTTGACTATGTGTGATTCTAGGCATGTCTGGACATGTCTGGGCATGTCTTGGCATGTCTGGACATGTCTGGGCATGTCTAGACATGTCTGGACATGTCTGGGCATGTCTTGGCATGTCTGGACATGTCTGGGCATCTCTAGACATGTCTGTTCATATCTGGGAATTACTGGAAAACTGATATCTCTAGTTCTGGTCATAGTAGAGACAAACTGCCAGTGTCCACCGAAAGGGGAGAGTCCCAGCTATTTAAGTTTACCCTCAGAAATACTGTAAGTCAGGCAGTTCCTGAGATACCTAGGTGGGATAACAGGTTTGGACCAGGACCACTGCATTGAAGTCAGATATCTCCGATTCCCTAGAGCCAATTTTTAATAATCTAGTACTCTTAGAAAAAGGGGACCCTCAGGTGTTTGCCTAAGACCCATATACCCCTGGTGCCCTTAGGCAAATGCCCATTGAGACCATACAAAAATAAGGCCCTGATTTGGGCACATCTTGGCATGACTTTAGTTATGACCAGGAACATGTCTGTATAAGACTCTGGGTACATCTGGGCATGACTCTAAATGTGACTTTGTTTGACTCTAGATGTGAGAATATAATCTATAAATGTAGCTGAAAATGAAAATTTCTAAATATTAAGAATTTCTTCTTGAAATGATAGGAATTTTAATAAAATGTTCCCCTGAGTTGATAGAAGCTGGTTCTGATGCCTGGTTTAAGCACATGACCTAATAATGTTATAGAATTATATTAAAAATTCTTAAGGTCCTGAACCCTTAAAATTTGGCTGTAAATTAAAATTTCAACATTTTCCAAATTTTTATTTAAAATTATAGGAACTTTAATAAAATGTTCCCCATAGTTGATAGAAGCTGATTCTGATGCCTGGTTTAAGCACTGGACCTAATAAATGTGATGATGTTACATTAGCAATTCTGGTGACCCTCTACTCTTAAACTCTGGTAAAAATGAAAATGTCTAAATATACAGAATTTAGACTTAAAATTATAAGAACTTAAATAAAATGTTTACTTGAGTTGATAAAGAGGATTCTGATGCCTGGTTGAAGCACTGGACCTAATAATGTTCTTATTTTATATTAGCAATTCTGTAGACTCTCTACTCTTAAAATTTAGCAGAAAATGAACATTTCAAAATATTTAGAATTTCTTCTTAAAATTATAGGAACTTAAATAAAATGTTTCCCTGAGTTGATAGAAGCTTATTCTAATGCCTTGTTTAAGCACAGGTCCTTATAATGTTATGGTGCTATGTGAAATACTCTGTAGGGCTTGTACATTTAAAATTTAGCTAAAAATGAAAATTTTAAAAATGTCAAAATTTCTATATTTATTCTGGGCATAAGTGTGTGTGCTTCTGTGTGTGTCTGTATATTACTCTGGGTATGACTCTGGGTATGACTCTAATTATGACTCTGGGTCTGACCCTGGGTATATCTTTATGTGACTCCAGGTTTACCTGTGCTTGACTCTGCGTTTGACTATGTGTGATTCTGGGCATGTCTGGACATGTCTGGGCATCTCTAGACATGTCTGGACATGTCTGGGCATGTCTTGGCATGTCTGGACATGTCTGGGCATCTCTAGACATGTCTGGTCATGTCTGGGAATGACTGGAAAACTGATATCTCTAGTTCTGGTCATAGTAGAGACAAACTGCCAGTGTCCACCGAAAGGGGAGAGTCCCAGCTATTTAAGTTTACCCTCAGAAATACTGTAAGTCAGGCAGTTCCTGAGATACCTAGGTGGGATAACAGGTTTGGACCAGGACCACTGCATTGAAGTCAGATATCTCAGATTCCCTAGAGCCAATTTTTAATAATCTTGTACTCTTAAAAAAAGGGGACCCTCAGGTGTTTGCCTAAGACCCATATACCCCTGGTGCCCTTAGGCAAATGCCCATTGAGACCATACAAAAATAAGGCTCTGATTTGGGCACATCTTGGCATGACTTTAGTTATGACCAGGAACATGTCTGTACAAGACTCTGGGTACATCTGGGCATGACTCTAAATGTGACTTTGTTTGACTCTAGATGTGAGAATATAATCTTTAAATGTAGCTGAAAATGAAAATTTCTAAATATTAAGAATTTCTTCTTGAAATGATAGGAATTTTAATAAAATGTCCCCTGAGTTTATAGAAGCTGGTTCTGATGCCTGTTTTAAGCACATGACCTAATAATGTTATAGAGTTATATTAAAAATTCTTAAGGTCCTGAACCCTTAAAATTTGGCTGTAAATTAAAATTTCAACATTTTCCAAATTTCAATTTAAAATTATAGGAACTTTAATAAAATGTTCCCCATAGTTGATAGAAGCTGATTCTGATGCCTGGTTTAAGCACTGGACCTAATAATGTGACGATGTTACATTAGCAATTCTGGTGACCCTCTACTCTTAAACTCTGGTAAAAATGAAAATTTCTAAATATACAGAATTTAGACTTAAAATTATAAGAACTTAAATAAAATATTTACTTGAGTTGATAAAGAGGATTCTGATGCCTGGTTTAAGCACTGGACCTAATAATGTTCTTATTTTATATAAGCAATTCTGTAGACTCTCTACTCTTAAAATTTAGCAGAAAATGAACATTTCAAAATATTTAGAATTTCTTCTTAAAATTATAGGAACTTAAATAAAATGTTTCCCTGAGTTGATAGAAGCTTATTCTAATGCCTGGTTTAAGCACAGGTCCTTATAATGTTATGGTGCTATGTGAAATACTCTGTAGGGCTTGTACATTTAAAATTTAGCTAAAAATAAAAATTTTAAAAATGTCAAAATTTCTATATTTATTCTGTGCATAAGTGTGTGTGCTTCTGTGTGTGTGTCTGTATATTACTCTGGGTATGACTCTGGGTATGACTCTAATTATGACTCTGGGTCTGACCCTGGGTATATCTTTATGTGACTCCAGGTTTACCTGTGCTTGACTCTGCGTTTGACTATGTGTGATTCTGGGCATGTCTGGACATGTCTGGGCATGTCTTGGCATGTCTGGACATGTCTGGACATGTCTGGGCATGTATTGGCATGTCTGGACATGTCTGGGCATCTCTAGACATGTCTGGTCATGTCTGGGAATGACTGGAAAACTGATATCTCTAGTTCTGGTCATAGTAGAGACAAACTGCCAGTGTCCACCGAAAGGGGAGAGTCCCAGCTATTTAAGTTTACCCTCAGAAATACTGTAAGTCAGGCAGTTCCTGAGATACCTAGGTGGGATAACAGGTTTGGACCAGGACCACTGCATTGAAGTCAGATATCTCCGATTCCCTAGAGCCAATTTTTAATAATCTAGTACTCTTAGAAAAAGGGGACCCTCAGGTTTTTGCCTAAGACCCATATACCCCTGGTGCCCTTAGGCAAATGCCCATTGAGACCATACAAAAATAAGGCCCTGATTTGGGCACATCTTGGCATGACTTTAGTTATGACCAGGAACATGTCTGTACAAGACTCTGGGTACATCTGGGCATGACTCTAAATGTGACTTTGTTTGACTCTAGATGTGAGAATATAATCTTTAAATGTAGCTGAAAATGAAAATTTCTAAATATTAAGAATTTCTTCTTGAAATGATAGGAATTTTAATAAAATGTTCCCCTGAGTTGATAGAAGCTGGTTCTGATGCCTGGTTTAAGCACATGACCTAATAATGTTATAGAGTTATATTAAAAATTCTTAAGGTCCTGAACCCTTAAAATTTGGCTGTAAATTAAAATTTCAAAATTTTCCAAATTTCAATTTAAAATTATAGGAACTTTAATAAAATGTTCCCCATAGTTGATAGAAGCTGATTCTGATGCCTGGTTTAAGCACTGGACCTAATAATGTGACGATGTTACATTAGCAATTCTGGTGACCCTCTACTCTTAAACTCTGGTAAAAATGAAAATTTCTAAATATACAGAATTTAGACTTAAAATTATAAGAACTTAAATAAAATGTTTACTTGAGTTGATACAGAGGATTCTGATGCCTGGTTTAAGCACTGGACCTAATAATGTTCTTATTTTATATTAGCAATTCTGTAGACTCTCTACTCTTAAAATTTAGCAGAAAATGAACATTTCAAAATATTTAGAATTTCTTCTTAAAATTATAGGAACTTAAATAAAATGTTTCCCTGAGTTGATAGAAGCTTATTCTAATGCCTTGTTTAAGCACAGGTCCTTATAATGTTATGGTGCTATGTGAAATACTCTGTAGGGCTTGTACATTTAAAATTTAGCTAAAAATGAAAATTTTAAAAATGTCAAAATTTCTATATTTATTCTGGGCATAAGTGTGTGTGCTTCTGTGTGTGTCTGTATATTACTCTGGGTATGACTCTGGGTATGACTCTAATTATGACTCTGGGTCTGACCCTGGGTATATCTTTATGTGACTCCAGGTTTACCTGTGCTTGACTCTGCGTTTGACTATGTGTGATTCTGGGCATGTCTGGACATGTCTGGGCATCTCTAGACATGTCTGGACATGTCTGGGCATGTCTTGGCATGTCTGGACATGTCTGGGCATCTCTAGACATGTCTGGTCATGTCTGGGAATGACTGGAAAACTGATATCTCTAGTTCTGGTCATAGTAGAGACAAACTGCCAGTGTCCACCGAAAGGGGAGAGTCCCAGCTATTTAAGTTTACCCTCAGAAATACTGTAAGTCAGGCAGTTCCTGAGATGCCTAGGTGGGATAACAGGTTTGGACCAGGACCACTGCATTGAAGTCAGATATCTCCGATTCCCTAGAGCCAATTTTTAATAATCTAGTACTCTTAGAAAAAGGGGACCCTCAGGTTTTTGCCTAAGACCCATATACCCCTGGTGCCCTTAGGCAAATGCCCATTGAGACCATACAAAAATAAGGCCCTGATTTGGGCACATCTTGGCATGACTTTAGTTATGACCAGGAACATGTCTGTACAAGACTCTGGGTACATCTGGGCATGACTCTAAATGTGACTTTGTTTGACTCTAGATGTGAGAATATAATCTTTAAATGTAGCTGAAAATGAAAATTTCTAAATATTAAGAATTTCTTCTTGAAATGATAGGAATTTTAATAAAATGTTCCCCTGAGTTGATAGAAGCTGGTTCTGATGCCTGGTTTAAGCACATGACCTAATAATGTTATAGAGTTATATTAAAAATTCTTAAGGTCCTGAACCCTTAAAATTTGGCTGTAAATTAAAATTTCAACATTTTCCAAATTTCAATTTAAAATTATAGGAACTTTAATAAAATGTTCCCCATAGTTGATAGAAGCTGATTCTGATGCCTGGTTTAAGCACTGGACCTAATAATGTGACGATGTTACATTAGCAATTCTGGTGACCCTCTACTCTTAAACTCTGGTAAAAATGAAAATTTCTAAATATACAGAATTTAGACTTAAAATTATAAGAACTTAAATAAAATGTTTACTTGAGTTGATACAGAGGATTCTGATGCCTGGTTTAAGCACTGGACCTAATAATGTTCTTATTTTATATTAGCAATTCTGTAGACTCTCTACTTTTAAAATTTAGCAGAAAATGAACATTTCAAAATATTTAGAATTTCTTCTTAAAATTATAGGAACTTAAATAAAATGTTTCCCTGAGTTGATAGAAGCTTATTCTAATGCCTGGTTTAAGCACAGGTCCTTATAATGCTATGGTGCTATGTGAAATACTCTGTAGGGCTTGTACATTTAAAATTTAGCTAAAAATGAACATTTTAAAAATGTCAAAATTTCTATATTTATTCTGGGCATAAGTGTGTGTGCTTCTGTGTGTGTCTCTATATTACTCTGGGTATGACTCTAATTATGACTCTGGGTCTGACCCTGGGTATATCTTTATGTGACTCCAGGTTTACCTGTGCTTGACTCTGCGTTTGACTATGTGTGATTCTGGGCATGTCTGGACATGTCTGGGCATGTCTTGGCATGTCTGGACATGTCTGGGCATGTCTAGACATGTCTGGACATGTCTGGGCATGTATTGGCATGTCTGGACATGTCTGGGCATCTCTAGACATGCCTGGTCATGTCTGGGAATGACTGGAAAACTGATATCTCTAGTTCTGGTCATAGTAGAGACAAACTGCCAGTGTCCACCGAAAGGGGAGAGTCCCAGCTATTTAAGTTTACCCTCAGAAATACTGTAAGTCAGGCAGTTCCTGAGATACCTAGGTGGGATAACAGGTTTGGACCAGGACCACTGCATTGAAGTTAGATATCTCCGATTCCCTAGAGCCAATTTTTAATAATCTAGTACTCTTAGAAAAAGGGGACCCTCAGGTGTTTGCCTAAGACCCATATACCCCTGGTGCCCTTAGGAAAATGCCCATTGAGACCATACAAAAATAAGGCCCTGATTTGGGCACATCTTGGCATGACTTTAGTTATGACCAGGAACATGTCTGTACAAGACTCTGGGTACATCTGGGCATGACTCTAAATGTGACTTTGTTTGACTCTAGATGTGAGAATATAATCTTTAAATGTAGCTGAAAATGAAAATTTCTAAATATTAAGAATTTCTTCTTGAAATTATAGGAATTTTAATAAAATGTTCCCCTGAGTTGATAGAAGCTGGTTCTGATGCCTGGTTTAAGCACATGACCTAATAATGTTATAGAGTTATATTAAAAATTCTTAGGGTCCTGAACCCTTAAAATTTGGCTGTAAATTAAAATTTCAACATTTTCCAAATTTTAATTTAAAATTATAGGAACTTTAATAAAATGTTCCCCATAGTTGATAGAAGCTGATTCTGATGCCTGGTTTAAGCACTGGACCTAATAATGTGACGATGTTACATTAGCAATTCTGGTGACCCTCTACTCTTAAACTCTGGTAAAAATGAAAATTTCTAAATATACAGAATTTAGACTTAAAATTATAAGAACTTAAATAAAATGTTTACTTGAGTTGATACAGAGGATTCTGATGCCTGGTTTAAGCACTGGACCTAATAATGTTCTTATTTTATATTAGCAATTCTGTAGACTCTCTACTCTTAAAATTTAGCAGAAAATGAACATTTCAAAATATTTAGAATTTCTTCTTAAAATTATAGGAACTTAAATAAAATGTTTCCCTGAGTTGATAGAAGCTTATTCTAATGCCTGGTTTAAGCACAGGTCCTTATAATGTTATGGTGCTATGTGAAATACTCTGTAGGGCTTGTACATTTAAAATTTAGCTAAAAATGAAAATTTTAAAAATGTCAAAATTTCTATATTTATTCTGGGCATAAGTGTGTGTGCTTCTGTGTGTGTCTGTATATTACTCTGGGTATGACTCTGGGTATGACTCTAATAATGACTCTGGGTCTGACCCTGGGTATATCTTTATGTGACTCCAGGTTTACCTGTGCTTGACTCTGCGTTTGACTATGTGTGATTCTGGGCATGTCTGGACATGTCTGGGCATCTCTAGACATGTCTGGACATGTCTGGGCATGTCTTGGCATGTCTGGACATGTCTGGGCATCTCTAGACATGTCTGGTCATGTCTGGGAATGACTGGAAAACTGATATCTCTAGTTCTGGTCATAGTAGAGACAAACTGCCAGTGTCCACCGAAAGGGGAGAGTCCCAGCTATTTAAGTTTACCCTCAGAAATACTGTAAGTCAGGCAGTTCCTGAGATACCTAGGTGGGATAACAGGTTTGGACCAGGACCACTGCATTGAAGTCAGATATCTCCGATTCCCTAGAGCCAATTTTTAATAATCTAGTACTCTTAGAAAAAGGGGACCCTCAGGTGTTTGCCTAAGACCCATATACCCCTGGTGCCCTTAGGCAAATGCCCATTGAGACCATACAAAAATAAGGCCCTGATTTGGGCACATCTTGGCATGACTTTAGTTATGACCAGGAACATGTCTGTACAAGACTCTGGGTACATCTGGGCATGACTCTAAATGTGACTTTGTTTGACTCTAGATGTGAGAATATAATCTTTAAATGTAGCTGAAAATGAAAATTTCTAAATATTAAGAATTTCTTCTTGAAATGATAGGAATTTTAATCAAATGTTCCCCTGAGTTGATAGAAGCTGGTTCTGATGCCTGGTTTAAGCACATGACCTAATAATGTTATAGAGTTATATTAAAAATTCTTAAGGTTCTGAACCCTTAAAATTTGGCTGTAAATTAAAATTTCAACATTTTCCAAATTTCAATTTAAAATTATAGGAACTTTAATAAAATGTTCCCCATAGTTGATAGAAGCTGATTCTGATGCCTGGTTTAAGCACTGGACCTAATAATGTGACGATGTTACATTAGTAATTCTGGTGACCCTCTACTCTTAAACTCTGGTAAAAATGAAAATTTCTAAATATACAGAATTTAGACTTAAAATTATAAGAACTTAAATAAAATGTTTACTTGAGTTGATACAGAGGATTCTGATGCCTGGTTTAAGCACTGGATCTAATAATGTTCTTATTTTATATTAGCAATTCTGTAGACTCTCTACTCTTAAAATTTAGCAGAAAATAAACATTTCAAAATATTTAGAATTTCTTCTTAAAATTATAGGAACTTAAATAAAATGTTTCCCTGAGTTGATAGAAGCTTATTCTAATGCCTGGTTTAAGCACAGGTCCTTATAATGTTATGGTGCTATGTGAAATACTCTGTAGGGCTTGTACATTTAAAATTTAGCTAAAAATGAAAATTTTAAAAATGTCAAAATTTCTATATTTATTCTGGGCATAAGTGTGTGTGCTTCTGTGTGTGTCTGTATATTACTCTGGGTATGACTCTGGGTATGACTCTAATTATGACTCTGGGTCTGACCCTGGGTATATCTTTATGTGACTCCAGGTTTACCTGTGCTTGACTCTGCGTTTGACTATGTGTGATTCTGGGCATGTCTGGACATGTCTGGGCATCTCTAGACATGTCTGGACATGTCTGGGCATGTCTTGGCATGTCTGGACATGTCTGGGCATCTCTAGACATGTCTGGTCATGTCTGGGAATGACTGGAAAACTGATATCTCTAGTTCTGGTTATAGTAGAGACAAACTGCCAGTGTCCACCGAAAGGGGAGAGTCCCAGCTATTTAAGTTTACCCTCAGAAATACTGTAAGTCAGGCAGTTCCTGAGATACCTAGGTGGGATAACAGGTTTGGACCAGGACCACTGCATTGAAGTCAGATATCTCCGATTCCCTAGAGCCAATTTTTAATAATCTAGTACTCTTAGAAAAAGGGGACCCTCAGGTTTTTGCCTAAGACCCATATACCCCTGGTGCCCTTAGGCAAATGCCCATTGAGACCATACAAAAATAAGGCCCTGATTTGGGCACATCTTGGCATGACTTTAGTTATGACCAGGAACATGTCTGTACAAGACTCTGGGTACATCTGGGCATGACTCTAAATGTGACTTTGTTTGACTCTAGATGTGAGAATATAATCTTTAAATGTAGCTGAAAATGAAAATTTCTAAATATTAAGAATTTCTTCTTGAAATGATAGGAATTTTAATAAAATGTTCCCCTGAGTTGATAGAAGCTGGTTCTGATGCCTGGTTTAAGCACATGACCTAATAATGTTATAGAGTTATATTAAAAATTCTTAAGGTCCTGAACCCTTAAAATTTGGCTGTAAATTAAAATTTCAACATTTTCCAAATTTCAATTTAAAATTATAGGAACTTTAATAAAATGTTCCCCATAGTTGATAGAAGCTGATTCTGATGCCTGGTTTAAGCACTGGACCTAATAATGTGACGATGTTACATTAGCAATTCTGGTGACCCTCTACTCTTAAACTCTGGTAAAAATGAAAATTTCTAAATATACACAATTTAGACTTAAAATTATAAGAACTTAAATAAAATGTTTACTTGAGTTGATACAGAGGATTCTGATGCCTGGTTTTAGCACTGGACCTAATAATGTTCTTATTTTATATTAGCAATTCTGTAGACTCTCTACTCTTAAAATTTAGCAGAAAATGAACATTTCAAAATATTTAGAAATTCTTCTTAAAATTATAGAAACTTAAATAAAATGTTTCCCTGAGTTGATAGAAGCTTATTCTAATGCCTGGTTTAAGCACAGGTCCTTATAATGTTATGGTGCTATGTGAAATACTCTGTAGGGCTTGTACATTTAAAATTTAGCTAAAAATGAACATTTTTAAAATGTCAAAATTTCTATATTTATTCTGGGCATAAGTGTGTGTGCTTCTGTGTGTGTCTCTATATTACTCTGGGTATGACTCTAATTATGACTCTGGGTCTGACCCTGGGTATATCTTTATGTGACTCCAGGTTTACCTGTGCTTGACTCTGCGTTTGACTATGTGTGATTCTGGGCATGTCTGGACATGTCTGGGCATGTCTTGGCATGTCTGGACATGTCTGGGCATGTCTAGACATGTCTGGACATGTCTGGGCATGTATTGGCATGTCTGGACATGTCTGGGCATCTCTAGACATGTCTGGTCATGTCTGGGAATGACTGGAAAACTGATATCTCTAGTTCTGGTCATAGTAGAGACAAACTGCCAGTGTCCACCGAAAGGGGAGAGTCCCAGCTATTTAAGTTTACCCTCAGAAATACTGTAAGTCAGGCAGTTCCTGAGATACCTAGATGGGATAACAGGTTTGGACCAGGACCACTGCATTGAAGTTAGATATCTCCGATTCCCTAGAGCCAATTTTTAATAATCTAGTACTCTTAGAAAAAGGGGACCCTCAGGTGTTTGCCTAAGACCCATATACCCCTGGTGCCCTTAGGCAAATTCCCATTGAGACCATACAAAAATAAGGCCCTGATTTGGGCACATCTTGGCATGACTTTAGTTATTACCAGGAACATGTCTGTACAAGACTCTGGGTACATCTGGGCATGACTCTAAATGTGACTTTGTTTGACTCTAGATGTGAGAATATAATCTTTAAATGTAGCTGAAAATGAAAATTTCTTAATATTAAGAATTTCTTCTTGAAATGATAGGAATTTTAATCAAATGTTCCCCTGAGTTGATAGAAGCTGGTTCTGATGCCTGGTTTAAGCACATGACCTAATAATGTTATAGAGTTATATTAAAAATTCTTAGGGTCCTGAACCCTTAAAATTTGGCTGTAAATTAAAATTTCAACATTTTCCAAATTTTAATTTAAAATTATAGGAACTTTAATAAAATGTTCCCCATAGTTGATAGAAGCTGATTCTGATGCCTGGTTTAAGCACTGGACCTAATAATGTGACGATGTTACATTAGCAATTCTGGTGACCCTCTACTCTTAAACTCTGGTAAAAATGAAAATTTCTAAATATACAGAATTTAGACTTAAAATTATAAGAACTTAAATAAAATGTTTACTTGAGTTGATACAGAGGATTCTGATGCCTGGTTTAAGCACTGGACCTAATAATGTTCTTATTTTATATTAGCAATTCTGTAGACTCTCTACTCTTAAAATTTAGCAGAAAATGAACATTTCAAAATATTTAGAATTTCTTCTTAAAATTTTAGGAACTTAAATAAAATGTTTCCCTGAGTTGATAGAAGCTTATTCTAATGCCTGGTATAAGCACAGGTCCTTATAATGTTATGGTGCTATGTGAAATACTCTGTAGGGCTTGTACATTTAAAATTTAGCTAAAAATGAAAATTTTAAAAATGTCAAAATTTCTATATTTATTCTGGGCATAAGTGTGTGTGCTTCTGTGTGTGTCTGTATATTACTCTGGGTATGACTCTGGGTATGACTCTAATTATGACTCTGGGTCTGACCCTGGGTATATCTTTATGTGACTCCAGGTTTACCTGTGCTTGACTCTGCGTTTGACTATGTGTGATTCTGGGCATGTCTGGACATGTCTGGGCATCTCTAGACATGTCTGGACATGTCTGGGCATGTCTTGGCATGTCTTGGCATGTCTGGACATGTCTGGGCATCTCTAGACATGTCTGGTCATGTCTGGGAATGACTGGAAAACTGATATCTCTAGTTCTGGTTATAGTAGAGACAAACTGCCAGTGTCCACCGAAAGGGGAGAGTCCCAGCTATTTAAGTTTACCCTCAGAAATACTGTAAGTCAGGCAGTTCCTGAGATACCTAGGTGGGATAATAGGTTTGGACCAGGACCACTGCATTGAAGTCAGATATCTCCGATTCCCTAGAGCCAATTTTTAATAATCTAGTACTCTTAGAAAAAGGGGACCCTCAGGTGTTTGCCTAAAACCCATATACCCCTGGTGCCCTTAGGCAAATGCCCATTGAGACCATACAAAAATAAGGCCCTGATTTGGGCACATCTTGGCATGACTTTAGTTATGACCAGGAACATGTCTGTACAAGACTCTGGGTACATCTGGGCATGACTCTAAATGTGACTTTGTTTGACTCTAGATGTGAGAACATAATCTTTAAATGTAGCTGAAAATGAAAATTTCTAAATATTAAGAATTTCTTCTTGAAATGATAGGAATTTTAATAAAATGTCCCCTGAGTTGATAGAAGCTGGTTCTGATGCCTGTTTTAAGCACATGACCTAATAATGTTATAGAGTTATATTAAAAATTCTTAAGGTCCTGAACCCTTAAAATTTGTCTGTAAATTAAAATTTCAACATTTTCCAAATTTCGATTTAAAATTATAGGAACTTTAATAAAATGTTCCCCATAGTTGATAGAAGCTGATTCTGATGCCTGGTTTAAGCACTGGACCTAATAATGTGACGATGTTACATTAGCAATTCTGGTGACCCTCTACTCTTAAACTCTGGTAAAAATGAAAATTTCTAAATATACAGAATTTAGACTTAAAATTATAAGAACTTAAATAAAATATTTACTTGAGTTGATAAAGAGGATTCTGATGCCTGGTTTAAGCACTGGACCTAATAATGTTCTTATTTTAAATAAGCAATTCTGTAGACTCTCTACTCTTAAAATTTAGCAGAAAATGAACATTTCAAAATATTTAGAATTTCTTCTTAAAATTATAGGAACTTAAATAAAATGTTTCCCTGAGTTGATAGAAGCTTATTCTAATGCCTGGTTTAAGCACAGGTCCTTATAATGTTATGGTGCTATGTGAAATACTCTGTAGGGCTTGTACATTTAAAATTTAGCTAAAAATAAAAATTTTAAAAATGTCAAAATTTCTATATTTATTCTGTGCATAAGTGTGTGTGCTTCTGTGTGTGTGTCTGTATATTACTCTGGGTATGACTCTGGGTATGACTCTAATTATGACTCTGGGTCTGACCCTGGGTATATCTTTATGTGACTCCAGGTTTACCTGTGCTTGACTCTGCGTTTGACTATGTGTGATTCTGGGCATGTCTGGACATGTCTGGGCATGTCTTGGCATGTCTGGACATGTCTGGGCATGTCTAGACATGTCTGGACATGTCTGGGCATGTATTGGCATGTCTGGACATGTCTGGGCATCTCTAGACATGTCTGGACATGTCTGGGCATGTGTTGGCATGTCTGGTCATGTCTGGGCATCTCTAGACATGTCTGGTCATGTCTGGGAATGACTGGAAAACTGATATCTCTAGTTCTGGTCATAGTAGAGACAAACTGCCAGTGTCCACCGAAAGGGGAGAGTCCCAGCTATTTAAGTTTACCCTCAGAAATACTGTAAGTCAGGCAGTTCCTGAGATACCTAGGTGGGATAACAGGTTTGGACCAGGACCACTGCATTGAAGTCAGATATCTCCGATTCCCTAGAGCCAATTTTTAATAATCTAGTACTCTTAGAAAAAGGGGACCCTCAGGTGTTTGCCTAAGACCCATATACCCCTGGTGCCCTTAGGCAAATGCCCATTGAGACCATACAAAAATAAGGCCCTGATTTGGGCACATCTTGGCATGACTTTAGTTATGACCAGGAACATGTCTGTACAAGACTCTGGGTACATCTGGGCATGACTCTAAATGTGACTTTGTTTGACTCTAGATGTGAGAATATAATCTTTAAATGTAGCTGAAAATGAAAATTTCTAAATATTAAGAATTTCTTCTTGAAATGATAGGAATTTTAATCAAATGTTCCCCTGAGTTGATAGAAGCTGGTTCTGATGCCTGGTTTAAGCACATGACCTAATAATGTTATAGAGTTATATTAAAAATTCTTAAGGTCCTGAACCCTTAAAATTTGGCTGTAAATTAAAATTTCATAATTTTCCAAATTTCGATTTAAAATTATAGGAACTTTAATAAAATGTTCCCCATAGTTGATAGAAGCTGATTCTGATGCCTGGTTTAAGCACTGGACCTAATAATGTGACGATGTTACATTAGTAATTCTGGTGACCCTCTACTCTTAAACTCTGGTAAAAATGAAAATTTCTAAATATACAGAATTTAGACTTAAAATTATAAGAACTTAAATAAAATGTTTACTTGAGTTGATACAGAGGATTCTGATGCCTGGTTTAAGCACGGGACCTAATAATGTTCTTATTTTATATTAGCAATTCTGTAGACTCTCTACTCTTAAAATTTAGCAGAAAATAAACATTTCAAAATATTTAGAATTTCTTCTTAAAATTATAGGAACTTAAATAAAATGTTTCCCTGAGTTGATAGAAGCTTATTCTAATGCCTGGTTTAAGCACAGGTCCTTATAATGTTATGGTGCTATGTGAAATACTCTGTAGGGCTTGTACATTTAAAATTTAGCTAAAAATGAAAATTTTAAAAATGTCAAAATTTCTATATTTATTCTGGGCATAAGTGTGTGTGCTTCTGTGTGTGTCTGTATATTACTCTGGGTATGACTCTGGGTATGACTCTAATTATGACTCTGGGTCTGACCCTGGGTATATCTTTATGTGACTCCAGGTTTACCTGTGCTTGACTCTGCGTTTGACTATGTGTGATTCTGGGCATGTCTGGACATGTCTGGGCATCTCTAGACATGTCTGGACATGTCTGGGCATGTCTTGGCATGTCTGGACATGTCTGGGCATCTCTAGACATGTCTGGTCATGTCTGGGAATGACTGGAAAACTGATATCTCTAGTTCTGGTTATAGTAGAGACAAACTGCCAGTGTCCACCGAAAGGGGAGAGTCCCAGCTATTTAAGTTTACCCTCAGAAATACTGTAAGTCAGGCAGTTCCTGAGATACCTAGGTGGGATAACAGGTTTGGACCAGGACCACTGCATTGAAGTCAGATATCTCCGATTCCCTAGAGCCAATTTTTAATAATCTAGTACTCTTAGAAAAAGGGGACCCTCAGGTTTTTGCCTAAGACCCATATACCCCTGGTGCCCTTAGGCAAATGCCCATTGAGACCATACAAAAATAAGGCCCTGATTTGGGCACATCTTGGCATGACTTTAGTTATGACCAGGAACATGTCTGTACAAGACTCTGGGTACATCTGGGCATGACTCTAAATGTGACTTTGTTTGACTCTAGATGTGAGAATATAATCTTTAAATGTAGCTGAAAATGAAAATTTCTAAATATTAAGAATTTCTTCTTGAAATGATAGGAATTTTAATCAAATGTTCCCCTGAGTTGATAGAAGCTGGTTCTGATGCCTGGTTTAAGCACATGACCTAATAATGTTATAGAGTTATATTAAAAATTCTTAAGGTCCTGAACCCTTAAAATTTGGCTGTAAATTAAAATTTCAACATTTTCCAAATTTCAATTTAAAATTATAGGAACTTTAATAAAATGTTCCCCATAGTTGATAGAAGCTGATTCTGATGCCTGGTTTAAGCACTGGACCTAATAATGTGACGATGTTACATTAGCAATTCTGGTGACCCTCTACTCTTAAACTCTGGTAAAAATGAAAATTTCTAAATATACACAATTTAGACTTAAAATTATAAGAACTTAAATAAAATGTTTACTTGAGTTGATACAGAGAATTCTGATGCCTGGTTTAAGCACTGGACCTAATAATGTTCTTATTTTATATTAGCAATTCTGTAGACTCTCTACTCTTAAAATTTAGCAGAAAATGAACATTTCAAAATATTTAGAATTTCTTCTTAAAATTATAGAAACTTAAATAAAATGTTTCCCTGAGTTGATAGAAGCTTATTCTAATGCCTGGTTTAAGCACAGGTCCTTATAATGTTATGGTGCTATGTGAAATACTCTGTAGGGCTTGTACATTTAAAATTTAGCTAAAAATGAACATTTTTAAAATGTCAAAATTTCTATATTTATTCTGGGCATAAGTGTGTGTGCTTCTGTGTGTGTCTCTATATTACTCTGGGTATGACTCTAATTATGACTCTGGGTCTGACCCTGGGTATATCTTTATGTGACTCCAGGTTTACCTGTGCTTGACTCTGCGTTTGACTATGTGTGATTCTGGGCATGTCTGGACATGTCTGGGCATGTCTTGGCATGTCTGGACATGTCTGGACATGTCTGGGCATGTATTGGCATGTCTGGACATGTCTGGGCATCTCTAGACATGTCTGGTCATGTCTGGGAATGACTGGAAAACTGATATCTCTAGTTCTGGTCATAGTAGAGACAAACTGCCAGTGTCCACCGAAAGGGGAGAGTCCCAGCTATTTAAGTTTACCCTCAGAAATACTGTAAGTCAGGCAGTTCCTGAGATACCTAGGTGGGATAACAGGTTTGGACCAGGACCACTGCATTGAAGTTAGATATCTCCGATTCCCTAGAGCCAATTTTTAATAATCTAGTACTCTTAGAAAAAGGGGACCCTCAGGTGTTTGCCTAAGACCCATATACCCCTGGTGCCCTTAGGAAAATGCCCATTGAGACCATACAAAAATAAGGCCCTGATTTGGGCACATCTTGGCATGACTTTAGTTATGACCAGGAACATGTCTGTACAAGACTCTGGGTACATCTGGGCATGACTCTAAATGTGACTTTGTTTGACTCTAGATGTGAGAATATAATCTTTAAATGTAGCTGAAAATGAAAATTTCTAAATATTAAGAATTTCTTCTTGAAATTATAGGAATTTTAATAAAATGTTCCCCTGAGTTGATAGAAGCTGGTTCTGATGCCTGGTTTAAGCACATGACCTAATAATGTTATAGAGTTATATTAAAAATTCTTAGGGTCCTGAACCCTTAAAATTTGGCTGTAAATTAAAATTTCAACATTTTCCAAATTTTAATTTAAAATTATAGGAACTTTAATAAAATGTTCCCCATAGTTGATAGAAGCTGATTCTGATGCCTGGTTTAAGCACTGGACCTAATAATGTGACGATGTTACATTAGCAATTCTGGTGACCCTCTACTCTTAAACTCTGGTAAAAATGAAAATTTCTAAATATACAGAATTTAGACTTAAAATTATAAGAACTTAAATAAAATGTTTACTTGAGTTGATACAGAGGATTCTGATGCCTGGTTTAAGCACTGGACCTAATAATGTTCTTATTTTATATTAGCAATTCTGTAGACTCTCTACTCTTAAAATTTAGCAGAAAATGAACATTTCAAAATATTTAGAATTTCTTCTTAAAATTATAGGAACTTAAATAAAATGTTTCCCTGAGTTGATAGAAGCTTATTCTAATGCCTGGTTTAAGCACAGGTCCTTATAATGTTATGGTGCTATGTGAAATACTCTGTAGGGCTTGTACATTTAAAATTTAGCTAAAAATGAAAATTTTAAAAATGTCAAAATTTCTATATTTATTCTGGGCATAAGTGTGTGTGCTTCTGTGTGTGTCTGTATATTACTCTGGGTATGACTCTGGGTATGACTCTAATAATGACTCTGGGTCTGACCCTGGGTATATCTTTATGTGACTCCAGGTTTACCTGTGCTTGACTCTGCGTTTGACTATGTGTGATTCTGGGCATGTCTGGACATGTCTGGGCATGTCTTGGCATGTCTGGACATGTCTGGGCATCTCTAGACATGTCTGGTCATGTCTGGGCATGTCTTGGCATGTCTGGACATGTCTGGGCATCTCTAGACATGTCTGGTCATGTCTGGGAATGACTGGAAAACTGATATCTCTAGTTCTGGTCATAGTAGAGACAAACTGCCAGTGTCCACCGAAAGGGGAGAGTCCCAGCTATTTAAGTTTACCCTCAGAAATACTGTAAGTCAGGCAGTTCCTGAGATACCTAGGTGGGATAACAGGTTTGGACCAGGACCACTGCATTGAAGTCAGATATCTCCGATTCCCTAGAGCCAATTTTTAATAATCTAGTACTCTTAGAAAAAGGGGACCCTCAGGTGTTTGCCTAAGACCCATATACCCCTGGTGCCCTTAGGCAAATGCCCATTGAGACCATACAAAAATAAGGCCCTGATTTGGGCACATCTTGGCATGACTTTAGTTATGACCAGGAACATGTCTGTACAAGACTCTGGGTACATCTGGGCATGACTCTAAATGTGACTTTGTTTGACTCTAGATGTGAGAATATAATCTTTAAATGTAGCTGAAAATGAAAATTTCTAAATATTAAGAATTTCTTCTTGAAATGATAGGAATTTTAATCAAATGTTCCCCTGAGTTGATAGAAGCTGGTTCTGATGCATGGTTTAAGCACATGACCTAATAATGTTATAGAGTTATATTAAAAATTCTTAAGGTCCTGAACCCTTAAAATTTGGCTGTAAATTAAAATTTCATAATTTTCCAAATTTCGATTTAAAATTATAGGAACTTTAATAAAATGTTCCCCATAGTTGATAGAAGCTGATTCTGATGCCTGGTTTAAGCACTGGACCTAATAATGTGACGATGTTACATTAGTAATTCTGGTGACCCTCTACTCTTAAACTCTGGTAAAAATGAAAATTTCTAAATATACAGAATTTAGACTTAAAATTATAAGAACTTAAATAAAATGTTTACTTGAGTTGATACAGAGGATTCTGATGCCTGGTTTAAGCACGGGACCTAATAATGTTCTTATTTTATATTAGCAATTCTGTAGACTCTCTACTCTTAAAATTTAGCAGAAAATAAACATTTCAAAATATTTAGAATTTCTTCTTAAAATTATAGGAACTTAAATAAAATGTTTCCCTGAGTTGATAGAAGCTTATTCTAATGCCTGGTTTAAGCACAGGTCCTTATAATGTTATGGTGCTATGTGAAATACTCTGTAGGGCTTGTACATTTAAAATTTAGCTAAAAATGAAAATTTTAAAAATGTCAAAATTTCTATATTTATTCTGGGCATAAGTGTGTGTGCTTCTGTGTGTGTCTGTATATTACTCTGGGTATGACTCTGGGTATGACTCTAATTATGACTCTGGGTCTGACCCTGGGTATATCTTTATGTGACTCCAGGTTTACCTGTGCTTGACTCTGCGTTTGACTATGTGTGATTCTGGGCATGTCTGGACATGTCTGGGCATCTCTAGACATGTCTGGACATGTCTGGGCATGTCTTGGCATGTCTGGACATGTTTGGGCATCTCTAGACATGTCTGGTCATGTCTGGGAATGACTGGAAAACTGATATCTCTAGTTCTGGTCACAGTAGAGACAAACTGCCAGTGTCCACCGAAAGGGGAGAGTCCCAGCTATTTAAGTTTACCCTCAGAAATACTGTAAGTCAGGCAGTTCCTGAGATACCTAGGTGGGATAACAGGTTTGGACCAGGACCACTGCATTGAAGTCAGATATCTCCGATTCCCTAGAGCCAATTTTTAATAATCTAGTACTCTTAGAAAAAGGGGACCCTCAGGTGTTTGCCTAAGACCCATATACCCCTGGTGCCCTTAGGCAAATGCCCATTGAGACCATACAAAAATAAGGCCCTGATTTGGGCACATCTTGGCATGACTTTAGTTATGACCAGGAACATGTCTGTACAAGACTCTGGGTACATCTGGGCATGACTCTAAATGTGACTTTGTTTGACTCTAGATGTGAGAATATAATCTTTAAATGTAGCTGAAAATGAAAATTTCTAAATATTAAGAATTTCTTCTAGAAATGATAGGAATTTTAATCAAATGTTCCCCTGAGTTGATAGAAGCTGGTTCTGATGCCTGGTTTAAGCACATGACCTAATAATGTTATAGAGTTATATTAAAAATTCTTAAGGTTCTGAACCCTTAAAATTTGGCTGTAAATTAAAATTTCAACATTTTCCAAATTTCAATTTAAAATTATAGGAACTTTAATAAAATGTTCCCCATAGTTGATAGAAGCTGATTCTGATGCCTGGTTTAAGCACTGGACCTAATAATGTGACGATGTTACATTAGTAATTCTGGTGACCCTCTACTCTTAAACTCTGGTAAAAATGAAAATTTCTAAATATACAGAATTTAGACTTAAAATTATAAGAACTTAAATAAAATGTTTACTTGAGTTGATACAGAGGATTCTGATGCCTGGTTTAAGCACTGGACCTAATAATGTTCTTATTTTATATTAGCAATTCTGTAGACTCTCTACTCTTAAAATTTAGCAGAAAATAAACATTTCAAAATATTTAGAATTTCTTCTTAAAATTATAGGAACTTAAATAAAATGTTTCCCTGAGTTGATAGAAGCTTATTCTAATGCCTGGTTTAAGCAGAGGTCCTTATAATGTTATGGTGCTATGTGAAATACTCTGTAGGGCTTGTACATTTAAAATTTAGCTAAAAATGAAAATTTTAAAAATGTCAAAATTTCTATATTTATTCTGGGCATAAGTGTGTGTGCTTCTGTGTGTGTCTGTATATTACTCTGGGTATGACTCTGGGTATGACTCTAATTATGACTCTGGGTCTGACCCTGGGTATATCTTTATGTGACTCCAGGTTTACCTGTGCTTGACTCTGCGTTTGACTATGTGTGATTCTGGGCATGTCTGGACATGTCTGGGCATCTCTAGACATGTCTGGACATGTCTGGGCATGTCTTGGCATGTCTGGACATGTCTGGGCATCTCTAGACATGTCTGGTCATGTCTGGGAATGACTGGAAAACTGATATCTCTAGTTCTGGTTATAGTAGAGACAAACTGCCAGTGTCCACCGAAAGGGGAGAGTCCCAGCTATTTAAGTTTACCCTCAGAAATACTGTAAGTCAGGCAGTTCCTGAGATACCTAGGTGGGATAACAGGTTTGGACCAGGACCACTGCATTGAAGTCAGATATCTCCGATTCCCTAGAGCCAATTTTTAATAATCTAGTACTCTTAGAAAAAGGGGACCCTCAGGTTTTTGCCTAAGACCCATATACCCCTGGTGCCCTTAGGCAAATGCCCATTGAGACCATACAAAAATAAGGCCCTGATTTGGGCACATCTTGGCATGACTTTAGTTATGACCAGGAACATGTCTGTACAAGACTCTGGGTACATCTGGGCATGACTCTAAATGTGACTTTGTTTGACTCTAGATGTGAGAATATAATCTTTAAATGTAGCTGAAAATGAAAATTTCTAAATATTAAGAATTTCTTCTTGAAATGATAGGAATTTTAATAAAATGTTCCCCTGAGTTGATAGAAGCTGGTTCTGATGCCTGGTTTAAGCACATGACCTAATAATGTTATAGAGTTATATTAAAAATTCTTAAGGTCCTGAACCCTTAAAATTTGGCTGTAAATTAAAATTTCAACATTTTCCAAATTTCAATTTAAAATTATAGGAACTTTAATAAAATGTTCCCCATAGTTGATAGAAGCTGATTCTGATGCCTGGTTTAAGCACTGGACCTAATAATGTGACGATGTTACATTAGCAATTCTGGTGACCCTCTACTCTTAAACTCTGGTAAAAATGAAAATTTCTAAATATACACAATTTAGACTTAAAATTATAAGAACTTAAATAAAATGTTTACTTGAGTTGATACAGAGAATTCTGATGCCTGGTTTAAGCACTGGACCTAATAATGTTCTTATTTTATATTAGCAATTCTGTAGACTCTCTACTCTTAAAATTTAGCAGAAAATGAACATTTCAAAATATTTAGAATTTCTTCTTAAAATTATAGAAACTTAAATAAAATGTTTCCCTGAGTTGATAGAAGCTTATTCTAATGCCTGGTTTAAGCACAGGTCCTTATAATGTTATGGTGCTATGTGAAATACTCTGTAGGGCTTGTACATTTAAAATTTAGCTAAAAATGAACATTTTTAAAATGTCAAAATTTCTATATTTATTCTGGGCATAAGTGTGTGTGCTTCTGTGTGTGTCTCTATATTACTCTGGGTATGACTCTAATTATGACTCTGGGTCTGACCCTGGGTATATCTTTATGTGACTCCAGGTTTACCTGTGCTTGACTCTGCGTTTGACTATGTGTGATTCTGGGCATGTCTGGACATGTCTGGGCATGTCTTGGCATGTCTGGACATGTCTGGGCATGTCTAGACATGTCTGGACATGTCTGGGCATGTATTGGCATGTCTGGACATGTCTGGGCATCTCTAGACATGTCTGGTCATGTCTGGGAATGACTGGAAAACTGATATCTCTAGTTCTGGTCATAGTAGAGACAAACTGCCAGTGTCCACCGAAAGGGGAGAGTCCCAGCTATTTAAGTTTACCCTCAGAAATACTGTAAGTCAGGCAGTTCCTGAGATACCTAGGTGGGATAACAGGTTTGGACCAGGACCACTGCATTGAAGTTAGATATCTCCGATTCCCTTGAGCCAATTTTTAATAATCTAGTACTCTTAGAAAAAGGGGACCCTCAGGTGTTTGCCTAAGACCCATATACCCCTGGTGCCCTTAGGCAAATGCCCATTGAGACCATACAAAAATAAGGCCCTGATTTGGGCACATCTTGGCATGACTTTAGTTATGACCAGGAACATGTCTGTACAAGACTCTGGGTACATCTGGGCATGACTCTAAATGTGACTTTGTTTGACTCTAGATGTGAGAATATAATCTTTAAATGTAGCTGAAAATGAAAATTTCTAAATATTAAGAATTTCTTCTTGAAATGATAGGAATTTTAATCAAATGTTCCCCTGAGTTGATAGAAGCTGGTTCTGATGCCTGGTTTAAGCACATGACCTAATAATGTTATAGAGTTATATTAAAAATTCTTAGGGTCCTGAACCCTTAAAATTTGGCTGTAAATTAAAATTTCAACATTTTCCAAATTTTAATTTAAAATTATAGGAACTTTAATAAAATGTTCCCCATAGTTGATAGAAGCTGATTCTGATGCCTGGTTTAAGCACTGGACCTAATAATGTGACGATGTTACATTAGCAATTCTGGTGACCCTCTACTCTTAAACTCTGGTAAAAATGAAAATTTCTAAATATACAGAATTTAGACTTAAAATTATAAGAACTTAAATAAAATGTTTACTTGAGTTGATACAGAGGATTCTGATGCCTGGTTTAAGCACTGGACCTAATAATGTTCTTATTTTATATTAGCAATTCTGTAGACTCTCTACTCTTAAAATTTAGCAGAAAATGAACATTTCAAAATATTTAGAATTTCTTCTTAAAATTTTAGGAACTTAAATAAAATGTTTCCCTGAGTTGATAGAAGCTTATTCTAATGCCTGGTTTAAGCACAGGTCCTTATAATGTTATGGTGCATGTGAAATACTCTGTAGGGCTTGTACATTTAAAATTTAGCTAAAAATGAAAATTTTAAAAATGTCAAAATTTCTATATTTATTCTGGGCATAAGTGTGTGTGCTTCTGTGTGTGTCTGTATATTACTCTGGGTATGACTCTGGGTATGACTCTAATTATGACTCTGGGTCTGACCCTGGGTATATCTTTATGTGACTCCAGGTTTACCTGTGCTTGACTCTGCGTTTGACTATGTGTGATTCTGGGCATGTCTGGACATGTCTGGGCATCTCTAGACATGTCTGGACATGTCTGGGCATGTCTTGGCATGTCTGGACATGTCTGGGCATCTCTAGACATGTCTGGTCATGTCTGGGAATGACTGGAAAACTGATATCTCTAGTTCTGGTTATAGTAGAGACAAACTGCCAGTGTCCACCGAAAGGGGAGAGTCCCAGCTATTTAAGTTTACCCTCAGAAATACTGTAAGTCAGGCAGTTCCTGAGATACCTAGGTGGGATAATAGGTTTGGACCAGGACCACTGCATTGAAGTCAGATATCTCCGATTCCCTAGAGCCAATTTTTAATAATCTAGTACTCTTAGAAAAAGGGGACCCTCAGGTGTTTGCCTAAAACCCATATACCCCTGGTGCCCTTAGGCAAATGCCCATTGAGACCATACAAAAATAAGGCCCTGATTTGGGCACATCTTGGCATGACTTTAGTTATGACCAGGAACATGTCTGTACAAGACTCTGGGTACATCTGGGCATGACTCTAAATGTGACTTTGTTTGACTCTAGATGTGAGAATATAATCTTTAAATGTAGCTGAAAATGAAAATTTCTAAATATTAAGAATTTCTTCTTGAAATGATAGGAATTTTAATAAAATGTCCCCTGAGTTGATAGAAGCTGGTTCTGATGCCTGTTTTAAGCAAATGACCTAATAATGTTATAGAGTTATATTAAAAATTCTTAAGGTCCTGAACCCTTAAAATTTGTCTGTAAATTAAAATTTCAACATTTTCCAAATTTCGATTTAAAATTATAGGAACTTTAATAAAATGTTCCCCATAGTTGATAGAAGCTGATTCTGATGCCTGGTTTAAGCACTGGACCTAATAATGTGACGATGTTACATTAGCAATTCTGGTGACCCTCTACTCTTAAACTCTGGTAAAAATGAAAATTTCTAAATATACAGAATTTAGACTTAAAATTATAAGAACTTAAATAAAATATTTACTTGAGTTGATAAAGAGGATTCTGATGCCTGGTTTAAGCACTGGACCTAATAATGTTCTTATTTTAAATAAGCAATTCTGTAGACTCTCTACTCTTAAAATTTAGCAGAAAATGAACATTTCAAAATATTTAGAATTTCTTCTTAAAATTATAGGAACTTAAATAAAATGTTTCCCTGAGTTGATAGAAGCTTATTCTAATGCCTGGTTTAAGCACAGGTCCTTTTAATGTTATGGTGCTATGTGAAATACTCTGTAGGGCTTGTACATTTAAAATTTAGCTAAAAATAAAAATTTTAAAAATGTCAAAATTTCTATATTTATTCTGTGCATAAGTGTGTGTGCTTCTGTGTGTGTGTCTGTATATTACTCTTGGTATGACTCTGGGTATGACTCTAATTATGACTCTGGGTCTGACCCTGGGTATATCTTTATGTGACTCCAGGTTTACCTGTGCTTGACTCTGCGTTTGACTATGTGTGATTCTGGGCATGTCTGGACATGTCTGGGCATGTCTTGGCATGTCTGGACATGTCTGGGCATGTCTAGACATGTCTGGACATGTCTGGGCATGTATTGGCATGTCTGGTCATGTCTGGGCATCTCTAGACATGTCTGGTCATGTCTGGGAATGACTGGAAAACTGATATCTCTAGTTCTGGTCATAGTAGAGACAAACTGCCAGTGTCCACCGAAAGGGGAGAGTCCCAGCTATTTAAGTTTACCCTCAGAAATACTGTAAGTCAGGCAGTTCCTGAGATACCTAGGTGGGATAACAGGTTTGGACCAGGACCACTGCATTGAAGTCAGATATCTCCGATTCCCTAGAGCCAATTTTTAATAATCTAGTACTCCTAGAAAAAGGGGACCCTCAGGTTTTTGCCTAAGACCCATATACCCCTGGTGCCCTTAGGCAAATGCCCATTGAGACCATACAAAAATAAGGCCCTGATTTGGGCACATCTTGGCATGACTTTAGTTATGACCAGGAACATGTCTGTACAAGACTCTGGGTACATCTGGGCATGACTCTAAATGTGACTTTGTTTGACTCTAGATGTGAGAATATAATCTTTAAATGTAGCTGAAAATGAAAATTTCTAAATATTAAGAATTTCTTCTTGAAATGATAGGAATTTTAATAAAATGTCCCCTGAGTTGATAGAAGCTGGTTCTGATGCCTGTTTTAAGCAAATGACCTAATAATGTTATAGAGTTATATTAAAAATTCTTAAGGTCCTGAACCCTTAAAATTTGTCTGTAAATTAAAATTTCAACATTTTCCAAATTTCGATTTAAAATTATAGGAACTTTAATAAAATGTTCCCCATAGTTGATAGAAGCTGATTCTGATGCCTGGTTTAAGCACTGGACCTAATAATGTGACGATGTTACATTAGCAATTCTGGTGACCCTCTACTCTTAAACTCTGGTAAAAATGAAAATTTCTAAATATACAGAATTTAGACTTAAAATTATAAGAACTTAAATAAAATATTTACTTGAGTTGATAAAGAGGATTCTGATGCCTGGTTTAAGCACTGGACCTAATAATGTTCTTATTTTAAATAAGCAATTCTGTAGACTCTCTACTCTTAAAATTTAGCAGAAAATGAACATTTCAAAATATTTAGAATTTCTTCTTAAAATTATAGGAACTTAAATAAAATGTTTCCCTGAGTTGATAGAAGCTTATTCTAATGCCTGGTTTAAGCACAGGTCCTTTTAATGTTATGGTGCTATGTGAAATACTCTGTAGGGCTTGTACATTTAAAATTTAGCTAAAAATAAAAATTTTAAAAATGTCAAAATTTCTATATTTATTCTGTGCATAAGTGTGTGTGCTTCTGTGTGTGTGTCTGTATATTACTCTTGGTATGACTCTGGGTATGACTCTAATTATGACTCTGGGTCTGACCCTGGGTATATCTTTATGTGACTCCAGGTTTACCTGTGCTTGACTCTGCGTTTGACTATGTGTGATTCTGGGCATGTCTGGACATGTCTGGGCATGTCTTGGCATGTCTGGACATGTCTGGGCATGTCTAGACATGTCTGGACATGTCTGGGCATGTATTGGCATGTCTGGTCATGTCTGGGCATCTCTAGACATGTCTGGTCATGTCTGGGAATGACTGGAAAACTGATATCTCTAGTTCTGGTCATAGTAGAGACAAACTGCCAGTGTCCACCGAAAGGGGAGAGTCCCAGCTATTTAAGTTTACCCTCAGAAATACTGTAAGTCAGGCAGTTCCTGAGATACCTAGGTGGGATAACAGGTTTGGACCAGGACCACTGCATTGAAGTCAGATATCTCCGATTCCCTAGAGCCAATTTTTAATAATCTAGTACTCTTAGAAAAAGGGGACCCTCAGGTTTTTGCCTAAGACCCATATACCCCTGGTGCCCTTAGGCAAATGCCCATTGAGACCATACAAAAATAAGGCCCTGATTTGGGCACATCTTGGCATGACTTTAGTTATGACCAGGAACATGTCTGTACAAGACTCTGGGTACATCTGGGCATGACTCTAAATGTGACTTTGTTTGACTCTAGATGTGAGAATATAATCTTTAAATGTAGCTGAAAATGAAAATTTCTAAATATTAAGAATTTCTTCTTGAAATGATAGGAATTTTAATAAAATGTTCCCCTGAGTTGATAGAAGCTGGTTCTGATGCCTGGTTTAAGCACATGACCTAATAATGTTATAGAGTTATATTAAAAATTCTTAAGGTCCTGAACCCTTAAAATTTGGCTGTAAATTAAAATTTCAACATTTTCCAAATTTCAATTTAAAATTATAGGAACTTTAATAAAATGTTCCCCATAGTTGATAGAAGCTGATTCTGATGCCTGGTTTAAGCACTGGACCTAATAATGTGACGATGTTACATTAGCAATTCTGGTGACCCTCTACTCTTAAACTCTGGTAAAAATGAAAATTTCTAAATATACACAATTTAGACTTAAAATTATAAGAACTTAAATAAAATGTTTACTTGAGTTGATACAGAGGATTCTGATGCCTGGTTTAAGCACTGGACCTAATAATGTTCTTATTTTATATTAGCAATTCTGTAGACTCTCTACTCTTAAAATTTAGCAGAAAATGAACATTTCAAAATATTTAGAATTTCTTCTTTAAATTATAGAAACTTAAATAAAATGTTTCCCTGAGTTGATAGAAGCTTATTCTAATGCCTGGTTTAAGCACAGGTCCTTATAATGTTATGGTGCTATGTGAAATACTCTGTAGGGCTTGTACATTTAAAATTTAGCTAAAAATGAACATTTTTAAAATGTCAAAATTTTTATATTTATTCTGGGCATAAGTGTGTGTGCTTCTGTGTGTGTCTCTATATTACTCTGGGTATGACTCTAATTATGACTCTGGGTCTGACCCTGGGTATATCTTTATGTGACTCCAGGTTTACCTGTGCTTGACTCTGCGTTTGACTATGTGTGATTCTGGGCATGTCTGGACATGTCTGGGCATGTCTTGGCATGTCTGGACATGTCTGGGCATGTCTAGACATGTCTGGACATGTCTGGGCATGTATTGGCATGTCTGGACATGTCTGGGCATCTCTAGACATGTCTGGTCATGTCTGGGAATGACTGGAAAACTGATATCTCTAGTTGTGGTCATAGTAGAGACAAACTGCCAGTGTCCACCGAAAGGGGAGAGTCCCAGCTATTTAAGTTTACCCTCAGAAATACTGTAAGTCAGGCAGTTCCTGAGATACCTAGGTGGGATAACAGGTTTGGACCAGGACCACTGCATTGAAGTTAGATATCTCCGATTCCCTAGAGCCAATTTTTAATAATCTAGTACTCTTAGAAAAAGGGGACCCTCAGGTGTTTGCCTAAGACCCATATACCCCTGGTGCCCTTAGGCAAATGCCCATTGAGACCATACAAAAATAAGGCCCTGATTTGGGCACATCTTGGCATGACTTTAGTTATTACCAGGAACATGTCTGTACAAGACTCTGGGTACATCTGGGCATGACTCTAAATGTGACTTTGTTTGACTCTAGATGTGAGAATATAATCTTTAAATGTAGCTGAAAATGAAAATTTCTAAATATTAAGAATTTCTTCTTGAAAAGATAGGAATTTTAATCAAATGTTCCCCTGAGTTTATAGAAGCTGGTTCTGATGCCTGGTTTAAGCACATGACCTAATAATGTTATAGAGTTATATTAAAAATTCTTAGGGTCCTGAACCCTTAAAATTTGGCTGTAAATTAAAATTTCAACATTTTCCAAATTTTAATTTAAAATTAAAGGAACTTTAATAAAATGTTCCCCATAGTTGATAGAAGCTGATTCTGATGCCTGGTTTAAGCACTGGACCTAATAATGTGACAATGTTACATTAGCAATTCTGGTGACCCTCTACTCTTAAACTCTGGTAAAAATGAAAATTTCTAAATATACAGAATTTATACTTAATATTATAAGAACTTAAATAAAATGTTTACTTGAGTTGATACAGAGGATTCTGATGCCTGGTTTAAGCACTGGACCTAATAATGTTCTTATTTTATATTAGCAATTCTGTAGACTCTCTACTCTTAAAATTTAGCAGAAAATGAACATTTCAAAATATTTAGAATTTCTTCTTAAAATTATAGGAACTTAAATAAAATGTTTCCCTGAGTTGATAGAAGCTTATTCTAATGCCTGGTTTAAGCACAGGTCCTTATAATGTTATGGTGCTATGTGAAATACTCTGTAGGGCTTGTACATTTAAAATTTAGCTAAAAATGAAAATTTTAAAAATGTCAAAATTTCTATATTTATTCTGGGCATAAGTGTGTGTGCTTCTGTGTGTGTCTGTATATTACTCTGGGTATGACTCTGGGTATGACTCTAATAATGACTCTGGGTCTGACCCTGGGTATATCTTTATGTGACTCCAGGTTTACCTGTGCTTGACTCTGCGTTTGACTATGTGTGATTCTGGGCATGTCTGGACATGTCTGGGCATGTCTTGGCATGTCTGGACATGTCTGGGCATGTCTAGACATGTCTGGACATGTCTGGGCATGTATTGGCATGTCTGGACATGTCTGGGCATCTCTAGACATGTCTGGTCATGTCTGGGCATGTCTTGGCATGTCTGGACATGTCTGGGCATCTCTAGACATGTCTGGTCATGTCTGGGAATGACTGGAAAACTGATATCTCTAGTTCTGGTCATAGTAGAGACAAACTGCCAGTGTCCACCGAAAGGGGAGAGTCCCAGCTATTTAAGTTTACCCTCAGAAATACTGTAAGTCAGGCAGTTCCTGAGATACCTAGGTGGGATAACAGGTTTGGACCAGGACCACTGCATTGAAGTCAGATATCTCCGATTCCCTAGAGCCAATTTTTAATAATCTAGTACTCTTAGAAAAAGGGGACCCTCAGGTGTTTGCCTAAGACCCATATACCCCTGGTGCCCTTAGGCAAATGCCCATTGAGACCATACAAAAATAAGGCCCTGATTTGGGCACATCTTGGCATGACTTTAGTTATGACCAGGAACATGTCTGTACAAGACTCTGGGTACATCTGGGCATGACTCTAAATGTGACTTTGTTTGACTCTAGATGTGAGAATATAATCTTTAAATGTAGCTGAAAATGAAAATTTCTAAATATTAAGAATTTCTTCTTGAAATGATAGGAATTTTAATCAAATGTTCCCCTGAGTTGATAGAAGCTGGTTCTGATGCCTGGTTTAAGCACATGACCTAATAATGTTATAGATTTATATTAAAAATTCTTAAGTTCCTGAACCCTTAAAATTTGGCTGTAAATTAAAATTTCAACATTTCCCAAATTTCAATTTAAAATTATAGGAACTTTAATAAAATGTTCCCCATAGTTGATAGAAGCTGATTCTGATGCATGGTTTAAGCACTGGACCTAATAATGTGACGATGTTACATTAGCAATTCTGGTGACCCTCTACTCTTAAACTCTGGTAAAAATGAAAATTTCTAAATATACAGAATTTAGACTTAAAATTATAAGAACTTAAATAAAATGTTTACTTGAGTTGATAAAGAGGATTCTGATGCCTGGTTTAAGCACTGGACCTAATAATGTTCTTATTTTATATTAGCAATTCTGTAGACTCTCTACTCTTAAAATTTAGCAGAAAATGAACATTTCAAAATATTTAGAATTTCTTCTTAAAATTATAGGAACTTAAATAAAATGTTTCCCTGAGTTGATAGAAGCTTATTCTAATGCCTGGTTTAAGCACAGGTCCTTATAATGTTATGGTGCTATGTGAAATACTCTGTAGGGCTTGTACATTTAAAATTTAGCTAAAAATGAAAATTTAAAAAATTTCAACATTTCTATATTTATTCTGGGCATAAGTGTGTGTGCTTCTGTGTGTGTCTGTATATTACTCTGGGTATGACTCTAATTATGACTCTGGGTCTGACCCTGGGTATATCTTTATGTGACTCCAGGTTTACCTGTGCTTGACTCTGCGTTTGACTATGTGTGATTCTGGGCATGTCTGGACATGTCTGGGCATGTCTTGGCATGTCTGGACATGTCTGGGCATGTCTAGACATGTCTGGACATGTCTGGGCATGTCTTGGCATGTCTGGACATGTCTGGGCATCTCTAGACATGTCTGGTCATGTCTGGGAATGACTGGAAAACTGATATCTCTAGTTCTGGTCATAGTAGAGACAAACTGCCAGTGTCCACCGAAAGGGGAGAGTCCCAGCTATTTAAGTTTACCCTCAGAAATACTGTAAGTCAGGCAGTTCCTGAGATACCTAGGTGGGATAACAGGTTTGGACCAGGACCACTGCATTGAAGTCAGATATCTCCGATTCCCTAGAGCCAATTTTTAATAATCTAGTACTCTTAGAAAAAGGGGACCCTCAGGTGTTTGCCTAAGACCCATATACCCCTGGTGCCCTTAGGCAAATGCCCATTGAGACCATACAAAAATAAGGCCCTGATTTGGGCACATCTTGGCATGACTTTAGTTATGACCAGGAACATGTCTGTACAAGACTCTGGGTACATCTGGGCATGACTCTAAATGTGACTTTGTTTGACTCTAGATGTGAGAATATAATCTTTAAATGTAGCTGAAAATGAAAATTTCTAAATATTAAGAATTTCTTCTTGAAATGATAGGAATTTTAATCAAATGTTCCCCTGAGTTGATAGAAGCTGGTTCTGATGCCTGGTTTAAGCACATGACCTAATAATGTTATAGAGTTATATTAAAAATTCTTAGGGTCCTGAACCCTTAAAATTTGGCTGTAAATTAAAATTTCAACATTTTCCAAATTTTAATTTAAAATTAAAGGAACTTTAATAAAATGTTCCCCATAGTTGATAGAAGCTGATTCTGATGCCTGGTTTAAGCACTGGACCTAATAATGTGACAATGTTACATTAGCAATTCTGGTGACCCTCTACTCTTAAACTCTGGTAAAAATGAAAATTTCTAAATATACAGAATTTAGACTTAAAATTATAAGAACTTAAATAAAATGTTTACTTGAGTTGATACAGAGGATTCTGATGCCTGGTTTAAGCACTGGACCTAATAATGTTCTTATTTTATATTAGCAATTCTGTAGACTCTCTACTCTTAAAATTTAGCAGAAAATGAACATTTCAAAATATTTAGAATTTCTTCTTAAAATTATAGGAACTTAAATAAAATGTTTCCCTGAGTTGATAGAAGCTTATTCTAATGCCTGGTTTAAGCACAGGTCCTTATAATGTTATGGTGCTATGTTAAATACTCTGTAGGGCTTGTACATTTAAAATTTAGCTAAAAATGAAAATTTTAAAAATGTCAAAATTTCTATATTTATTCTGGGCATAAGTGTGTGTGCTTCTGTGTGTGTCTGTATATTACTCTGGGTATGACTCTGGGTATGACTCTAATAATGACTCTGGGTCTGACCCTGGGTATATCTTTATGTGACTCCAGGTTTACCTGTGCTTGACTCTGCGTTTGACTATGTGTGATTCTGGGCATGTCTGGACATGTCTGGGCATGTCTTGGCATGTCTGGACATGTCTGGGCATGTCTAGACATGTCTGGACATGTCTGGGCATGTATTGGCATGTCTGGACATGTCTGGGCATCTCTAGACATGTCTGGTCATGTCTGGGCATGTCTTGGCATGTCTGGACATGTCTGGGCATCTCTAGACATGTCTGGTCATGTCTGGGAATGACTGGAAAACTGATATCTCTAGTTCTGGTCATAGTAGAGACAAACTGCCAGTGTCCACCGAAAGGGGAGAGTCCCAGCTATTTAAGTTTACCCTCAGAAATACTGTAAGTCAGGCAGTTCCTGAGATACCTAGGTGGGATAACAGGTTTGGACCAGGACCACTGCATTGAAGTCAGATATCTCCGATTCCCTAGAGCCAATTTTTAATAATCTAGTACTCTTAGAAAAAGGGGACCCTCAGGTGTTTGCCTAAGACCCATATACCCCTGGTGCCCTTAGGCAAATGCCCATTGAGACCATACAAAAATAAGGCCCTGATTTGGGCACATCTTGGCATGACTTTAGTTATGACCAGGAACATGTCTGTACAAGACTCTGGGTACATCTGGGCATGACTCTAAATGTGACTTTGTTTGACTCTAGATGTGAGAATATAATCTTTAAATGTAGCTGAAAATGAAAATTTCTAAATATTAAGAATTTCTTCTTGAAATGATAGGAATTTTAATCAAATGTTCCCCTGAGTTGATAGAAGCTGGTTCTGATGCCTGGTTTAAGCACATGACCTAATAATGTTATAGATTTATATTAAAAATTCTTAAGTTCCTGAACCCTTAAAATTTGGCTGTAAATTAAAATTTCAACATTTCCCAAATTTCAATTTAAAATTATAGGAACTTTAATAAAATGTTCCCCATAGTTGATAGAAGCTGATTCTGATGCCTGGTTTAAGCACTGGACCTAATAATGTGACGATGTTACATTAGCAATTCTGGTGACCCTCTACTCTTAAACTCTGGTAAAAATGAAAATTTCTAAATAAACAGAATTTAGACTTAAAATTATAAGAACTTAAATAAAATGTTTACTTGAGTTGATAAAGAGGATTCTGATGCCTGGTTTAAGCACTGGACCTAATAATGTTCTTATTTTATATTAGCAATTCTGTAGAATCTCTACTCTTAAAATTTAGCAGAAAATGAACATTTCAAAATATTTAGAATTTCTTCTTAAAATTATAGGAACTTAAATAAAATGTTTCCCTGAGTTGATAGAAGCTTATTCTAATGCCTGGTTTAAGCACAGGTCCTTATAATGTTATGGTGCTATGTGAAATACTCTGTAGGGCTTGTACATTTAAAATTTAGCTAAAAATGAAAATTTAAAAAATTTCAACATTTCTATATTTATTCTGGGCATAAGTGTGTGTGCTTCTGTGTGTGTCTGTATATTACTCTGGGTATGACTCTAATTATGACTCTGGGTCTGACCCTGGGTATATCTTTATGTGACTCCAGGTTTACCTGTGCTTGACTCTGCGTTTGACTATGTGTGATTCTGGGCATGTCTGGACATGTCTGGGCATGTCTTGGCATGTCTGGACATGTCTGGGCATGTCTAGACATGTCTGGACATGTCTGGGCATGTCTTGGCATGTCTGGACATGTCTGGGCATCTCTAGACATGTCTGGTCATGTCTGGGAATGACTGGAAAACTGATATCTCTAGTTCTGGTCATAGTAGAGACAAACTGCCAGTGTCCACCGAAAGGGGAGAGTCCCAGCTATTTAAGTTTACCCTCAGAAATACTGTAAGTCAGGCAGTTCCTGAGATACCTAGGTGGGATAACAGGTTTGGACCAGGACCACTGCATTGAAGTCAGATATCTCCGATTCCCTAGAGCCAATTTTTAATAATCTAGTACTCTTAGAAAAAGGGGACCCTCAGGTGTTTGCCTAAGACCCATATACCCCTGGTGCCCTTAGGCAAATGCCCATTGAGACCATACAAAAATAAGGCCCTGATTTGGGCACATCTTGGCATGACTTTAGTTATGACCAGGAACATGTCTGTACAAGACTCTGGGTACATCTGGGCATGACTCTAAATGTGACTTTGTTTGACTCTAGATGTGAGAATATAATCTTTAAATGTAGCTGAAAATGAAAATTTCTAAATATTAAGAATTTCTTCTTGAAATGATAGGAATTTTAATAAAATGTTCCCCTGAGTTGATAGAAGCTGGTTCTGATGCCTGGTTTAAGCACATGACCTAATAATGTTATAGAGTTATATTAAAAATTCTTAAGGTCCTGAACCCTTAAAATTTGGCTGTAAATTAAAATTTCAACATTTTCCAAATTTCGATTTAAAATTATAGGAACTTTAATAAAATGTTCCCCATAGTTGATAGAAGCTGATTCTGATGCCTGGTTTAAGCACTGGACCTAATAATGTGACGATGTTACATTAGCAATTCTGGTGACCCTCTACTCTTAAACTCTGGTAAAAATGAAAATTTCTAAATATACAGAATTTAGACTTAAAATTATAAGAACTTAAATAAAATGTTTACTTGAGTTGATACAGAGGATTCTGATGCCTGGTTTAAGCACTGGACCTAATAATGTTCTTATTTTATATTAGCAATTCTGTAGACTCTCTACTCTTAAAATTTAGCAGAAAATGAACATTTCAAAATATTTAGAATTTCTTCTTAAAATTATAGGAACTTAAATAAAATGTTTCCCTGAGTTGATAGAAGCTTATTCTAATGCCTGGTTTAAGCACAGGTCCTTATAATGTTATGGTGCTATGTGAAATACTCTGTAGGGCTTGTACATTTAAAATGTAGCTAAAAATGAAAATTTAAAAAATGTCAAAATTTCTATATTTATTCTGGGCATAAGTGTGTGTACTTCTGTGTGTGTGTCTGTATATTACTCTGGGTATGACTCTGGGTATGACTCTAATTATGACTCTGGGTCTGACCCTGGGTATATCTTTATGTGACTCCAGGTTTACCTGTGCTTGACTCTGCGTTTGACTATGTGTGATTCTGGGCATGTCTGGACATGTCTGGGCATCTCTAGACATGTCTGGACATGTCTGGGCATGTCTTGGCATGTCTGGACATGTCTGGGCATCTCTAGACATGTCTGGTCATGTCTGGGAATGACTGGAAAACTGATATCTCTAGTTCTGGTCACAGTAGAGACAAACTGCCAGTGTCCACCGAAAGGGGAGAGTCCCAGCTATTTAAGTTTACCCTCAGAAATACTGTAAGTCAGGCAGTTCCTGAGATACCTAGGTGGGATAACAGGTTTGGACCAGGACCACTGCATTGAAGTCAGATATCTCCGATTCCCTAGAGCCAATTTTTAATAATCTAGTACTCTTAGAAAAAGGGGACCCTCAGGTGTTTGCCTAAGACCCATATACCCCTGGTGCCCTTAGGCAAATGCCCATTGAGACCATACAAAAATAAGGCCCTGATTTGAGCACATCTTGGCATGACTTTAGTTATGACCAGGAACATGTCTGTACAAGACTCTGGGTACATCTGGGCATGACTCTAAATGTGACTTTGTTTGACTCTAGATGTGAGAATATAATCTTTAAATGTAGCTGAAAATGAAAATTTCTAAATATTAAGAATTTCTTCTTGAAATGATAGGAATTTTAATAAAATGTTCCCCTGAGTTGATAGAAGCTGGTTCTGATGCCTGGTTTAAGCACATGACCTAATAATGTTATAGAGTTATATTAAAAATTCTTAAGGTCCTGAACCCTTAAAATTTGGCTGTAAATTAAAATGTCAACATTTTCCAAATTTCAATTTAAAATTATAGGAACTTTAATAAAATGTTCCCCATAGTTGATAGAAGCTGATTCTGATGCCTGGTTTAAGCACTGGACCTAATAATGTGACGATGTTACATTAGCAATTCTGGTGACCCTCTACTCTTAAACTCTGGTAAAAATGAAAATTTCTAAATATACAGAATTTAGACTTAAAATTATAAGAACTTAAATAAAATGTTTACTTGAGTTGATACAGAGGATTCTGATGCCTGGTTTAAGCACTGGACCTAATAATGTTCTTATTTTATATTAGCAATTCTGTAGAATCTCTACTCTTAAAATTTAGCAGAAAATGAAAATTTCAAAATATTTAGAATTTCTTCTTAAAATTATAGGAACTTAAATAAAATGTTTCCCTGAGTTGATAGAAGCTTATTCTAATGCCTGGTTTAAGCACAGGTCCTTATAATGTTATGGTGCTATGTGAAATACTCTGTAGGGCTTGTACATTTAAAATTTAGCTAAAAATGAAAATTTTTAAAATGTCAAAATTTCTATATTTATTCTGGGCATAAGTGTGTGTGCTTCTGTGTGTGTCTGTATATTACTCTGGGCATGACTCTAATTATGACTCTGGGTCTGACCCTGGGTATATCTTTATGTGACTCCAGGTTTACCTGTGCTTGACTCTGTGTTTGACTATGTGTGATTCTGGGCATGTCTGGACAAGTCTGGGCATGTCTTGGCATGTCTGGACATGTCTGGGCATGTCTAGACATGTCTGGACATGTCTGGGCATGTCTTGGCATGTCTGGACATGTCTGGGCATCTCTAGACATGTCTGGTCATGTCTGGGAATGACTGGAAAACTGATATCTCTAGTTCTGGTCATAGTAGAGACAAACTGCCAGTGTCCACCGAAAGGGGAGAGTCCCAGCTATTTAAGTTTACCCTCAGAAATACTGTAAGTCAGGCAGTTCCTGAGATACCTAGGTGGGATAACAGGTTTGGACCAGGACCACTGCATTGAAGTCAGATATCTCCGATTCCCTAGAGCCAATTTTTAATAATCTAGTACTCTTAGAAAAAGGGGACCCTCAGGTGTTTGCCTAAGACCCATATACCCCTGGTGCCCTTAGGCAAATGCCCATTGAGACCATACAAAAATAAGGCCCTGATTTGGGCACATCTTGGCATGACTTTAGTTATGACCAGGAACATGTCTGTACAAGACTCTGGGTACATCTGGGCATGACTCTAAATGTGACTTTGTTTGACTCTAGATGTGAGAATATAATCTTTAAATGTAGCTGAAAATGAAAATTTCTAAATATTAAGAATTTCTTCTTGAAATGATAGGAATTTTAATAAAATGTTCCCCTGAGTTAATAGAAGCTGGTTCTGATGCCTGGTTTAAGCACATGACCTAATAATGTTATAGAGTTATATTAAAAATTCTTAAGGTCCTGAACCCTTAAAATTTGGCTGTAAATTAAAATTTCAAAATTTTCCAAATTTCGATTTAAAATTATAGGAACTTTAATAAAATGTTCCCCATAGTTGATAGAAGCTGATTCTGATGCCTGGTTTAAGCACTGGACCTAATAATGTGATGATGTTACATTAGCAATTCTGGTGACCCTCTACTCTTAAACTCTGGTAAAAATGAAAATTTCTAAATATACAGAATTTAGACTTAAAATTATAAGAACTTAAATAAAATATTTACTTGAGTTGATAAAGAGGATTCTGATGCCTGGTTTAAGCACTGGACCTAATAATGTTCTTATTTTATACAAGCAATTCTGTAGACTCTCTACTCTTAAAATTTAGCAGAAAATGAACATTTCAAAATATTTAGAATTTCTTCTTAAAATTATAGGAACTTAAATAAAATGTTTCCCTGAGTTGATAGAAGCTTATTCTAATGCCTGGTTTAAGCACAGGTCCTTATAATGTTATGGTGCTATGTGAAATACTCTGTAGGGCTTGTACATTTAAAATTTAGCTAAAAATAAAAAATTTAAAAATGTCAAAATTTCTATATTTATTCTGGGCATAAGTGTGTGTGCTTCTGTGTGTGTCTGTATATTACTCTGGGTATGACTCTGGGTATGACTCTAATTATGACTCTGGGTCTGACCCTGGGTATATCTTTATGTGACTCCAGGTTTACCTGTGCTTGACTCTGCATTTGACTATGTGTGATTCTGGGCATGTCTGGACATGTCTGGGCATCTCTAGACATGTCTGGTCATGTCTGGGCATGTCTTGGCATGTCTGGACATGTCTGGGCATCTCTAGACATGTCTGGTCATGTCTGGGAATGACTGGAAAACTGATATCTCTACTTCTGGTCATAGTAGAGACAAACAGCCAGTGTCCACCGAAAGGGGAGAGTCCCAGCTATTTAAGTTTACCCTCAGAAATACTGTAAGTCAGGCAGTTCCTGAGATACCTAGGTGGGATAACAGGTTTGGACCAGGACCACTGCATTGAAGTCAGATATCTCCGATTCCCTAGAGCCAATTTTTAATAATCTAGTACTCTTAGAAAAAGGGGACCCTCAGGTGTTTGCCTAAGACCCATATACCCCTGGTGCCCTTAGGCAAATGCCCATTGAGACCATACAAAAATAAGGCCCTGATTTGGGCACATCTTGGCATGACTTTAGTTATGACCAGGAACATGTCTGTACAAGACTCTGGGTACATCTGGGCATGACTCTAAATGTGACTTTGTTTGACTCTAGATGTGAGAATATAATCTTTAAATGTAGCTGAAAATGAAAATTTCTAAATATTAAGAATTTCTTCTTGAAATGATAGGAATTTTAATAAAATGTTCCCCTGAGTTGATAGAAGCTGGTTCTGATGCCTGGTTTAAGCACATGACCTAATAATGTTATAGATTTATATTAAAAATTCTTACGTTCCTGAACCCTTAAAATTTGGCTGTAAATTAAAATTTCAACATTTTCCAAATTTCAATTTAAAATTATAGGAACTTTAATAAAATGTTCCCCATAGTTGATAGAAGCTGATTCTGATGCCTGGTTTAAGCACTGGACCTAATAATGTGACGATGTTACATTAGCAATTCTGGTGACCCTCTACTCTTAAACTCTGGTAAAAATGAAAATTTCTAAATATACAGAATTTAGACTTAAAATTATAAGAACTTAAATAAAATGTTTACTTGAGTTGATACAGAGGATTCTGATGCCTGGTTTAAGCACTGGACCTAATAATGTTCATATTTTATATTAGCAATTCTGTAGACTCTCTACTCTTAAAATTTAGCAGAAAATGAACATTTCAAAATATTTAGAATTTCTTCTTAAAATTATAAGGACTTAAATAAAATGTTTCCCTGAGTTGATAGAAGCTTATTTTAATGCCTGGTTTAAGCACAGGTCCTTATAATGTTATGGTGCTATGTGAAATACTCTGTAGGGCTTGTACATTTAAAATTTAGCTAAAAATGAAAATTTTAAAAATGTCAACATTTCTATATTTATTCTGGGCATAAGTGTGTGTGCTTCTGTGTGTGTGTCTGTATATTACTCTGGGTATGACTCTGGGTATGACTCTAATTATGACTCTGGGTCTGACCCTGGGTATATCTTTATGTGACTCCAGGTTTACCTGTGCTTGACTCTGCGTTTGACTATGTGTGATTCTGGACATGTCTGGACATGTCTGGGCATCTCTAGACATGTCTGGACATGTCTGGGCATGTCTTGGCATGTCTGGACATGTCTGGGCATCTCTAGACATGTCTGGTCATGTCTGGGAATGACTGGAAAACTGATATCTCTAGTTCTGGTCATAGTAGAGACAAACAGCCAGTGTCCACCGAAAGGGGAGAGTCCCAGCTATTTAAGTTTACCCTCAGAAATACTGTAAGTCAGGCAGTTCCTGAGATACCTAGGTGGGATAACAGGTTTGGACCAGGACCACTGCATTGAAGTCAGATATCTCCGATTCCCTAGAGCCAATTTTTAATAATCTAGTACTCTTAGAAAAAGGGGACCCTCAGGTGTTTGCCTAAGACCCATATACCCCTGGTGCCCTTAGGCAAATGCCCGTTGAGACCATACAAAAATAAGGCCCTGATTTGGGCACATCTTGGCATGACTTTAGTTATGACCAGGAACATGTCTGTACAAGACTCTAGGTACATCTGGGCATGACTCTAAATGTGACTTTGTTTGACTCTAGATGTGAGAATATAATCTTTAAATGTAGCTGAAAATGAAAATTTCTAAATATTAAGAATTTCTTCTTGAAATGATAGGAATTTTAATAAAATGTTCCCCTGAGTTGATAGAAGCTGGTTCTGATGCCTGGTTTAAGCACATGACCTAATAATGTTATAGAGTTATATTAAAAATTCTTAAGGTCCTGAACCCTTAAAATTTGGCTGTAAATTAAAATTTCAACATTTTCCAAATTTCAATTTAAAATTATAGGAACTTTAATAAAATGTTCCCCATAGTTGATAGAAGCTGATTCTGATGCCTGGTTTAAGCACTGGACCTAATAATGTGACGATGTTACATTAGCAATTCTGGTGACCCTCTACTCTTAAACTCTGGTAAAAATGAAAATTTCTAAATATACAGAATTTAGACTTAAAATTATAAGAACTTAAATAAAATGTTTACTTGAGTTGATACAGAGGATTCTGATGCCTGGTTTAAGCACTGGACCTAATAATGTTCTTATTTTATATTAGCAATTCTGTAGACTCTCTACTCTTAAAATTTAGCAGAAAATGAAAATTTCAAAATATTTAGAATTTCTTCTTAAAATTATAGGAACTTAAATAAAATGTTTCCCTGAGTTGATAGAAGCTTATTCTAATGCCTGGTTTAAGCACAGGTCCTTATAATGTTATGGTGCTATGTGAAATACTCTGTAGGGCTTGTACATTTAAAATTTAGCTAAAAATGAAAATTTTTAAAATGTCAAAATTTCTATATTTATTCTGGGCATAAGTGTGTGTGCTTCTGTGTGTGTCTGTATATTACTCTGGGCATGACTCTAATTATGACTCTGGGTCTGACCCTGGGTATATCTTTATGTGACTCCAGGTTTACCTGTGCTTGACTCTGTGTTTGACTATGTGTGATTCTGGGCATGTCTGGACATGTCTGGGCATGTCTTGGCATGTCTGGACATGTCTGGGCATGTCTAGACATGTCTGGGCATGTCTTGGCATGTCTGGACATGTCTGGGCATCTCTAGACATGTCTGGTCATGTCTGGGAATGACTGGAAAACTGATATCTCTAGTTCTGGTCATAGTAGAGACAAACTGCCAGTGTCCACCGAAAGGGGAGAGTCCCAGCTATTTAAGTTTACCCTCAGAAATACTGTAAGTCAGGCAGTTCCTGAGATACCTAGGTGGGATAACAGGTTTGGACCAGGACCACTGCATTGAAGTCAGATATCTCCGATTCCCTAGAGCCAATTTTTAATAATCTAGTACTCTTAGAAAAAGGGGACCCTCAGGTGTTTGCCTAAGACCCATATACCCCTGGTGCCCTTAGGCAAATGCCCATTGAGACCATACAAAAATAAGGCCCTGATTTGGGCACATCTTGGCATGACTTTAGTTATGACCAGGAACATGTCTGTACAAGACTCTGGGTACATCTGGGCATGACTCTAAATGTGACTTTGTTTGACTCTAGATGTGAGAATATAATCTTTAAATGTAGCTGAAAATGAAAATTTCTAAATATTAAGAATTTCTTCTTGAAATGATAGGAATTTTAATAAAATGTTCCCCTGAGTTAATAGAAGCTGGTTCTGATGCCTGGTTTAAGCACATGACCTAATAATGTTATAGAGTTATATTAAAAATTCTTAAGGTCCTGAACCCTTAAAATTTGGCTGTAAATTAAAATTTCAAAATTTTCCAAATTTCAATTTAAAATTATAGGAACTTTAATAAAATGTTCCCCATAGTTGATAGAAGCTGATTCTGATGCCTGGTTTAAGCACTGGACCTAATAATGTGACGATGTTACATTAGCAATTCTGGTGACCCTCTACTCTTAAACTCTGGTAAAAATGAAAATTTCTAAATATACAGAATTTAGACTTAAAATTATAAGAACTTAAATAAAATATTTACTTGAGTTGATAAAGAGGATTCTGATGCCTGGTTTAAGCACTGGACCTAATAATGTTCTTATTTTATACAAGCAATTCTGTAGACTCTCTACTCTTAAAATTTAGCAGAAAATAAACATTTCAAAATATTTAGAATTTCTTCTTAAAATTATAGGAACTTAAATAAAATATTTCCCTGAGTTGATAGAAGCTTATTCTAATGCCTGGTTTAAGCACAGGTCCTTATAATGTTATGGTGCTATGTGAAATACTCTGTAGGGCTTGTACATTTAAAATTTAGCTAAAAATAAAAAATTTAAAAATGTCAAAATTTCTATATTTATTCTGGGCATAAGTGTGTGTGCTTCTGTGTGTGTGTCTGTATATTACTCTGGGTATGACTCTGGGTATGACTCTAATTATGACTCTGGGTCTGACCCTGGGTATATCTTTATGTGACTCCAGGTTTACCTGTGCTTGACTCTGCATTTGACTATGTGTGATTCTGGGCATGTCTGGACATGTCTGGGCATGTCTTGGTATGTCTGGACATGTCTGGGCATGTCTGGGCATGTCTTGGCATGTCTGGACATGTCTGGGCATGTCTAGACATGTCTGGGCATCTCTAGACATGTCTGGTCATGTCTGGGAATGACTGGAAAACTGATATCTCTAGTTCTGGTCATAGTAGAGACAAACTGCCAGTGTCCACCGAAAGGGGAGAGTCCCAGCTATTTAAGTTTACCCTCAGAAATACTGTAAGTCAGGCAGTTCCTGAGATACCTAGGTGGGATAACAGGTTTGGACCAGGACCACTGCATTGAAGTCAGATATCTCCGATTCCCTAGAGCCAATTTTTAATAATCTAGTACTCTTAGAAAAAGGGGACCCTCAGGTGTTTGCCTAAGACCCATATACCCCTGGTGCCCTTAGGCAAATGCCCATTGAGACCATACAAAAATAAGGCCCTGATTTGGGCACATCTTGGCATGACTTTAGTTATGACCAGGAACATGTCTGTACAAGACTCTGGGTACATCTGGGCATGACTCTAAATGTGACTTTGTTTGACTCTAGATGTGAGAATATAATCTTTAAATGTAGCTGAAAATGAAAATTTCTAAATATTAAGAATTTCTTCTTGAAATGATAGGAATTTTAATAAAATGTTCCCCTGAGTTGATAGAAGCTGGTTCTGATGCCTGGTTTAAGCACATGACCTAATAATGTTATAGAGTTATATTAAAAATTCTTAAGGTCCTGAACCCTTAAAATTTGGCTGTAAATTAAAATTTCAACATTTTCCAAATTTCAATTTAAAATTATAGGAACTTTAATAAAATGTTCCCCATAGTTGATAGAAGCTGATTCTGATGCCTGGTTTAAGCACTGGACCTAATAATGTGACGATGTTACATTAGCAATTCTGGTGACCCTCTACTCTTAAACTCTGGTAAAAATGAAAATTTCTAAATATACAGAATTTAGACTTAAAATTATAAGAACTTAAATAAAATATTTACTTGAGTTGATAAAGAGGATTCTGATGCCTGGTTTAAGCACTGGACCTAATAATGTTCTTATTTTATACAAGCAATTCTGTAGACTCTCTACTCTTAAAATTTAGCAGAAAATAAACATTTCAAAATATTTAGAATTTCTTCTTAAAATTATAGGAACTTAAATAAAATATTTCCCTGAGTTGATAGAAGCTTATTCTAATGCCTGGTTTAAGCACAGGTCCTTATAATGTTATGGTGCTATGTGAAATACTCTGTAGGGCTTGTACATTTAAAATTTAGCTAAAAATAAAAAATTTAAAAATGTCAAAATTTCTATATTTATTCTGGGCATAAGTGTGTGTGCTTCTGTGTGTGTGTCTGTATATTACTCTGGGTATGACTCTGGGTATGACTCTAATTATGACTCTGGGTCTGACCCTGGGTATATCTTTATGTGACTCCAGGTTTACCTGTGCTTGACTCTGCATTTGACTATGTGTGATTCTGGGCATGTCTGGACATGTCTGGGCATGTCTTGGTATGTCTGGACATGTCTGGGCATGTCTGGGCATGTCTTGGCATGTCTGGACATGTCTGGGCATGTCTAGACATGTCTGGGCATCTCTAGACATGTCTGGTCATGTCTGGGAATGACTGGAAAACTGATATCTCTAGTTCTGGTCATAGTAGAGACAAACTGCCAGTGTCCACCGAAAGGGGAGAGTCCCAGCTATTTAAGTTTACCCTCAGAAATACTGTAAGTCAGGCAGTTCCTGAGATACCTAGGTGGGATAACAGGTTTGGACCAGGACCACTGCATTGAAGTCAGATATCTCCGATTCCCTAGAGCCAATTTTTAATAATCTAGTACTCTTAGAAAAAGGGGACCCTCAGGTGTTTGCCTAAGACCCATATACCCCTGGTGCCCTTAGGCAAATGCCCATTGAGACCATACAAAAATAAGGCCCTGATTTGGGCACATCTTGGCATGACTTTAGTTATGACCAGGAACATGTCTGTACAAGACTCTGGGTACATCTGGGCATGACTCTAAATGTGACTTTGTTTGACTCTAGATGTGAGAATATAATCTTTAAATGTAGCTGAAAATGAAAATTTCTAAATATTAAGAATTTCTTCTTGAAATGATAGGAATTTTAATAAAATGTTCCCCTGAGTTGATAGAAGCTGGTTCTGATGCCTGGTTTAAGCACATGACCTAATAATGTTATAGAGTTATATTAAAAATTCTTAAGGTCCTGAACCCTTAAAATTTGGCTGTAAATTAAAATTTCAACATTTTCCAAATTTCAATTTAAAATTATAGGAACTTTAATAAAATGTTCCCCATAGTTGATAGAAGCTGATTCTGATGCCTGGTTTAAGCACTGGACCTAATAATGTGACGATGTTACATTAGCAATTCTGGTGACCCTCTACTCTTAAACTCTGGTAAAAATGAAAATTTCTAAATATACAGAATTTAGACTTAAAATTATAAGAACTTAAATAAAATGTTTACTTGAGTTGATAAAGAGGATTCTGATGCCTGGTTTAAGCACTGGACCTAATAATGTTCTTATTTTATATTAGCAATTCTGTACTCTACTCTTAAAATTTAGCAGAAAATGAACATTTCAAAATATTTAGAATTTCTTCTTAAAATTATAGGAACTTAAATAAAATGTTTCCCTTAGTTGATAGAAGCTTATTCTAATGCCTGGTTTAAGCACAGGTCCTTATAGTGTTATGGTGCTATGTGAAATACTCTGTAGGGCTTGTACATTTAAAATTTATCTAAAAATGAAAATTTTAAAAATGTCAAAATTTCTATATTTATTCTGGGCATAAGTGTGTGTGCTTCTGTGTGTGTCTGTATATTACTCTGGGTATGACTCTGGGTATGACTCTAATTATGACTCTGGGTCTGACCCTGGGTATATCTTTATGTGACTCCAGGTTTACCTGTGCTTGACTCTGCGTTTGACTATGTGTGATTCTGGGCATGTCTGGACATGTCTGGGCATCTCTAGACATGTCTGGACATGTCTGGGCATGTCTTGGCATGTCTGGACATGCCTGGGCATCTCTAGACATGTCTGGTCATGTCTGGGAATGACTGGAAAACTGATATCTCTAGTTCTGGTCACAGTAGAGACAAACTGCCAGTGTCCACTGAAAGGGGAGAGTCCCAGCTATTTAAGTTTACCCTCAGAAATACTGTAAGTCAGGCAGTTCCTGAGATACCTAGGTGGGATAACAGGTTTGGACCAGGACCACTGCATTGAAGTCAGATATCTCCGATTCCCTAGAGCCAATTTTTAATAATCTAGTACTCTTAGAAAAAGGGGACCCTCAGGTGTTTGCCTAAGACCCATATACCCCTGGTGCCCTTAGGCAAATGCCCATTGAGACCATACAAAAATAAGGCCCTGATTTGGGCACATCTTGGCATGACTTTAGTTATGACCAGGAACATGTCTGTACAAGACTCTGGGTACATCTGGGCATGACTCTAAATGTGACTTTGTTTGACTCTAGATGTGAGAATATAATCTTTAAATGTAGCTGAAAATGAAAATTTCTAAATATTAAGAATTTCTTCTTGAAATGATAGGAATTTTAATAAAATGTTCCCCTGAGTTGATAGAAGCTGGTTCTGATGCCTGGTTTAAGCACATGACCTAATAATGTTATAGATTTATATTAAAAATTCTTAAGTTCCTGAACCCTTAAAATTTGGCTGTAAATTAAAATTTCAACATTTTCCAAATTTCAATTTAAAATTATAGAAACTTTAATAAAATGTTCCCCATAGTTGATAGAAGCTGATTCTGATGCCTGGTTTAAGCACTGGACCTAATAATGTGACGATGTTACATTAGCAATTCTGGTGACCCTCTACTCTTAAACTCTGGTAAAAATGAAAATTTCTAAATATACAGAATTTAGACTTAAAATTATAAGAGCTTAAATAAAATGTTTACTTGAGTTGATACAGAGGATTCTGATGCCTGGTTTAAGCACTGGACCTAATAATGTTCTTATTTTATATTAGCAATTCTGTAGACTCTCTACTCTTAAAATTTAGCAGAAAATGAACATTTCAAAATATTTAGAATTTCTTCTTAAAATTATAGGAACTTAAATAAAATGTTTCCCTGAGTTGATAGAAGCTTATTCTAATGCCTGGTTTAAGCACAGGTCCTTATAATGTTATGGTGCTATGTGAAATACTCTGTAGGGCTTGTACATTTAAAATGTAGCTAAAAATGAAAATTTAAAAAATGTCAAAATTTCTATATTTATTCTGGGCATAAGTGTGTGTGCTTCTGTGTGTGTGTCTGTATATTACTCTGGGTATGACTCTGGGTATGACTCTAACTATGACTCTGGGTCTGACCCTGGGTATATCTTTATGTGACTCCAGGTTTACCTGTGCTTGACTCTGCGTTTGACTATGTGTGATTCTGGGCATGTCTGGACATGTCTGGGCATCTCTAGACATGTCTGGACATGTCTGGGCATGTCTTGGCATGTCTGGACATGTCTGGGCATCTCTAGACATGTCTGGTCATGTCTGGGAATGACTGGAAAACTGATATCTCTAGTTCTGGTCACAGTAGAGACAAACTGCCAGTGTCCACCGAAAGGGGAGAGTCCCAGCTATTTAAGTTTACCCTCAGAAATACTGTAAGTCAGGCAGTTCCTGAGATACCTAGGTGGGATAACAGGTTTGGACCAGGACCACTGCATTGAAGTCAGATATCTCCGATTCCCTAGAGCCAATTTTTAATAATCTAGTACTCTTAGAAAAAGGGGACCCTCAGGTGTTTGCCTAAGACCCATATACCCCTGGTGCCCTTAGGCAAATGCCCATTGAGACCATACAAAAATAAGGCCCTGATTTGGGCACATCTTGGCATGACTTTAGTTATGACCAGGAACATGTCTGTACAAGACTCTGGGTACATCTGGGCATGACTCTAAATGTGACTTTGTTTGACTCTAGATGTGAGAATATAATCTTTAAATGTAGCTGAAAATGAAAATTTCTAAATATTAAGAATTTCTTCTTGAAATGATAGGAATTTTAATAAAATGTTCCCCTGAGTTGATAGAAGCTGGTTCTGATGCCTGGTTTAAGCACATGACCTAATAATGTTATAGAGTTATATTAAAAATTCTTAAGGTCCTGAACCCTTAAAATTTGGCTGTAAATTAAAATTTCAACATTTTCCAAATTTCAATTTAAAATTATAGGAACTTTAATAAAATGTTCCCCATAGTTGATAGAAGCTGATTCTGATGCCTGGTTTAAGCACTGGACCTAATAATGTGACGATGTTACATTAGCAATTCTGGTGACCCTCTACTCTTAAACTCTGGTAAAAATGAAAATTTCTAAATATACAGAATTTAGACTTAAAATTATAAGAACTTAAATAAAATGTTTACTTGAGTTGATACAGAGGATTCTGATGCCTGGTTTAAGCACTGGACCTAATAATGTTCTTATTTTATATTAGCAATTCTGTAGACTCTCTACTCTTAAAATTTAGCAGAAAATGAAAATTTCAAAATATTTAGAATTTCTTCTTAAAATTATAGGAACTTAAATAAAATGTTTCCCTGAGTTGATAGAAGCTTATTCTAATGCCTGGTTTAAGCACAGGTCCTTATAATGTTATGGTGCTATGTGAAATACTCTGTAGGGCTTGTACATTTAAAATTTAGCTAAAAATGAAAATTTTTAAAATGTCAAAATTTCTATATTTATTCTGGGCATAAGTGTGTGTGCTTCTGTGTGTGTCTGTATATTACTCTGGGCATGACTCTAATTATGACTCTGGGTCTGACCCTGGGTATATCTTTATGTGACTCCAGGTTTACCTGTGCTTGACTCTGTGTTTGACTATGTGTGATTCTGGGCATGTCTGGACATGTCTGGGCATGTCTTGGCATGTCTGGACATGTCTGGGCATGTTTAGACATGTCTGGACATGTCTGGGCATGTCTTGGCATGTCTGGACATGTCTGGATATCTCTAGACATGTCTGGTCATGTCTGGGAATGACTGGAAAACTGATATCTCTAGTTCTGGTCATAGTAGAGACAAACTGCCAGTGTCCACCGAAAGGGGAGAGTCCCAGCTATTTAAGTTTACCCTCAGAAATACTGTAAGTCAGGCAGTTCCTGAGATACCTAGGTGGGATAACAGGTTTGGACCAGGACCACTGCATTGAAGTCAGATATCTCCGATTCCCTAGAGCCAATTTTTAATAATCTAGTACTCTTAGAAAAAGGGGACCCTCAGGTGTTTGCCTAAGACCCATATACCCCTGGTGCCCTTAGGCAAATGCCCATTGAGACCATACAAAAATAAGGCCCTGATTTGGGCACATCTTGGCATGACTTTAGTTATGACCAGGAACATGTCTGTACAAGACTCTGGGTACATCTGGGCATGACTCTAAATGTGACTTTGTTTGACTCTAGATGTGAGAATATAATCTTTAAATGTAGCTGAAAATGAAAATTTCTAAATATTAAGAATTTCTTCTTGAAATGATAGGAATTTTAATAAAATGTTCCCCTGAGTTAATAGAAGCTGGTTCTGATGCCTGGTTTAAGCACATGACCTAATAATGTTATAGAGTTATATTAAAAATTTTTAAGGTCCTGAACCCTTAAAATTTGGCTGTAAATTAAAATTTCAAAATTTTCCAAATTTCGATTTAAAATTATAGGAACTTTAATAAAATGTTCCCCATAGTTGATAGAAGCTGATTCTGATGCCTGGTTTAAGCACTGGACCTAATAATGTGACGATGTTACATTAGCAATTCTGGTGACCCTCTACTCTTAAACTCTGGTAAAAATGAAAATTTCTAAATATACAGAATTTAGACTTAAAATTATAAGAACTTAAATAAAATATTTACTTGAGTTGATAAAGAGGATTCTGATGCCTGGTTTAAGCACTGGACCTAATAATGTTCTTATTTTATACAAGCAATTCTGTAGACTCTCTACTCTTAAAATTTAGCAGAAAATGAACATTTCAAAATATTTAGAATTTCTTCTTAAAATTATAGGAACTTAAATAAAATGTTTCCCTGAGTTGATAGAAGCTTATTCTAATGCCTGGTTTAAGCACAGGTCCTTATAATGTTATGGTGCTATGTGAAATACTCTGTAGGGCTTGTACATTTAAAATTTAGCTAAAAATAAAAAATTTAAAAATGTCAAAATTTCTATATTTATTCTGGGCATAAGTGTGTGTGCTTCTGTGTGTGTCTGTATATTACTCTGGGTATGACTCTGGGTATGACTCTAATTATGACTCTGGGTCTGACCCTGGGTATATCTTTATGTGACTCCAGGTTTACCTGTGCTTGACTCTGCATTTGACTATGTGTGATTCTGGGCATGTCTGGACATGTCTGGGCATCTCTAGACATGTCTGGTCATGTCTGGGCATGTCTTGGCATGTCTGGACATGTCTGGGCATCTCTAGACATGTCTGGTCATGTCTGGGAATGACTGGAAAACTGATATCTCTAGTTCTGGTCATAGTAGAGACAAACTGCCAGTGTCCACCGAAAGGGGAGAGTCCCAGCTATTTAAGTTTACCCTCAGAAATACTGTAAGTCAGGCAGTTCCTGAGATACCTAGGTGGGATAACAGGTTTGGACCAGGACCACTGCATTGAAGTCAGATATCTCCGATTCCCTAGAGCCAATTTTTAATAATCTAGTACTCTTAGAAAAAGGGGACCCTCAGGTGTTTGCCTAAGACCCATATACCCCTGGTGCCCTTAGGCAAATGCCCATTGAGACCATACAAAAATAAGGCCCTGATTTGGGCACATCTTGGCATGACTTTAGTTATGACCAGGAACATGTCTGTACAAGACTCTGGGTACATCTGGGCATGACTCTAAATGTGACTTTGTTTGACTCTAGATGTGAGAATATAATCTTTAAATGTAGCTGAAAATGAAAATTTCTAAATATTAAGAATTTCTTCTTGAAATGATAGGAATTTTAATAAAATGTTCCCCTGAGTTGATAGAAGCTGGTTCTGATGCCTGGTTTAAGCACATGACCTAATAATGTTATAGATTTATATTAAAAATTCTTACGTTCCTGAACCCTTAAAATTTGGCTGTAAATTAAAATTTCAACATTTTCCAAATTTCAATTTAAAATTATAGGAACTTTAATAAAATGTTCCCCATAGTTGATAGAAGCTGATTCTGATGCCTGGTTTAAGCACTGGACCTAATAATGTGACGATGTTACATTAGCAATTCTGGTGACCCTCTACTCTTAAACTCTGGTAAAAATGAAAATTTCTAAATATACAGAATTTAGACTTAAAATTATAAGAACTTAAATAAAATGTTTACTTGAGTTGATACAGAGGATTCTGATGCCTGGTTTAAGCACTGGACCTAATAATGTTCATATTTTATATTAGCAATTCTGTAGACTCTCTACTCTTAAAATTTAGCAGAAAATGAACATTTCAAAATATTTAGAATTTCTTCTTAAAATTATAGGGACTTAAATAAAATGTTTCCCTGAGTTGATAGAAGCTTATTTTAATGCCTGGTTTAAGCACAGGTCCTTATAATGTTATGGTGCTATGTGAAATACTCTGTAGGGCTTGTACATTTAAAATTTTGCTAAAAATGAAAATTTTAAAAATGTCAACATTTCTATATTTATTCTGGGCATAAGTGTGTGTGCTTCTGTGTGTGTGTCTGTATATTACTCTGGGTATGACTCTGGGTATGACTCTAATTATGACTCTGGGTCTGACCCTGGGTATATCTTTATGTGACTCCAGGTTTACCTGTGCTTGACTCTGCGTTTGACTATGTGTGATTCTGGGCATGTCTGGACATGTCTGGGCATCTCTAGACATGTCTGGACATGTCTGGGCATGTCTTGGCATGTCTGGACATGTCTGGGCATCTCTAGACATGTCTGGTCATGTCTGGGAATGACTGGAAAACTGATATCTCTAGTTCTGGTCATAGTAGAGACAAACAGCCAGTGTCCACCGAAAGGGGAGATTCCCAGCTATTTAAGTTTACCCTCAGAAATACTGTAAGTCAGGCAGTTCCTGAGATACCTAGGTGGGATAACAGGTTTGGACCAGGACCACTGCATTGAAGTCAGATATCTCCGATTCCCTAGAGCCAATTTTTAATAATCTAGTACTCTTAGAAAAAGGGGACCCTCAGGTGTTTGCCTAAGACCCATATACCCCTGGTGCCCTTAGGCAAATGCCCATTGAGACCATACAAAAATAAGGCCCTGATTTGGGCACATCTTGGCATGACTTTAGTTATGACCAGGAACATGTCTGTACAAGACTCTGGGTACATCTGGGCATGACTCTAAATGTGACTTTGTTTGACTCTAGATGTGAGAATATAATCTTTAAATGTAGCTGAAAATGAAAATTTCTAAATATTAAGAATTTCTTCTTGAAATGATGGGAATTTTAATAAAATGTTCCCCTGAGTTGATAGAAGCTGGTTCTGATGCCTGGTTTAAGCACATGACCTAATAATGTTATAGAGTTATATTAAAAATTCTTAAGGTCCTGAACCCTTAAAATTTGGCTGTAAATTAAAATTTCAACATTTTCCAAATTTCAATTTAAAATTATAGGAACTTTAATAAAATGTTCCCCATAGTTGATAGAAGCTGATTCTGATGCCTGGTTTAAGCACTGGACCTAATAATGTGACGATGTTACATTAGCAATTCTGGTGACCCTCTACTCTTAAACTCTGGTAAAAATGAAAATTTCTAAATATACAGAATTTAGACTTAAAATTATAAGAACTTAAATAAAATGTTTACTTGAGTTGATACAGAGGATTCTGATGCCTGGTTTAAGCACTGGACCTAATAATGTTCTTATTTTATATTAGCAATTCTGTAGACTCTCTACTCTTAAAATTTAGCAGAAAATGAACATTTCAAAATATTTAGAATTTCTTCTTAAAATTATAGGAACTTAAATAAAATGTTTCCCTGAGTTGATAGAAGCTTATTCTAATGCCTGGTTTAAGCACAGGTCCTTATAATGTTATGGTGCTATGTGAAATACTCTGTAGGGCTTGTACATTTAAAATTTAGCTAAAAATGAACATTTTAAAAATGTCAAAATTTCTATATTTATTCTGGGCATAAGTGTGTGTGCTTCTGTGTGTGTCTCTATATTACTCTGGGTATGACTCTAATTATGACTCTGGGTCTGACCCTGGGTATATCTTTATGTGACTCCAGGTTTACCTGTGCTTGACTCTGCGTTTGACTATGTGTGATTCTGGGCATGTCTGGACATGTCTGGGCATGTCTTGGCATGTCTGGACATGTCTGGGCATGTCTAGACATGTCTGGGCATGTATTGGCATGTCTGGACATGTCTGGGCATCTCTAGACATGTCTGGTCATGTCTGGGAATGACTGGAAAACTGATATCTCTAGTTCTGGTCATAGTAGAGACAAACTGCCAGTGTCCACCGAAAGGGGAGAGTCCCAGCTATTTAAGTTTACCCTCAGAAATACTGTAAGTCAGGCAGTTCCTGAGATACCTAGGTGGGATAACAGGTTTGGACCAGGACCACTGCATTGAAGTTAGATATCTCCGATTCCCTAGAGCCAATTTTTAATAATCTAGTACTCTTAGAAAAAGGGGACCCTCAGGTGTTTGCCTAAGACCCATATACCCCTGGTGCCCTTAGGCAAATGCCCATTGAGACCATACAAAAATAAGGCCCTGATTTGGGCACATCTTGGCATGACTTTAGTTATGACCAGGAACATGTCTGTACAAGACTCTGGGTACATCTGGGCATGACTCTAAATGTGACTTTGTTTGACTCTAGATGTGAGAATATAATCTTTAAATGTAGCTGAAAATGAAAATTTCTAAATATTAAGAATTTCTTCTTGAAATGATAGGAATTTTAATAAAATGTCCCCTGAGTTGATAGAAGCTGGTTCTGATGCCTGTTTTAAGCACATGACCTAATAATGTTATAGAGTTATATTAAAAATTCTTAAGGTCCTGAACCCTTAAAATTTGTCTGTAAATTAAAATTTCAACATTTTCCAAATTTTAATTTAAAATTATAGGAACTTTAATAAAATGTTCCCCATAGTTGATAGAAGCTGATTCTGTTGCCTGGTTTAAGCACTGGACCTAATAATGTGACGATGTTACATTAGCAATTCTGGTGACCCTCTACTCTTAAACTCTGGTAAAAATGAAAATTTCTAAATATACAGAATTTAGACTTAAAATTATAAGAACTAAAATAAAATGTTTACTTGAGTTGATACAGAGGATTCTGATGCCTGGTTTAAGCACTGGACCTAATAATGTTCTTATTTTATATTAGCAATTCTGTAGACTCTCTACTCTTAAAATTTAGCAGAAAATGAACATTTCAAAATATTTAGAATTTCTTCTTAAAATTATAGGAACTTAAATAAAATGTTTCCCTGAGTTGATAGAAGCTTATTCTAATGCCTGGTTTAAGCACAGGTCCTTATAATGTTATGGTGCTATGTGAAATACTCTGTAGGGCTTGTACATTTAAAATTTAGCTAAAAATGAAAATTTTAAAAATGTCAAAATTTCTATATTTATTCTGGGCATAAGTGTGTGTGCTTCTGTGTGTGTCTGTATATTACTCTGGGTATGACTCTGGGTATGACTCTAATAATGACTCTGGGTCTGACCCTGGGTATATCTTTATGTGACTCCAGGTTTACCTGTGCTTGACTCTGCGTTTGACTATGTGTGATTCTGGGCATGTCTGGACATGTCTGGGCATGTCTTGGCATGTCTGGACATGTCTGGGCATCTCTAGACATGTCTGGTCATGTCTGGGAATGACTGGAAAACTGATATCTCTAGTTCTGGTCATAGTAGAGACAAACTGCCAGTGTCCACCGAAAGGGGAGAGTCCCAGCTATTTAAGTTTACCCTCAGAAATACTGTAAGTCAGGCAGTTCCTGAGATACCTAGGTGGGATAACAGGTTTGGACCAGGACCACTGCATTGAAGTCAGATATCTCCGATTCCCTAGAGCCAATTTTTAATAATCTAGTACTCTTAGAAAAAGGGACCCTCAGGTGTTTGCCTAAGACACATATACCCCTGGTGCCCTTAGGCAAATGCCCATTGAGACCATACAAAAATAAGGCCCTGATTTGGGCACATCTTGGCATGACTTTAGTTATGACCAGGAACATGTCTGTACAAGACTCTGGGTACATCTGGGCATGACTCTAAATGTGACTTTGTTTGACTCTAGATGTGAGAATATAATTTTTAAATGTAGCTGAAAATGAAAATTTCTAAATATTAAGAATTTCTTCTTGAAATGATAGGAATTTTAATAAAATGTTCCCCTGAGTTGATAGAAGCTGGTTCTGATGCCTGGTTTAAGCACATGACCTAATAATGTTATAGAGTTATATTAAAAATTCTTAGGGTCCTGAACCCTTAAAATTTGGCTGTAAATTAAAATTTCAACATTTTCCAAATTTTAATTTAAAATTATAGGAACTTTAATAAAATGTTCCCCATAGTTGATAGAAGCTGATTCTGTTGCCTGGTTTAAGCACTGGACCTAATAATGTGACGATGTTACATTAGCAATTCTGGTGACCCTCTACTCTTAAACTCTGGTAAAAATGAAAATTTCTAAATATACAGAATTTAGACTTAAAATTATAAGAACTTAAATAAAATGTTTACTTGAGTTGATACAGAGGATTCTGATGCCTGGTTTAAGCACTGGACCTAATAATGTTCTTATTTTATATTAGCAATTCTGTAGACTCTCTACTCTTAAAATTTAGCAGAAAATGAACATTTCAAAATATTTAGAATTTCTTCTTAAAATTATAGGAACTTAAATAAAATGTTTCCCTGAGTTGATAGAAGCTTATTCTAATGCCTGGTTTAAGCACAGGTCCTTATAATGTTATGGTGCTATGTGAAATACTCTGTAGGGCTTGTACATTTAAAATTTAGCTAAAAATGAAAATTTTAAAAATGTCAAAATTTCTATATTTATTCTGGGCATAAGTGTGTGTGCTTCTGTGTGTGTCTGTATATTACTCTGGGTATGACTCTGGGTATGACTCTAATAATGACTCTGGGTCTGACCCTGGGTATATCTTTATGTGACTCCAGGTTTACCTGTGCTTGACTCTGCGTTTGACTATGTGTGATTCTGGGCATGTCTGGACATGTCTGGGCATGTCTTGGCATGTCTGGACATGTCTGGGCATCTCTAGACATGTCTGGTCATGTCTGGGCATGTCTTGGCATGTCTGGACATGTCTGGGCATCTCTAGACATGTCTGGTCATGTCTGGGAATGACTGGAAAACTGATATCTCTAGTTCTGGTCATAGTAGAGACAAACTGCCAGTGTCCACCGAAAGGGGAGAGTCCCAGCTATTTAAGTTTACCCTCAGAAATACTGTAAGTCAGGCAGTTCCTGAGATACCTAGGTGGGATAACAGGTTTGGACCAGGACCACTGCATTGAAGTCAGATATCTCCGATTCCCTAGAGCCAATTTTTAATAATCTAGTACTCTTAGAAAAAGGGGACCCTCAGGTGTTTGCCTAAGACCCATATACCCCTGGTGCCCTTAGGCAAATGCCCATTGAGACCATACAAAAATAAGGCCCTGATTTGGGCACATCTTGGCATGACTTTAGTTATGACCAGGAACATGTCTGTACAAGACTCTGGGTACATCTGGGCATGACTCTAAATGTGACTTTGTTTGACTCTAGATGTGAGAATATAATCTTTAAATGTAGCTGAAAATGAAAATTTCTAAATATTAAGAATTTCTTCTTGAAATGATAGGAATTTTAATCAAATGTTCCCCTGAGTTGATAGAAGCTGGTTCTGATGCCTGGTTTAAGCACATGACCTAATAATGTTATAGAGTTATATTAAAAATTCTTAAGGTCCTGAACCCTTAAAATTTGGCTGTAAATTAAAATTTCAACATTTTCCAAATTTCAATTTAAAATTATAGGAACTTTAATAAAATGTTCCCCATAGTTGATAGAAGCTGATTCTGATGCCTGGTTTAAGCACTGGACCTAATAATGTGACGATGTTACATTAGTAATTCTGGTGACCCTCTACTCTTAAACTCTGGTAAAAATGAAAATTTCTAAATATACAGAATTTAGACTTAAAATTATAAGAACTTAAATAAAATGTTTACTTGAGTTGATACAGAGGATTCTGATGCCTGGTTTAAGCACTGGACCTAATAATGTTCTTATTTTATATTAGCAATTCTGTAGACTCTCTACTCTTAAAATTTAGAAGAAAATAAACATTTCAAAATATTTAGAATTTCTTCTTAAAATTATAGGAACTTAAATAAAATGTTTCCCTGAGTTGATAGAAGCTTATTCTAATGCCTGGTTTAAGCACAGGTCCTTATAATGTTATGGTGCTATGTGAAATACTCTGTAGGGCTTGTACATTTAAAATTTAGCTAAAAATGAAAATTTTAAAAATGTCAAAATTTCTATATTTATTCTGGGCATAAGTGTGTGTGCTTTTGTGTGTGTCTGTATATTACTCTGGGTATGACTCTAATTATGACTCTGGGTCTGACCCTGGGTATATCTTTATGTGACTCCAGGTTTACCTGTGCTTGACTCTGCGTTTGACTATGTGTGATTCTGGGCATGTCTGGACATGTCTGGGCATCTCTAGACATGTCTGGACATGTCTGGGCATGTCTTGGCATGTCTGGACATGTCTGGGCATCTCTAGACATGTCTGGTCTTGTCTGGGAATGACTGGAAAACTGATATCTCTAGTTCTGGTTATAGTAGAGACAAACTGCCAGTGTCCACCGAAAGGGTAGAGTCCCAGCTATTTAAGTTTACCCTCAGAAATACTGTAAGTCAGGCAGTTCCTGAGATACCTAGGTGGGATAATAGGTTTGGACCAGGACCACTGCATTGAAGTCAGATATCTCCGATTCCCTAGAGCCAATTTTTAATAATCTAGTACTCTTAGAAAAAGGGGACCCTCAGGTGTTTGCCTAAAACCCATATACCCCTGGTGCCCTTAGGCAAATGCCCATTGAGACCATACAAAAATAAGGCCCTGATTTGGGCACATCTTGGCATGACTTTAGTTATGACCAGGAACATGTCTGTACAAGACTCTGGGTACATCTGGGCATGACTCTAAATGTGACTTTGTTTGACTCTAGATGTGAGAATATAATCTTTAAATGTAGCTGAAAATGAAAATTTCTAAATATTAAGAATTTCTTCTTGAAATGATAGGAATTTTAATAAAATGTCCCCTGAGTTGATAGAAGCTGGTTCTGATGCCTGTTTTAAGCACATGACCTAATAATGTTATAGAGTTATATTAAAAATTCTTAAGGTCCTGAACCCTTAAAATTTGTCTGTAAATTAAAATTTCAACATTTTCCAAATTTTAATTTAAAATTATAGGAACTTTAATAAAATGTTCCCCATAGTTGATAGAAGCTGATTCTGTTGCCTGGTTTAAGCACTGGACCTAATAATGTGACGATGTTACATTAGCAATTCTGGTGACCCTCTACTCTTAAACTCTGGTAAAAATGAAAATTTCTAAATATACAGAATTTAGACTTAAAATTATAAGAACTAAAATAAAATGTTTACTTGAGTTGATACAGAGGATTCTGATGCCTGGTTTAAGCACTGGACCTAATAATGTTCTTATTTTATATTAGCAATTCTGTAGACTCTCTACTCTTAAAATTTAGCAGAAAATGAACATTTCAAAATATTTAGAATTTCTTCTTAAAATTATAGGAACTTAAATAAAATGTTTCCCTGAGTTGATAGAAGCTTATTCTAATGCCTGGTTTAAGCACAGGTCCTTATAATGTTATGGTGCTATGTGAAATACTCTGTAGGGCTTGTACATTTAAAATTTAGCTAAAAATGAAAATTTTAAAAATGTCAAAATTTCTATATTTATTCTGGGCATAAGTGTGTGTGCTTCTGTGTGTGTCTGTATATTACTCTGGGTATGACTCTAATAATGACTCTGGGTCTGACCCTGGGTATATCTTTATGTGACTCCAGGTTTACCTGTGCTTGACTCTGCGTTTGACTATGTGTGATTCTGGGCATGTCTGGACATGTCTGGGCATGTCTTGGCATGTCTGGACATGTCTGGGCATCTCTAGACATGTCTGGTCATGTCTGGGCATGTCTTGGCATGTCTGGACATGTCTGGGCATCTCTAGACATGTCTGGTCATGTCTGGGAATGACTGGAAAACTGATATCTCTAGTTCTGGTCATAGTAGAGACAAACTGCCAGTGTCCACCGAAAGGGGAGAGTCCCAGCTATTTAAGTTTACCCTCAGAAATACTGTAAGTCAGGCAGTTCCTGAGATACCTAGGTGGGATAACAGGTTTGGACCAGGACCACTGCATTGAAGTCAGATATCTCCGATTCCCTAGAGCCAATTTTTAATAATCTAGTACTCTTAGAAAAAGGGGACCCTCAGGTGTTTGCCTAAGACACATATACCCCTGGTGCCCTTAGGCAAATGCCCATTGAGACCATACAAAAATAAGGCCCTGATTTGGGCACATCTTGGCATGACTTTAGTTATGACCAGGAACATGTCTGTACAAGACTCTGGGTACATCTGGGCATGACTCTAAATGTGACTTTGTTTGACTCTAGATGTGAGAATATAATCTTTAAATGTAGCTGAAAATGAAAATTTCTAAATATTAAGAATTTCTTCTTGAAATGATAGGAATTTTAATCAAATGTTCCCCTGAGTTGATAGAAGCTGGTTCTGATGCCTGGTTTAAGCACATGACCTAATAATGTTATAGAGTTATATTAAAAATTCTTAAGGTCCTGAACCCTTAAAATTTGGCTGTAAATTAAAATGTCATAATTTTCCAAATTTCGATTTAAAATTATAGGAACTTTAATAAAATGTTCCCCATAGTTGATAGAAGCTGATTCTGATGCCTGGTTTAAGCACTGGACCTAATAATGTGACGATGTTACATTAGTAATTCTGGTGACCCTCAACTCTTAAACTCTGGTAAAAATGAAAATTTCTAAATATACAGAATTTAGACTTAAAATTATAAGAACTTAAATAAAATGTTTACTTGAGTTGATATAGAGGATTCTGATGCCTGGTTTAAGCACTGGACCTAATAATGTTCTTATTTTATATTAGCAATTCTGTAGACTCTCTACTCTTAAAATTTAGCAGAAAATAAACATTTCAAAATATTTAGAATTTCTTCTTAAAATTATAGGAACTTAAATAAAATGTTTCCCTGAGTTGATAGAAGCTTATTCTAATGCCTGGTTTAAGCACAGGTCCTTATAATGTTATGGTGCTATGTGAAATACTCTGTAGGGCTTGTACATTTAAAATTTAGCTAAAAATGAAAATTTTAAAAATGTCAAAATTTCTATATTTATTCTGGGCATAAGTGTGTGTGCTTCTGTGTGTGTCTGTATATTACTCTGGGTATGACTCTGGGTATGACTCTAATTATGACTCTGGGTCTGACCCTGGGTATATCTTTATGTGACTCCAGGTTTACCTGTGCTTGACTCTGCGTTTGACTATGTGTGATTCTGGGCATGTCTGGACATGTCTGGGCATCTCTAGACATGTCTGGACATGTCTGGGCATGTCTTGGCATGTCTTGGCATGTCTGGACATGTCTGGGCATCTCTAGACATGTCTGGTCATGTCTGGGAATGACTGGAAAACTGATATCTCTAGTTCTGGTCACAGTAGAGACAAACTGCCAGTGTCCACCGAAAGGGGAGAGTCCCAGCTATTTAAGTTTACCCTCAGAAATACTGTAAGTCAGGCAGTTCCTGAGATACCTAGGTGGGATAACAGGTTTGGACCAGGACCACTGCATTGAAGTCAGATATCTCCGATTCCCTAGAGCCAATTTTTAATAATCTAGTACTCTTAGAAAAAGGGGACCCTCAGGTGTTTGCCTAAGACCCATATACCCCTGGTGCCCTTAGGCAAATGCCCATTGAGACCATACAAAAATAAGGCCCTGATTTGGGCACATCTTGGCATGACTTTAGTTATGACCAGGAACATGTCTGTACAAGACTCTGGGTACATCTGGGCATGACTCTAAATGTGACTTTGTTTGACTCTAGATGTGAGAATATAATCTTTAAATGTAGCTGAAAATGAAAATTTCTAAATATTAAGAATTTCTTCTTGAAATGATAGGAATTTTAATCAAAAGTTCCCCTGAGTTGATAGAAGCTGGTTCTGATGCCTGGTTTAAGCACATGACCTAATAATGTTATAGAGTTATATTAAAAATTCTTAAGGTCCTGAACCCTTAAAATTTGGCTGTAAATTAAAATTTCAACATTTTCCAAATTTCAATTTAAAATTATAGGAACTTTAATAAAATGTTCCCCATAGTTGATAGAAGCTGATTCTGATGCCTGGTTTAAGCACTGGACCTAATAATGTGACGATGTTACATTAGTAATTCTGGTGACCCTCTACTCTTAAACTCTGGTAAAAATGAAAATTTCTAAATATACAGAATTTAGACTTAAAATTATAAGAACTTAAATAAAATGTTTACTTGAGTTGATACAGAGGATTCTGATGCCTGGTTTAAGCACTGGACCTAATAATGTTCTTATTTTATATTAGCAATTCTGTAGACTCTCTACTCTTAAAATTTAGCAGAAAATAAACATTTCAAAATATTTAGAATTTCTTCTTAAAATTATAGGAACTTAAATAAAATGTTTCCCTGAGTTGATAGAAGCTTATTCTAATGCCTGGTTTAAGCACAGGTCCTTATAATGTTATGGTGCTATGTGAAATACTCTGTAGGGCTTGTACATTTAAAATTTAGCTAAAAATGAAAATTTTAAAAATGTCAAAATTTCTATATTTATTCTGGGCATAAGTGTGTGTGCTTCTGTGTGTGTCTGTATATTACTCTGGGTATGACTCTGGGTATGACTCTAATTATGACTCTGGGTCTGACCCTGGGTATATCTTTATGTGACTCCAGGTTTACCTGTGCTTGACTCTGCGTTTGACTATGTGTGATTCTGGGCATGTCTGGACATGTCTGGGCATCTCTAGACATGTCTGGACATGTCTGGGCATGTCTTGGCATGTCTGGACATGTCTGGGCATCTCTAGACATGTCTGGTCATGTCTGGGAATGACTGGAAAACTGATATCTCTAGTTCTGGTTATAGTAGAGACAAACTGCCAGTGTCCACCGAAAGGGGAGAGTCCCAGCTATTTAAGTTTACCCTCAGAAATACTGTAAGTCAGGCAGTTCCTGAGATACCTAGGTGGGATAATAGGTTTGGACCAGGACCACTGCATTGAAGTCAGATATCTCCGATTCCCTAGAGCCAATTTTTAATAATCTAGTACTCTTAGAAAAAGGGGACCCTCAGGTGTTTGCCTAAAACCCATATACCCCTGGTGCCCTTAGGCAAATGCCCATTGAGACCATACAAAAATAAGGCCCTGATTTGGGCACATCTTGGCATGACTTTAGTTATGACCAGGAACATGTCTGTACAAGACTCTGGGTACATCTGGGCATGACTCTAAATGTGACTTTGTTTGACTCTAGATGTGAGAATATAATCTTTAAATGTAGCTGAAAATGAAAATTTCTAAATATTAAGAATTTCTTCTTGAAATGATAGGAATTTTAATAAAATGTCCCCTGAGTTGATAGAAGCTGGTTCTGATGCCTGTTTTAAGCACATGACCTAATAATGTTATAGAGTTATATTAAAAATTCTTAAGGTCCTGAACCCTTAAAATTTGTCTGTAAATTAAAATTTCAACATTTTCCAAATTTCGATTTAAAATTATAGGAACTTTAATAAAATGTTCCCCATAGTTGATAGAAGCTGATTCTGATGCCTGGTTTAAGCACTGGACCTAATAATGTGACGATGTTACATTAGCAATTCTGGTGACCCTCTACTCTTAAACTCTGGTAAAAATGAAAATTTCTAAATATACAGAATTTAGACTTAAAATTATAAGAACTTAAATAAAATATTTACTTGAGTTGATAAAGAGGATTCTGATGCCTGGTTTAAGCACTGGACCTAATAATGTTCTTATTTTATATAAGCAATTCTGTAGACTCTCTACTCTTAAAATTTAGCAGAAAATGAACATTTCAAAATATTTAGAATTTCTTCTTAAAATTATAGGAACTTAAATAAAATGTTTCCCTGAGTTGATAGAAGCTTATTCTAATGCCTGGTTTAAGCACAGGTCCTTATAATGTTATGGTGCTATGTGAAATACTCTGTAGGGCTTGTACATTTAAAATTTAGCTAAAAATAAAAATTTTAAAAATGTCAAAATTTCTATATTTATTCTGTGCATAAGTGTGTGTGCTTCTGTGTGTGTGTCTGTATATTACTCTGGGTATGACTCTGGGTATGACTCTAATTATGACTCTGGGTCTGACCCTGGGTATATCTTTATGTGACTCCAGGTTTACCTGTGCTTGACTCTGCGTTTGACTATGTGTGATTCTGGGCATGTCTGGACATGTCTGGGCATGTCTTGGCATGTCTGGACATGTCTGGACATGTCTGGGCATGTATTGGCATGTCTGGTCATGTCTGGGCATCTCTAGACATGTCTGGTCATGTCTGGGAATGACTGGAAAACTGATATCTCTAGTTCTGGTCATAGTAGATACAAACTGCCAGTTTCCACCGAAAGGGGAGAGTCCCAGCTATTTAAGTTTACCCTCAGAAATACTGTAAGTCAGGCAGTTCCTGAGATACCTAGGTGGGATAACAGGTTTGGACCAGGACCACTGCATTGAAGTCAGATATCTCCGATTCCCTAGAGCCAATTTTTAATAATCTAGTACTCTTAGAAAAAGGGGACCCTCAGGTTTTTGCCTAAGACCCATATACCCCTGGTGCCTTAGGCAAATGCCCATTGAGACCATACAAATATAAGGCCCTGATTTGGGCACATCTTGGCATGACTTTAGTTATGACCAGGAACATGTCTGTACAAGACTCTGGGTACATCTGGGCATGACTCTAAATGTGACTTTGTTTGACTCTAGATGTGAGAATATAATCTTTAAATGTAGCTGAAAATGAAAATTTCTAAATATTAAGAATTTCTTCTTGAAATGATAGGAATTTTAATAAAATGTTCCCCTGAGTTGATAGAAGCTGGTTCTGATGCCTGGTTTAAGCACATGACCTAATAATGTTATAGAGTTATATTAAAAATTCTTAAGGTCCTGAACCCTTAAAATTTGGCTGTAAATTAAAATTTCAACATTTTCCAAATTTCAATTTAAAATTATAGGAACTTTAATAAAATGTTCCCCATAGTTGATAGAAGCTGATTCTGATGCCTGGTTTAAGCACTGGACCTAATAATGTGACGATGTTACATTAGCAATTCTGGTGACCCTCTACTCTTAAACTCTGGTAAAAATGAAAATTTCTAAATATACACAATTTAGACTTAAAATTATAAGAACTTAAATAAAATGTTTACTTGAGTTGATACAGAGGATTCTGATGCCTGGTTTAAGCACTGGACCTAATAATGTTCTTATTTTATATTAGCAATTCTGTAGACTCTCTACTCTTAAAATTTAGCAGAAAATGAACATTTCAAAATATTTAGAATTTCTTCTTAAAATTATAGAAACTTAAATAAAATGTTTCCCTGAGTTGATAGAAGCTTATTCTAATGCCTGGTTTAAGCACAGGTCCTTATAATGTTATGGTGCTATGTGAAATACTCTGTAGGGCTTGTACATTTAAAATTTAGCTAAAAATGAACATTTAAAAAATGTCAAAATTTCTATATTTATTCTGGGCATAAGTGTGTGTGCTTCTGTGTGTGTCTCTATATTACTCTGGGTATGACTCTAATTATGACTCTGGGTCTGACCCTGGGTATATCTTTATGTGACTCCAGGTTTACCTGTGCTTGACTCTGCGTTTGACTATGTGTGATTCTGGGCATGTCTGGACATGTCTGGGCATGTCTTGGCATGTCTGGACATGTCTGGGCATGTCTAGACATGTCTGGACATGTCTGGGCATGTATTGGCATGTCTGGACATGTCTGGGCATCTCTAGACATGTCTGGTCATGTCTGGGAATGACTGGAAAACTGATATCTCTAGTTCTGGTCATAGTAGAGACAAACTGCCAGTGTCCACCGAAAGGGGAGAGTCCCAGCTATTTAAGTTTACCCTCAGAAATACTGTAAGTCAGGCAGTTCCTGAGATACCTAGGTGGGATAACAGGTTTGGACCAGGACCACTGCATTGAAGTTAGATATCTCCGATTCCCTAGAGCCAATTTTTAGTAATCTAGTACTCTTAGAAAAAGGGGACCCTCAGGTGTTTGCCTAAGACCCATATACCCCTGGTGCCCTTAGGCAAATGCCCATTGAGACCATACAAAAATAAGGCCCTGATTTGGGCACATCTTGGCATGACTTTAGTTATTACCAGGAACATGTCTGTACAAGACTCTGGGTACATCTGGGCATGACTCTAAATGTGACTTTGTTTGACTCTAGATGTGAGAATATAATCTTTAAATGTAGCTGAAAATGAAAATTTCTAAATATTAAGAATTTCTTCTTGAAATGATAGGAATTTTAATCAAATGTTCCCCTGAGTTGATAGAAGCTGGTTCTGATGCCTGGTTTAAGCACATGACCTAATAATGTTATAGAGTTATATTAAAAATTCTTAGGGTCCTGAACCCTTAAAATTTGGCTGTAAATTAAAATTTCAACATTTTCCAAATTTTAATTTAAAATTATAGGAACTTTAATAAAATGTTCCCCATAGTTGATAGAAGCTGATTCTGATGCCTGGTTTAAGCACTGGACCTAATAATGTGACGATGTTACATTAGCAATTCTGGTGACCCTCTACTCTTAAACTCTGGTAAAAATGAAAATTTCTAAATATACAGAATTTAGACTTAAAATTATAAGAACTTAAATAAAATGTTAACTTGAGTTGATACAGAGGATTCTGATGCCTGGTTTAAGCACTGGACCTAATAATGTTCTTATTTTATATTAGCAATTCTGTAGACTCTCTACTCTTAAAATTTAGCAGAAAATGAACATTTCAAAATATTTAGAATTTCTTCTTAAAATTATAGGAGCTTAAATAAAATGTTTCCCTGAGTTGATAGAAGCTTATTCTAATGCCTGGTTTAAGCACAGGTCCTTATAATGTTATGGTGCTATGTGAAATACTCTGTAGGGCTTGTACATTTAAAATTTAGCTAAAAATGAAAATTTTAAAAATGTCAAAATTTCTATATTTATTCTGGGCATAAGTGTGTGTCTGTATATTACTCTGGGTATGACTCTGGGTATGACTCTAATAATGACTCTGGGTCTGACCCTGGGTATATCTTTATGTGACTCCAGGTTTACCTGTGCTTGACTCTGCGTTTGACTATGTGTGATTCTGGGCATGTCTGGACATGTCTGGGCATGTCTTGGCATGTCTGGACATGTCTGGGCATGTCTAGACATGTCTGGACATGTCTGGGCATGTATTGGCATGTCTGGACATGTCTGGGCATCTCTAGACATGTCTGGTCATGTCTGGGCATGTCTTGGCATGTCTGGACATGTCTGGGCCTCTCTAGACATGTCTGGTCATGTCTGGGAATGACTGGAAAACTGATATCTCTAGTTCTGGTCATAGTAGAGACAAACTGCCAGTGTCCACTGAAAGGGGAGAGTCCCAGCTATTTAAGTTTACCCTCAGAAATACTGTAAGTCAGGCAGTTCCTGAGATACCTAGGTGGGATAACAGGTTTGGACCAGGACCACTGCATTGAAGTTAGATATCTCCGATTCCCTAGAGCCAATTTTTAATAATCTAGTACTCTTAGAAAAAGGGGACCCTCAGGTGTTTGCCTAAGACCCATATACCCCTGGTGCCCTTAGGCAAATGCCCATTGAGACCATACAAAAATAAGGCCCTGATTTGGGCACATCTTGGCATGACTTTAGTTATTACCAGGAACATGTCTGTACAAGACTCTGGGTACATCTGGGCATGACTCTAAATGTGACTTTGTTTGACTCTAGATGTGAGAATATAATCTTTAAATGTAGCTGAAAATGAAAATTTCTAAATATTAAGAATTTCTTCTTGAAATGATAGGAATTTTAATCAAATGTTCCCCTGAGTTGATAGAAGCTGGTTCTGATGCCTGGTTTAAGCACATGACCTAATAATGTTATAGAGTTATATTAAAAATTCTTAAGGTCCTGAACCCTTAAAATTTGGCTGTAAATTAAAATTTTATAATTTTCCAAATTTCGATTTAAAATTATAGGAACTTTAATAAAATGTTCCCCATAGTTGATAGAAGCTGATTCTGATGCCTGGTTTAAGCACTGGACCTAATAATGTGACGATGTTACATTAGTAATTCTGGTGACCCTCTACTCTTAAACTCTGGTAAAAATGAAAATTTCTAAATATACAGAATTTAGACTTAAAATTATAAGAACTTAAATAAAATGTTTACTTGAGTTGATACAGAGGATTCTGATGCCTGGTTTAAGCACTGGACCTAATAATGTTCTTATTTTATATTAGCAATTCTGTAGACTCTCTACTCTTAAAATTTAGCAGAAAATGAACATTTCAAAATATTTAGAATTTCTTCTTAAAATTATAGGAGCTTAAATAAAATGTTTCCCTGAGTTGATAGAAGCTTATTCTAATGCCTGGTTTAAGCACAGGTCCTTATAATGTTATGGTGCTATGTGAAATACTCTGTAGGGCTTGTACATATAAAATTTAGCTAAAAATGAAAATTTTAAAAATGTCAAAATTTCTATATTTATTCTGGGCATAAGTGTGTGTGCTTCTGTGTGTGTCTGTATATTACTCTGGGTATGACTCTGGGTATGACTCTAATAATGACTCTGGGTCTGACCCTGGGTATATCTTTATGTGACTCCAGGTTTACCTGTGCTTGACTCTGCGTTTGACTATGTGTGATTCTGGGCATGTCTGGACATGTCTGGGCATGTCTTGGCATGTCTGGACATGTCTGGGCATGTCTAGACATGTCTGGACATGTCTGGGCATGTATTGGCATGTCTGGACATGTCTGGGCATCTCTAGACATGTCTGGTCATGTCTGGGCATGTCTTGGCATGTCTGGACATGTCTGGGCATCTCTAGACATGTCTGGTCATGTCTGGGAATGACTGGAAAACTGATATCTCTAGTTCTGGTCATAGTAGAGACAAACTGCCAGTGTCCACCGAAAGGGGAGAGACCCAGCTATTTAAGTTTACCCTCAGAAATACTGTAAGTCAGGCAGTTCCTGAGATACCTAGGTGGGATAACAGGTTTGGACCAGGACCACTGCATTGAAGTCAGATATCTCCGATTCCCTAGAGCCAATTTTTAATAATCTAGTACTCTTAGAAAAAGGGGACCCTCAGGTGTTTGCCTAAGACCCATATACCCCTGGTGCCCTTAGGCAAATGCCCATTGAGACCATACAAAAATAAGGCCCTGATTTGGGCACATCTTGGCATGACTTTAGTTATGACCAGGAACATGTCTGTACAAGACTCTGGGTACATCTGGGCATGACTCTAAATGTGACTTTGTTTGACTCTAGATGTGAGAATATAATCTTTAAATGTAGCTGAAAATGAAAATTTCTAAATATTAAGAATTTCTTCTTGAAATGATAGGAATTTTAATCAAATGTTCCCCTGAGTTGATAGAAGCTGGTTCTGATGCCTGGTTTAAGCACATGACCTAATAATGTTATAGAGTTATATTAAAAATTCTTAAGGTCCTGAACCCTTAAAATTTGGCTGTAAATTAAAATTTTATAATTTTCCAAATTTCGATTTAAAATTATAGGAACTTTAATAAAATGTTCCCCATAGTTGATAGAAGCTGATTCTGATGCCTGGTTTAAGCACTGGACCTAATAATGTGACGATGTTACATTAGTAATTCTGGTGACCCTCTACTCTTAAACTCTGGTAAAAATGAAAATTTCTAAATATACAGAATTTAGACTTAAAATTATAAGAACTTAAATAAAATGTTTACTTGAGTTGATACAGAGGATTCTGATGCCTGGTTTAAGCACTGGACCTAATAATGTTCTTATTTTATATTAGCAATTCTGTAGACTCTACTCTTAAAATTTAGCAGAAAATAAACATTTCAAAATATTTAGAATTTCTTCTTAAAATTATAGGAACTTAAATAAAATGTTTCCCTGAGTTGATAGAAGCTTATTCTAATGCCTGGTTTAAGCACAGGTCCTTATAATGTTATGGTGCTATGTGAAATACTCTGTAGGGCTTGTACATTTAAAATTTAGCTAAAAATGAAAATTTTAAAAATGTCAAAATGTCTATATTTATTCTGGGCATAAGTGTGTGTGCTTCTGTGTGTGTCTGTATATTACTCTGGGTATGACTCTGGGTATGACTCTAATTATGACTCTGGGTCTGACCCTGGGTATATCTTTATGTGACTCCAGGTTTACCTGTGCTTGACTCTGCGTTTGACTATGTGTGATTCTGGGCATCTCTAGACATGTCTGGACATGTCTGGGCATGTCTTGGCATGTCTGGACATGTCTGGGCATCTCTAGACATGTCTGGTCATGTCTGGGAATGACTGGAAAACTGATATCTCTAGTTCTGGTCACAGTAGAGACAAACTGCCAGTGTCCACCGAAAGGGGAGAGTCCCAGCTATTTAAGTTTACCCTCAGAAATACTGTAAGTCAGGCAGTTCCTGAGATACCTAGGTGGGATAACAGGTTTGGACCAGGACCACTGCATTGAAGTCAGATATCTCCGATTCCCTAGAGCCAATTTTTAATAATCTAGTACTCTTAGAAAAAGGGGACCCTCAGGTGTTTGCCTAAGACCCATATACCCCTGGTGCCCTTAGGCAAATGCCCATTGAGACCATACAAAAATAAGGCCCTGATTTGGGCACATCTTGGCATGACTTTAGTTATGACCAGGAACATGTCTGTACAAGACTCTGGGTACATCTGGGCATGACTCTAAATGTGACTTTGTTTGACTCTAGATGTGAGAATATAATCTTTAAATGTAGCTGAAAATGAAAATTTCTAAATATTAAGAATTTCTTCTTGAAATGATAGGAATTTTAATCAAATGTTCCCCTGAGTTGATAGAAGCTGGTTCTGATGCCTGGTTTAAGCACATGACCTAATAATGTTATAGATTTATATTAAAAATTCTTAAGGTCCTGAACCCTTAAAATTTGGCTGTAAATAAAAATTTCAACATTTTCCAAATTTTAATTTAAAATTATAGGAACTTTAATAAAATGTTCCCCATAGTTGATAGAAGCTGATTCTGATGCCTGGTTTAAGCACTGGACCTAATAATGTGACGATGTTACATTAGCAATTCTGGTGACCCTCTACTCTTAAACTCTGGTAAAAATGAAAATTTCTAAATATACAGAATTTAGACTTAAAATTATAAGAACTTAAATAAAATGTTTACTTGAGTTGATACAGAGGATTCTGATGCCTGGTTTAAGCACTGGACCTAATAATGTTCTTATTTTATATTAGCAATTCTGTAGACTCTCTACTCTTAAAATTTAGCAGAAAATGAACATTTCAAAATATTTAGAATTTCTTCTTAAAATTATAGAAACTTAAATAAAATGTTTCCCTGATTTGATAGAAGCTTATTCTAATGCCTGGTTTAAGCACAGGTCCTTATAATGTTATGGTGCTATGTGAAATACTCTGTAGGGCTTGTACATTTAAAATTTAGCTAAAAATGAACATTTTAAAAATGTCAAAATTTCTATATTTATTCTGGGCATAAGTGTGTGTGCTTCTGTGTGTGTCTCTATATTACTCTGGGTATGACTCTAATTATGACTCTGGGTCTGACCCTGGGTATATCTTTATGTGACTCCAGGTTTACCTGTGCTTGACTCTGCGTTTGACTATGTGTGATTCTGGGCATGTCTGGACATGTCTGGGCATGTCTTGGCATGTCTGGACATGTCTGGGCATGTCTAGACATGTCTGGACATGTCTGGGCATGTATTGGCATGTCTGGACATGTCTGGGCATCTCTAGACATGTCTGGTCATGTCTGGGAATGACTGGAAAACTGATATCTCTAGTTCTGGTCATAGTAGAGACAAACTGCCAGTGTCCACCGAAAGGGGAGAGTCCCAGCTATTTAAGTTTACCCTCAGAAATACTGTAAGTCAGGCAGTTCCTGAGATACCTAGGTGGGATAACAGGTTTGGACCAGGACCACTGCATTGAAGTTAGATATCTCCGATTCCCTAGAGCCAATTTTTAATAATCTAGTACTCTTAGAAAAAGGGGACCCTCAGGTGTTTGCCTAAGACCCATATACCCCTGGTGCCCTTAGGCAAATGCCCATTGAGACCATACAAAAATAAGGCCCTGATTTGGGCACATCTTGGCATGACTTTAGTTATTACCAGGAACATGTCTGTACAAGACTCTGGGTACATCTGGGCATGACTCTAAATGTGACTTTGTTTGACTCTAGATGTGAGAATATAATCTTTAAATGTAGCTGAAAATGAAAATTTCTAAATATTAAGAATTTCTTCTTGAAATGATAGGAATTTTAATCAAATGTTCCCCTGAGTTGATAGAAGCTGGTTCTGATGCCTGGTTTAAGCACATGACCTAATAATGTTATAGAGTTATATTAAAAATTCTTAGGGTCCTGAACCCTTAAAATTTGTCTGTAAATTAAAATTTCAACATTTTCCAAATTTTAATTTAAAATTATAGGAACTTTAATAAAATGTTCCCCATAGTTGATAGAAGCTGATTCTGATGCCTGGTTTAAGCACTGGACTTAATAATGTGACGATGTTACATTAGCAATTCTGGTGACCCTCTACTCTTAAACTCTGGTAAAAATGAAAATTTCTAAATATACAGAATTTAGACTTAAAATTATAAGAACTTAAATAAAATGTTTACTTGAGTTGATACAGAGGATTCTGATGCCTGGTTTAAGCACTGGACCTAATAATGTTCTTATTTTATATTAGCAATTCTGTAGACTCTCTACTCTTAAAATTTAGCAGAAAATGAACATTTCAAAATATTTAGAATTTCTTTTTAAAATTATAGGAGCTTAAATAAAATGTTTCCCTGAGTTGATAGAAGCTTATTCTAATGCCTGGTTTAAGCACAGGTCCTTATAATGTTATGGTGCTATGTGAAATACTCTGTAGGGCTTGTACATTTAAAATTTAGCTAAAAATGAAAATTTTAAAAATGTCAAAATTTCTATATTTATTCTGGGCATAAGTGTGTGTGCTTCTGTGTGTGTCTGTATATTACTCTGGGTATGACTCTGGGTATGACTCTAATAATGACTCTGGGTCTGACCCTGGGTATATCTTTATGTGACTCCAGGTTTACCTGTGCTTGACTCTGCGTTTGACTATGTGTGATTCTGGGCATGTCTGGACATGTCTGGGCATGTCTTGGCATGTCTGGACATGTCTGGGCATGTCTAGACATGTCTGGGCATGTCTAGACATGTCTGGACATGTCTGGGCATGTATTGGCATGTCTGGACATGTCTGGGCATCTCTAGACATGTCTGGTCATGTCTGGGCATGTCTTGGCATGTCTGGACATGTCTGGGCATCTCTAGACATGTCTGGTCATGTCTGGGAATGACTGGAAAACTGATATCTCTAGTTCTGGTCATAGTAGAGACAAACTGCCAGTGTCCACCGAAAGGGGAGAGTCCCAGCTATTTAAGTTTACCCTCAGAAATACTGTAAGTCAGGCAGTTCCTGAGATACCTAGGTGGGATAACAGGTTTGGACCAGGACCACTGCATTGAAGTCAGATATCTCCGATTCTCTAGAGCCAATTTTTAATAATCTAGTACTCTTAGAAAAAGGGGACCCTCAGGTGTTTGCCTAAGACCCATATACCCCTGGTGCCCTTAGGCAAATGCCCATTGAGACCATACAAAAATAAGGCCCTGATTTGGGCACATCTTGGCATGACTTTAGTTATTACCAGGAACATGTCTGTACAAGACTCTGGGTACATCTGGGCATGACTCTAAATGTGACTTTGTTTGACTCTAGATGTGAGAATATAATCTTTAAATGTAGCTGAAAATGAAAATTTCTAAATATTAAGAATTTCTTCTTGAAATGATAGGAATTTTAATCAAATGTTCCCCTGAGTTGATAGAAGCTGGTTCTGATGCCTGGTTTAAGCACATGACCTAATAATGTTATAGAGTTATATTAAAAATTCTTAGGGTCCTGAACCCTTAAAATTTGGCTGTAAATTAAAATTTCAACATTTTCCAAATTTTAATTTAAAATTATAGGAACTTTAATAAAATGTTCCCCATAGTTGATAGAAGCTGATTCTGATGCCTGGTTTAAGCACTGGACCTAATAATGTGACGATGTTACATTAGCAATTCTGGTGACCCTCTACTCTTAAACTCTGGTAAAAATGAAAATTTCTAAATATACAGAATTTAGACTTAAAATTATAAGAACTTAAATAAAATGTTTACTTGAGTTGATACAGAGGATTCTGATGCCTGGTTTAAGCACTGGACCTAATAATGTTCTTATTTTATATTAGCAATTCTGTAGACTCTCTACTCTTAAAATTTAGCAGAAAATGAACATTTCAAAATATTTAGAATTTCTTTTTAAAATTATAGGAGCTTAAATAAAATGTTTCCCTGAGTTGATAGAAGCTTATTCTAATGCCTGGTTTAAGCACAGGTCCTTATAATGTTATGGTGCTATGTGAAATACTCTGTAGGGCTTGTACATTTAAAATTTAGCTAAAAATGAAAATTTTAAAAATGTCAAAATTTCTATATTTATTCTGGGCATAAGTGTGTGTGCTTCTGTGTGTGTCTGTATATTACTCTGGGTATGACTCTGGGTATGACTCTAATAATGACTCTGGGTCTGACCCTGGGTATATCTTTATGTGACTCCAGGTTTACCTGTGCTTGACTCTGCGTTTGACTATGTGTGATTCTGGGCATGTCTGGACATGTCTGGGCATGTCTTGGCATGTCTGGACATGTCTGGGCATGTCTAGACATGTCTGGGCATGTCTAGACATGTCTGGACATGTCTGGGCATGTATTGGCATGTCTGGACATGTCTGGGCATCTCTAGACATGTCTGGTCATGTCTGGGCATGTCTTGGCATGTCTGGACATGTCTGGGCATCTCTAGACATGTCTGGTCATGTCTGGGAATGACTGGAAAACTGATATCTCTAGTTCTGGTCATAGTAGAGACAAACTGCCAGTGTCCACCGAAAGGGGAGAGTCCCAGCTATTTAAGTTTACCCTCAGAAATACTGTAAGTCAGGCAGTTCCTGAGATACCTAGGTGGGATAACAGGTTTGGACCAGGACCACTGCATTGAAGTCAGATATCTCCGATTCCCTAGAGCCAATTTTTAATAATCTAGTACTCTTAGAAAAAGGGGACCCTCAGGTGTTTGCCTAAGACCCATATACCCCTGGTGCCCTTAGGCAAATGCCCATTGAGACCATACAAAAATAAGGCCCTGATTTGGGCACATCTTGGCATGACTTTAGTTATGACCAGGAACATGTCTGTACAAGACTCTGGGTACATCTGGGCATGACTCTAAATGTGACTTTGTTTGACTCTAGATGTGAGAATATAATCTTTAAATGTAGCTGAAAATGAAAATTTCTAAATATTAAGAATTTCTTCTTGAAATGATAGGAATTTTAATCAAATGTTCCCCTGAGTTGATAGAAGCTGGTTCTGATGCCTGGTTTAAGCACATGACCTAATAATGTTATAGAGTTATATTAAAAATTCTTAAGGTCCTGAACCCTTAAAATTTGGCTGTAAATTAAAATTTTATAATTTTCCAAATTTCGATTTAAAATTATAGGAACTTTAATAAAATGTTCCCCATAGTTGATAGAAGCTGATTCTGATGCCTGGTTTAAGCACTGGACCTAATAATGTGACGATGTTACATTAGTAATTCTGGTGACCCTCTACTCTTAAAGTCTGGTAAAAATGAAAATTTCTAAATATACAGAATTTAGACTTAAAATTATAAGAACTTAAATAAAATGTTTACTTGAGTTGATACAGAGGATTCTGATGCCTGGTTTAAGCACTGGACCTAATAATGTTCTTATTTTATATTAGCAATTCTGTAGACTCTCTACTCTTAAAATTTAGCAGAAAATGAACATTTCAAAATATTTAGAATTTCTTCTTAAAATTATAGGAGCTTAAATAAAATGTTTCCCTGAGTTGATAGAAGCTTATTCTAATGCCTGGTTTAAGCACAGGTCCTTATAATGTTATGGTGCTATGTGAAATACTCTGTAGGGCTTGTACATTTAAAATTTAGCTAAAAATGAAAATTTTAAAAATGTCAAAATTTCTATATTTATTCTGGGCATAAGTGTGTGTGCTTCTGTGTGTGTCTGTATATTACTCTGGGTATGACTCTGGGTATGACTCTAATAATGACTCTGGGTCTGACCCTGGGTATATCTTTATGTGACTCCAGGTTTACCTGTGCTTGACTCTGCGTTTGACTATGTGTGATTCTGGGCATGTCTGGACATGTCTGGGCATGTCTTGGCATGTCTGGACATGTCTGGGCATGTCTAGACATGTCTGGGCATGTCTAGACATGTCTGGACATGTCTGGGCATGTATTGGCATGTCTGGACATGTCTGGGCATCTCTAGACATGTCTGGTCATGTCTGGGCATGTCTTGGCATGTCTGGACATGTCTGGGCATCTCTAGACATGTCTGGTCATGTCTGGGAATGACTGGAAAACTGATATCTCTAGTTCTGGTCATAGTAGAGACAAACTGCCAGTGTCCACCGAAAGGGGAGAGTCCCAGCTATTTAAGTTTACCCTCAGAAATACTGTAAGTCAGGCAGTTCCTGAGATACCTAGGTGGGATAACAGGTTTGGACCAGGACCACTGCATTGAAGTCAGATATCTCCGATTCCCTAGAGCCAATTTTTAATAATCTAGTACTCTTAGAAAAAGGGGACCCTCAGGTGTTTGCCTAAGACCCATATACCCCTGGTGCCCTTAGGCAAATGCCCATTGAGACCATACAAAAATAAGGCCCTGATTTGGGCACATCTTGGCATGACTTTAGTTATGACCAGGAACATGTCTGTACAAGACTCTGGGTACATCTGGGCATGACTCTAAATGTGACTTTGTTTGACTCTAGATGTGAGAATATAATCTTTAAATGTAGCTGAAAATGAAAATTTCTAAATATTAAGAATTTCTTCTTGAAATGATAGGAATTTTAATCAAATGTTCCCCTGAGTTGATAGAAGCTGGTTCTGATGCCTGGTTTAAGCACATGACCTAATAATGTTATAGAGTTATATTAAAAATTCTTAAGGTCCTGAACCCTTAAAATTTGGCTGTAAATTAAAATTTTATAATTTTCCAAATTTCGATTTAAAATTATAGGAACTTTAATAAAATGTTCCCCATAGTTGATAGAAGCTGATTCTGATGCCTGGTTTAAGCACTGGACCTAATAATGTGACGATGTTACATTAGTAATTCTGGTGACCCTCTACTCTTAAAGTCTGGTAAAAATGAAAATTTCTAAATATACAGAATTTAGACTTAAAATTATAAGAACTTAAATAAAATGTTTACTTGAGTTGATACAGAGGATTCTGATGCCTGGTTTAAGCACTGGACCTAATAATGTTCTTATTTTATATTAGCAATTCTGTAGACTCTCTACTCTTAAAATTTAGCAGAAAATGAACATTTCAAAATATTTAGAATTTCTTCTTAAAATTATAGGAGCTTAAATAAAATGTTTCCCTGAGTTGATAGAAGCTTATTCTAATGCCTGGTTTAAGCACAGGTCCTTATAATGTTATGGTGCTATGTGAAATACTCTGTAGGGCTTGTACATTTAAAATTTAGCTAAAAATGAAAATTTTAAAAATGTCAAAATTTCTATATTTATTCTGGGCATAAGTGTGTGTGCTTCTGTGTGTGTCTGTATATTACTCTTGGTATGACTCTGGGTATGACTCTAATAATGACTCTGGGTCTGACCCTGGGTATATCTTTATGTGACTCCAGGTTTACCTGTGCTTGACTCTGCGTTTGACTATGTGTGATTCTGGGCATGTCTGGACATGTCTGGGCATGTCTTGGCATGTCTGGACATGTCTGGGCATGTCTAGACATGTCTGGACATGTCTGGGCATGTATTGGCATGTCTGGACATGTCTGGGCATCTCTAGACATGTCTGGTCATGTCTGGGCATGTCTTGGCATGTCTGGACATGTCTGGGCATCTCTAGACATGTCTGGTCATGTCTGGGAATGACTGGAAAACTGATATCTCTAGTTCTGGTCATAGTAGAGACAAACTGCCAGTGTCCACCGAAAGGGGAGAGTCCCAGCTATTTAAGTTTACCCTCAGAAATACTGTAAGTCAGGCAGTTCCTGAGATACCTAGGTGGGATAACAGGTTTGGACCAGGACCACTGCATTGAAGTCAGATATCTCCGATTCCCTAGAGCCAATTTTTAATAATCTAGTACTCTTAGAAAAAGGGGACCCTCAGGTGTTTGCCTAAGACCCATATACCCCTGGTGCCCTTAGGCAAATGCCCATTGAGACCATACAAAAATAAGGCCCTGATTTGGGCACATCTTGGCATGACTTTAGTTATGACCAGGAACATGTCTGTACAAGACTCTGGGTACATCTGGGCATGACTCTAAATGTGACTTTGTTTGACTCTAGATGTGAGAATATAATCTTTAAATGTAGCTGAAAATGAAAATTTCTAAATATTAAGAATTTCTTCTTGAAATGATAGGAATTTTAATCAAATGTTCCCCTGAGTTGATAGAAGCTGGTTCTGATGCCTGGTTTAAGCACATGACCTAATAATGTTATAGATTTATATTAAAAATTCTTAAGGTCCTGAACCCTTAAAATTTGGCTGTAAATAAAAATTTCAACATTTTCCAAATTTTAATTTAAAATTATAGGAACTTTAATAAAATGTTCCCCATAGTTGATAGAAGCTGATTCTGATGCCTGGTTTAAGCACTGGACCTAATAATGTGACGATGTTACATTAGCAATTCTGGTGACCCTCTACTCTTAAACTCTGGTAAAAATGAAAATTTCTAAATATACAGAATTTAGACTTAAAATTATAAGAACTTAAATAAAATGTTTACTTGAGTTGATACAGAGGATTCTGATGCCTGGTTTAAGCACTGGACCTAATAATGTTCTTATTTTATATTAGCAATTCTGTAGACTCTCTACTCTTAAAATTTAGCAGAAAATGAACATTTCAAAATATTTAGAATTTCTTCTTAAAATTATAGAAACTTAAATAAAATGTTTCCCTGATTTGATAGAAGCTTATTCTAATGCCTGGTTTAAGCACAGGTCCTTATAATGTTATGGTGCTATGTGAAATACTCTGTAGGGCTTGTACATTTAAAATTTAGCTAAAAATGAACATTTTAAAAATGTCAAAATTTCTATATTTATTCTGGGCATAAGTGTGTGTGCTTCTGTGTGTGTCTCTATATTACTCTGGGTATGACTCTAATTATGACTCTGGGTCTGACCCTGGGTATATCTTTATGTGACTCCAGGTTTACCTGTGCTTGACTCTGCGTTTGACTATGTGTGATTCTGGGCATGTCTGGACATGTCTGGGCATGTCTTGGCATGTCTGGACATGTCTGGGCATGTCTAGACATGTCTGGACATGTCTGGGCATGTATTGGCATGTCTGGACATGTCTGGGCATCTCTAGACATGTCTGGTCATGTCTGGGAATGACTGGAAAACTGATATCTCTAGTTCTGGTCATAGTAGAGACAAACTGCCAGTGTCCACCGAAAGGGGAGAGTCCCAGCTATTTAAGTTTACCCTCAGAAATACTGTAAGTCAGGCAGTTCCTGAGATACCTAGGTGGGATAACAGGTTTGGACCAGGACCACTGCATTGAAGTTAGATATCTCCGATTCCCTAGAGCCAATTTTTAATAATCTAGTACTCTTAGAAAAAGGGGACCCTCAGGTGTTTGCCTAAGACCCATATACCCCTGGTGCCCTTAGGCAAATGCCCATTGAGACCATACAAAAATAAGGCCCTGATTTGGGCACATCTTGGCATGACTTTAGTTATTACCAGGAACATGTCTGTACAAGACTCTGGGTACATCTGGGCATGACTCTAAATGTGACTTTGTTTGACTCTAGATGTGAGAATATAATCTTTAAATGTAGCTGAAAATGAAAATTTCTAAATATTAAGAATTTCTTCTTGAAATGATAGGAATTTTAATCAAATGTTCCCCTGAGTTGATAGAAGCTGGTTCTGATGCCTGGTTTAAGCACATGACCTAATAATGTTATAGAGTTATATTAAAAATTCTTAAGGTCCTGAACCCTTAAAATTTGGCTGTAAATTAAAATTTTATAATTTTCCAAATTTCGATTTAAAATTATAGGAACTTTAATAAAATGTTCCCCATAGTTGATAGAAGCTGATTCTGATGCCTGGTTTAAGCACTGGACCTAATAATGTGACGATGTTACATTAGTAATTCTGGTGACCCTCTACTCTTAAACTCTGGTAAAAATGAAAATTTCTAAATATACAGAATTTAGACTTAAAATTATAAGAACTTAAATAAAATGTTTACTTGAGTTGATACAGAGGATTCTGATGCCTGGTTTAAGCACTGGACCTAATAATGTTCTTATTTTATATTAGCAATTCTGTAGACTCTCTACTCTTAAAATTTAGCAGAAAATGAACATTTCAAAATATTTAGAATTTCTTCTTAAAATTATAGGAGCTTAAATAAAATGTTTCCCTGAGTTGATAGAAGCTTATTCTAATGCCTGGTTTAAGCACAGGTCCTTATAATGTTATGGTGCTATGTGAAATACTCTGTAGGGCTTGTACATTTAAAATTTAGATAAAAATGAAAATTTTAAAAATGTCAAAATTTCTATATTTATTCTGGGCATAAGTGTGTGTGCTTCTGTGTGTGTCTGTATATTACTCTGGGTATGACTCTGGGTATGACTCTAATAATGACTCTGGGTCTGACCCTGGGTATATCTTTATGTGACTCCAGGTTTACCTGTGCTTGACTCTGCGTTTGACTATGTGTGATTCTGGGCATGTCTGGACATGTCTGGGCATGTCTTGGCATGTCTGGACATGACTGGGCATGTCTAGACATGTCTGGACATGTCTGGGCATGTATTGGCATGTCTGGACATGTCTGGGCATCTCTAGACATGTCTGGTCATGTCTGGGCATGTCTTGGCATGTCTGGACATGTCTGGGCATCTCTAGACATGTCTGGTCATGTCTGGGAATGACTGGAAAACTGATATCTCTAGTTCTGGTCATAGTAGAGACAAACTGCCAGTGTCCACCGAAAGGGGAGAGTCCCAGCTATTTAAGTTTACCCTCAGAAATACTGTAAGTCAGGCAGTTCCTGAGATACCTAGGTGGGATAACAGGTTTGGACCAGGACCACTGCATTGAAGTCAGATATCTCCGATTCCCTAGAGCCAATTTTTAATAATCTAGTACTCTTAGAAAAAGGGGACCCTCAGGTGTTTGCCTAAGACCCATATACCCCTGGTGCCCTTAGGCAAATGCCCATTGAGACCATACAAAAATAAGGCCCTGATTTGGGCACATCTTGGCATGACTTTAGTTATGACCAGGAACATGTCTGTACAAGACTCTGGGTACATCTGGGCATGACTCTAAATGTGACTTTGTTTGACTCTAGATGTGAGAATATAATCTTTAAATGTAGCTGAAAATGAAAATTTCTAAATATTAAGAATTTCTTCTTGAAATGATAGGAATTTTAATCAAATGTTCCCCTGAGTTGATAGAAGCTGGTTCTGATGCCTGGTTTAAGCATATGACCTAATAATGTTATAGAGTTATATTAAAAATTCTTAAGGTCCTGAACCCTTAAAATTTGGCTGTAAATTAAAATTTTATAATTTTCCAAATTTCGATTTAAAATTATAGGAACTTTAATAAAATGTTCCCCATAGTTGATAGAAGCTGATTCTGATGCCTGGTTTAAGCACTGGACCTAATAATGTGACGATGTTACATTAGTAATTCTGGTGACCCTCTACTCTTAAACTCTGGTAAAAATGAAAATTTCTAAATATACAGAATTTAGACTTAAAATTATAAGAACTTAAATAAAATGTTTACTTGAGTTGATACAGAGGATTCTGATGCCTGGTTTAAGCACTGGACCTAATAATGTTCTTATTTTATATAAGCAATTCTGTAGACTCTCTACTCTTAAAATTTAGCAGAAAATGAACATTTCAAAATATTTAGAATTTCTTCTTAAAATTATAGGAGCTTAAATAAAATGTTTCCCTGAGTTGATAGAAGCTTATTCTAATGCCTGGTTTAAGCACAGGTCCTTATAATGTTATGGTGCTATGTGAAATACTCTGTAGGGCTTGTACATTTAAAATTTAGATAAAAATGAAAATTTTAAAAATGTCAAAATTTCTATATTTATTCTGGGCATAAGTGTGTGTGCTTCTGTGTGTGTCTGTATATTACTCTGGGTATGACTCTGGGTATGACTCTAATAATGACTCTGGGTCTGACCCTGGGTATATCTTTATGTGACTCCAGGTTTACCTGTGCTTGACTCTGCGTTTGACTATGTGTGATTCTGGGCATGTCTGGACATGTCTGGGCATGTCTTGGCATGTCTGGACATGTCTGGGCATGTCTAGACATGTCTGGACATGTCTGGGCATGTATTGGCATGTCTGGACATGTCTGGGCATCTCTAGACATGTCTGGTCATGTCTGGGCATGTCTTGGCATGTCTGGACATGTCTGGGCATCTCTAGACATGTCTGGTCATGTCTGGGAATGACTGGAAAACTGATATCTCTAGTTCTGGTCATAGTAGAGACAAACTGCCAGTGTCCACCGAAAGGGGAGAGTCCCAGCTATTTAAGTTTACCCTCAGAAATACTGTAAGTCAGGCAGTTCCTGAGATACCTAGGTGGGATAACAGGTTTGGACCAGGACCACTGCATTGAAGTCAGATATCTCCGATTCCCTAGAGCCAATTTTTAATAATCTAGTACTCTTAGAAAAATGGGACCCTCAGGTGTTTGCCTAAGACCCATATACCCCTGGTGCCCTTAGGCAAATGCCCATTGAGACCATACAAAAATAAGGCCCTGATTTGGGCACATCTTGGCATGACTTTAGTTATGACCAGGAACATGTCTGTACAAGACTCTGGGTACATCTGGGCATGACTCTAAATGTGACTTTGTTTGACTCTAGATGTGAGAATATAATCTTTAAATGTAGCTGAAAATGAAAATTTCTAAATATTAAGAATTTCTTCTTGAAATGATAGGAATTTTAATCAAATGTTCCCCTGAGTTGATAGAAGCTGGTTCTGATGCCTGGTTTAAGCACATGACCTAATAATGTTATAGAGTTATATTAAAAATTCTTAAGGTCCTGAACCCTTAAAATTTGGCTGTAAATTAAAATTTTATAATTTTCCAAATTTCGATTTAAAATTATAGGAACTTTAATAAAATGTTCCCCATAGTTGATAGAAGCTGATTCTGATGCCTGGTTTAAGCACTGGACCTAATAATGTGACGATGTTACATTAGTAATTCTGGTGACCCTCTACTCTTAAACTCTGGTAAAAATGAAAATTTCTAAATATACAGAATTTAGACTTAAAATTATAAGAACTTAAATAAAATGTTTACTTGAGTTGATACAGAGGATTCTGATGCCTGGTTTAAGCACTGGACCTAATAATGTTCTTATTTTATATTAGCAATTCTGTAGACTCTACTCTTAAAATTTAGCAGAAAATAAACATTTCAAAATATTTAGAATTTCTTCTTAAAATTATAGGAACTTAAATAAAATGTTTCCCTGAGTTGATAGAAGCTTATTCTAATGCCTGGTTTAAGCACAGGTCCTTATAATGTTATGGTGCTATGTGAAATACTCTGTAGGGCTTGTACATTTAAAATTTAGCTAAAAATGAAAATTTTAAAAATGTCAAAATTTCTATATTTATTCTGGGCATAAGTGTGTGTGCTTCTGTGTGTGTCTGTATATTACTCTGGGTATGACTCTGGGTATGACTATAATTATGACTCTGGGTCTGACCCTGGGTATATCTTTATGTGACTCCAGGTTTACCTGTGCTTGACTCTGCGTTTGACTATGTGTGATTCTGGGCATGTCTGGACATGTCTGGGCATCTCTAGACATGTCTGGACATGTCTGGGCATGTCTTGGCATGTCTGGACATGTCTGGGCATCTCTAGACATGTCTGGTCATGTCTGGGAATGACTGGAAAACTGATATCTCTAGTTCTGGTCACAGTAGAGACAAACTGCCAGTGTCCACCGAAAGGGGAGAGTCCCAGCTATTTAAGTTTACCCTCAGAAATACTGTAAGTCAGGCAGTTCCTGAGATACCTAGGTGGGATAACAGGTTTGGACCAGGACCACTGCATTGAAGTCAGATATCTCCGATTCCCTAGAGCCAATTTTTAATAATCTAGTACTCTTAGAAAAAGGGGACCCTCAGGTGTTTGCCTAAGACCCATATACCCCTGGTGCCCTTAGGCAAATGCCCATTGAGACCATACAAAAATAAGGCCCTGATTTGGGCACATCTTGGCATGACTTTAGTTATGACCAGGAACATGTCTGTACAAGACTCTGGGTACATCTGGGCATGACTCTAAATGTGACTTTGTTTGACTCTAGATGTGAGAATATAATCTTTAAATGTAGCTGAAAATGAAAATTTCTAAATATTAAGAATTTCTTCTTGAAATGATAGGAATTTTAATCAAATGTTCCCCTGAGTTGATAGAAGCTGGTTCTGATGCCTGGTTTAAGCACATGACCTAATAATGTTATAGATTTATATTAAAAATTCTTAAGGTCCTGAACCCTTAAAATTTGGCTGTAAATAAAAATTTCAACATTTTCCAAATTTTAATTTAAAATTATAGGAACTTTAATAAAATGTTCCCCATAGTTGATAGAAGCTGATTCTGATGCCTGGTTTAAGCAATGGACCTAATAGTGTGACGATGTTACATTAGCAATTCTGGTGACCCTCTACTCTTAAACTCTGGTAAAAATGAAAATTTCTAAATATACAGAATTTAGACTTAAAATTATAAGAACTTAAATAAAATGTTTACTTGAGTTGATACAGAGGATTCTGATGCCTGGTTTAAGCACTGGACCTAATAATGTTCTTATTTTATATTAGCAATTCTGTAGACTCTCTACTCTTAAAATTTAGCAGAAAATGAACATTTCAAAATATTTAGAATTTCTTCTTAAAATTATAGAAACTTAAATAAAATGTTTCCCTGATTTGATAGAAGCTTATTCTAATGCCTGGTTTAAGCACAGGTCCTTATAATGTTATGGTGCTATGTGAAATACTCTGTAGGGCTTGTACATTTAAAATTTAGCTAAAAATGAACATTTTAAAAATGTCAAAATTTCTATATTTATTCTGGGCATAAGTGTGTGTGCTTCTGTGTGTGTCTCTATATTACTCTGGGTATGACTCTAATTATGACTCTGGGTCTGACCCTGGGTATATCTTTATGTGACTCCAGGTTTACCTGTGCTTGACTCTGCGTTTGACTATGTGTGATTCTGGGCATGTCTGGACATGTCTGGGCATGTCTTGGCATGTCTGGACATGTCTGGGCATGTCTAGACATGTCTGGACATGTCTGGGCATGTAATGGCATGTCTGGACATGTCTGGGCATCTCTAGACATGTCTGGTCATGTCTGGGAATGACTGGAAAACTGATATCTCTAGTTCTGGTCATAGTAGAGACAAACTGCCAGTGTCCACCGAAAGGGGAGAGTCCCAGCTATTTAAGTTTACCCTCAGAAATACTGTAAGTCAGGCAGTTCCTGAGATACCTAGGTGGGATAACAGGTTTGGACCAGGACCACTGCATTGAAGTTAGATATCTCCGATTCCCTAGAGCCAATTTTTAATAATCTAGTACTCTTAGAAAAAGGGGACCCTCAGGTGTTTGCCTAAGACCCATATACCCCTGGTGCCCTTAGGCAAATGCCCATTGAGACCATACAAAAATAAGGCCCTGATTTGGGCACATCTTGGCATGACTTTAGTTATTACCAGGAACATGTCTGTACAAGACTCTGGGTACATCTGGGCATGACTCTAAATGTGACTTTGTTTGACTCTAGATGTGAGAATATAATCTTTAAATGTAGCTGAAAATGAAAATTTCTAAATATTAAGAATTTCTTCTTGAAATGATAGGAATTTTAATCAAATGTTCCCCTGAGTTGATAGAAGCTGGTTCTGATGCCTGGTTTAAGCACATGACCTAATAATGTTATAGAGTTATATTAAAAATTCTTAGGGTCCTGAACCCTTAAAATTTGGCTGTAAATTAAAATTTCAACATTTTCCAAATTTTAATTTAAAATTATAGGAACTTTAATAAAATGTTCCCCATAGTTGATAGAAGCTGATTCTGATGCCTGGTTTAAGCACTGGACCTAATAATGTGACGATGTTACATTAGCAATTCTGGTGACCCTCTACTCTTAAACTCTGGTAAAAATGAAAATTTCTAAATATACAGAATTTAGACTTAAAATTTTAAGAACTTAAATAAAATGTTTACTTGAGTTGATACAGAGGATTCTGATGCCTGGTTTAAGCACTGGACCTAATAATGTTCTTATTTTATATTAGCAATTCTGTAGACTCTCTACTCTTAAAATTTAGCAGAAAATGAACATTTCAAAATATTTAGAATTTCTTCTTAAAATTATAGGAGCTTAAATAAAATGTTTCCCTGAGTTGATAGAAGCTTATTCTAATGCCTGGTTTAAGCACAGGTCCTTATAATGTTATGGTGCTATGTGAAATACTCTGTAGGGCTTGTACATTTAAAATTTAGCTAAAAATGAAAATTTTAAAAATGTCAAAATTTCTATATTTATTCTGGGCATAAGTGTGTGTGCTTCTGTGTGTGTCTGTATATTACTCTGGGTATGACTCTGGGTATGACTCTAATAATGACTCTGGGTCTGACCCTGGGTATATCTTTATGTGACTCCAGGTTTACCTGTGCTTGACTCTGCGTTTGACTATGTGTGATTCTGGGCATGTCTGGACATGTCTGGGCATGTCTTGGCATGTCTGGACATGTCTGGGCATGTCTAGACATGTCTGGACATGTCTGGGCATGTATTGGCATGTCTGGACATGTCTGGGCATCTCTAGACATGTCTGGTCATGTCTGGGAATGACTGGAAAACTGATATCTCTAGTTCTGGTCATAGTAGAGACAAACAGCCAGTGTCCACCGAAAGGGGAGAGTCCCAGCTATTTAAGTTTACCCTCAGAAATACTGTAAGTCAGGCAGTTCCTGAGATACCTAGGTGGGATAACAGGTTTGGACCAGGACCACTGCATTGAAGTCAGATATCTCCGATTCCCTAGAGCAAATTTTTAATAAGCTAGTACTCTTAGAAAAAGGGGACCCTCAGGTGTTTGCCTAAGACCCATATACCCCTGGTGCCCTTAGGCAAATGCCCATTGAGACCATACAAAAATAAGGCCCTGATTTGGGCACATCTTGGCATGACTTTAGTTATGACCAGGAACATGTCTGTACAAGACTCTGGGTACATCTGGGCATGACTCTAAATGTGACTTTGTTTGACTCTAGATGTGAGAATATAATCTTTAAATGTAGCTGAAAATGAAAATTTCTAAATATTAAGAATTTCTTCTTGAAATGATAGGAATTTTAATCAAATGTTCCCCTGAGTTGATAGAAGCTGGTTCTGATGCCTGGTTTAAGCACATGACCTAATAATGTTATAGATTTATATTAAAAATTCTTAAGGTCCTGAACCCTTAAAATTTGGCTGTAAATAAAAATTTCAACATTTTCCAAATTTTAATTTAAAATTATAGGAACTTTAATAAAATGTTCCCCATAGTTGATAGAAGCTGATTCTGATGCCTGGTTTAAGCAATGGACCTAATAATGTGACGATGTTACATTAGCAATTCTGGTGACCCTCTACTCTTAAACTCTGGTAAAAATGAAAATTTCTAAATATACAGAATTTAGACTTAAAATTATAAGAACTTAAATAAAATGTTTACTTGAGTTGATACAGAGGATTCTGATGCCTGGTTTAAGCACTGGACCTAATAATGTTCTTATTTTATATTAGCAATTCTGTAGACTCTCTACTCTTAAAATTTAGCAGAAAATGAACATTTCAAAATATTTAGAATTTCTTCTTAAAATTATAGGAACTTAAATAAAATGTTTCCCTGAGTTGATAGAAGCTTATTCTAATGCCCGGTTTAAGCACAGGTCCTTATAATGTTATGGTGCTATGTGAAATACTCTGTAGGGCTTGTACATTTAAAATGTATCTAAAAATGAAAATTTTAAAAATGTCAAAATTTCTATATTTATTCTGGGCATAAGTGTGTGTGCTTCTGTGTGTGTCTGTATATTACTCTGGGTATGACTCTGGGTATGACTCTAATTATGACTCTGGGTCTGACCCTGGGTATATCTTTATGTGACTCCAGGTTTACCTGTGCTTGACTCTGCGTTTGACTATGTGTGATTCTGGACATGTCTGGGCATCTCTAGACATATCTGGACATGTCTGGGCATGTCTTGGCATGTCTGGACATGTCTCGGCATCTCTAGACATGTCTGGTCATGTCTGGGAATGACTGGAAAACTGATATCTCTAGTTCTGGTCACAGTAGAGACAAACTGCCAGTGTCCACCGAAAGGGGAGAGTCCCAGCTATTTAAGTTTACCCTCAGAAATACTGTAAGTCAGGCAGTTCCTGAGATACCTAGGTGGGATAACAGTTTTGGACCAGGACCACTGCATTGAAGTCAGATATCTCCGATTCCCTAGAGCCAATTTTTAATAATCTAGTACTCTTAGAAAAAGGGGACCCTCAGGTGTTTGCCTAAGACCCATATACCCCTGGTGCCCTTAGGCAAATGCCCATTGAGACCATACAAAAATAAGGCCCTGATTTGGGCACATCTTGGCATGACTTTAGTTATGACCAGGAACATGTCTGTACAAGACTCTGGGTACATCTGGGCATGACTCTAAATGTGACTTTGTTTGACTCTAGATGTGAGAATATAATCTTTAAATGTAGCTGAAAATGAAAATTTCTAAATATTAAGAATTTCTTCTTGAAATGATAGGAATTTTAATAAAATGTTCCCCTGAGTTGATAGAAGCTGGTTCTGATGCCTGGTTTAAGCACATGACCTAATAATGTTATAGAGTTATATTAAAAATTCTTAAGGTCCTGAACCCTTAAAATTTGGCTGTAAATTAAAATTTCAACATTTTCCAAATTTCGATTTAAAATTATAGGAACTTTAATAAAATGTTCCCCATAGTTGATAGAAGCTGATTCTGATGCCTGGTTTAAGCACTGGACCTAATAATGTGACGATGTTACATTAGCAATTCTGGTGACCCTCTACTCTTAATCTCTGGTAAAAATGAAAATTTCTAAATATACAGAATTTAGACTTAAAATTATAAGAACTTAAATAAAATACTTACTTGAGTTGATAAAGAGGATTCTGATGCCTGGTTTAAGCACTGGACCTAATAATGTTCTTATTTTATATAAGCAATTCTGTAGACTCTCTACTCTTAAAATTTAGCAGAAAATGAACATTTCAAAATATTTAGAATTTCTTCTTAAAATTATAGGAACTTAAATAAAATGTTTCCCTGAGTTGATAGAAGCTTATTCTAATGCCTGGTTTAAGCACAGGTCCTTATAATGTTATGGTGCTATGTGAAATACTCTGTAGGGCTTGTACATTTAAAATTTAGCTAAAAATAAAAAATTTAAAAATGTCAAAATTTCTATATTTATTCTGGGCATAAGTGTGTGTGCTTCTGTGTGTGTGTCTGTATATTACTCTGGGTATGACTCTGGGTATGACTATAATTATGACTCTGGGTCTGACCCTGGGTATATCTTTATGTGACTCCAGGTTTACCTGTGCTTGACTCTGCATTTGACTATGTGTGATTCTGGGCATGTCTGGACATGTCTGGTCATGTCTTGGCATGTCTGGACATGTCTGGGCATCTCTAGACATGTCTGGTCATGTCTGGGAATGACTGGAAAACTGATATCTCTAGTTCTGGTCATAGTAGAGACAAACTGCCAGTGTCCACCGAAAGGGGAGAGTCCCAGCTATTTAAGTTTACCCTCAGAAATACTGTAAGTCAGGCAGTTCCTGAGATACCTAGGTGGGATAACAGGTTTGGACCAGGACCACTGCATTGAAGTCAGATATCTCCGATTCCCTAGAGCAAATTTTTAATAATCTAGTACTCTTAGAAAAAGGGGACCCTCAGGTGTTTGCCTAAGACCCATATACCCCTGGTGCCCTTAGGCAAATGCCCATTGAGACCATACAAAAATAAGGCCCTGATTTGGGCACATCTTTGCATGACTTTAGTTATGACCAGGAACATGTCTGTACAAGACTCTGGGTACATCTGGGCATGACTCTAAATGTGACTTTGTTTGACTCCAGATGTGAGAATATAATCTTTAAATGTAGCTGAAAATGAAAATTTCTAAATATTAAGAATTTCTTCTTGAAATGATAGGAATTTTAATAAAATGTTCCCCTGAGTTGATAGAAGCTGGTTCTGATGCCTGGTTTAAGCACATGACCTAATAATGTTATAGAGTTATATTAAAAATTCTTAAGGTCCTGAACCCTTAAAATTTGGCTGTAAATTAAAATTTCAACATTTTTCAAATTTTAATTTAAAATTATAGGAACTTTAATAAAATGTTCCCCATAGTTGATAGAAGCTGATTCTGATGCCTGGTTTAAGCACTGGACCTAATAATGTGACGATGTTACATTAGCAATTCTGGTGACCCTCTACTCTTAAACTCTGGTAAAAATGAAAATTTCTAAATATACAGAATTTAGACTTAAAATTATAAGAACTTAAATAAAATATTTACTTGAGTTGATAAAGAGGATTCTGATGCCTGGTTTAAGCACTGGACCTAATAATGTTCTTATTTTATATAAGCAATTCTGTAGACTCTCTACTCTTAAAATTTAGCAGAAAATGAACATTTCAAAATATTTAGAATTTCTTCTTAAAATTATAGGAACTTAAATAAAATGTTTCCCTGAGTTGATAGAAGCTTATTCTAATGCCTGGTTTAAGCACAGGTCCTTATATTGTTATGGTGCTATGTGAAATACTCTGTAGGGCTTGTACATTTAAAATTTAGCTAAAAATGAAAATTTTAAAAATGTCAAAATTTCTATATTTATTCTGGGCATCAGTGTGTGTGCTTCTGTGTGTGTGTGTGTGTGTGTGTGTGTGTGTGTGTCTGTATATTACTCTGGGTATGACTCTGGGTATGACTCTAATTATGACTCTGGGTCTGACCCTGGGTGTATCTTTATGTGACTCCAGGTTTACCTGTGCTTGACTCTGCGTTTGACTATGTGTGATTCTGGGCATGTCTGGACATGTCTGGGCATCTCTAGACATGTCCAGACATGTCTGGTCATGTCTTGGCATGTCTGGACATGTCTGGGCATCTCTAGACATGTCTGGTCATGTCTGGGAATGACTGGAAAACTGATATCTCTAGTTCTGGTCATAGTAGAGACAAACAGCCAGTGTCCACCGAAAGGGGAGAGTCCCAGCTATTTAAGTTTACCCTCAGAAATACTGTAAGTCAGGCAGTTCCTGAGATACCTAGGTGGGATAACAGGTTTGGACCAGGACCACTGCATTGAAGTCAGATATCTCCGATTCCCTAGAGCAAATTTTTAATAATCTAGTACTCTTAGAAAAAGTGGACCCTCAGGTGTTTGCCTAAGACCCATATACCCCTGGTGCCCTTAGGCAAATGCCCATTGAGACCATACAAAAATAAGGCCCTGATTTGGGCACATCTTGGCATGACTTTAGTTATGACCAGGAACATGTCTGTACAAGACTCTGGGTACATCTGGGCATGACTCTAAATGTGACTTTGTTTGACTCTAGATGTGAGAATATAATCTTTAAATGTAGCTGAAAATGAAAATTTCTAAATATTAAGAATTTCTTCTTGAAATGATAGGAATTTTAATAAAATGTTCCCCTGAGTTGATAGAAGCTGGTTCTGATGCCTGGTTTAAGCACATGACCTAATAATGTTATAGAGTTATATTAAAAATTCTTAAGGTCCTGAACCCTTAAAATTTGGCTGTAAATTAAAATTTCAACATTTTCCAAATTTTAATTTAAAATTATAGGAACTTTAATAAAATGTTCCCCATAGTTGATAGAAGCTGATTCTGATGCCTGGTTTAAGCACTGGACCTAATAATGTGACGATGTTACATTAGCAATTCTGGTGACCCTCTACTCTTAAACTCTGGTAAAAATGAAAATTTCTAATTATACAGAATTTAGACTTAAAATTATAAGAACTTAAATAAAATGTTTACTTGAGTTGATAAAGAGGATTCTGATGCCTGGTTTAAGCACTGGACCTAATAATGTTCTTATTTTATATTAGCAATTCTGTAGACTCTACTCTTAAAATTTAGCAGAAAATGAACATTTCAAAATATTTAGAATTTCTTCTTAAAATTATAGGAACTTAAATAAAATGTTTCCCTGAGTTGATAGAAGCTTATTCTAATGCCTGGTTTAAGCACAGGTCCTTATAATGTTATGGTGCTATGTGAAATACTCTGTAGGGCTTGTACATTTAAAATTTAGCTAAAAATAAAAAAATTAAAAATGTCAAAATTTCTATATTTATTCTGGGCATAAGTGTGTGTGCTTCTGTGTGTGTGTCTGTGTATTACTCTGGGTATGACTCTGGGTATGACTATAATTATGACTCTGGGTCTGACCCTGGGTGTATCTTTATGTGACTCCAGGTTTACCTGTGCTTGACTCTGCGTTTGACTATGTGTGATTCTGGGCATGTCTGGACATGTCTGGGCATCTCTAGACATGTCTGGACATGTCTGGTCATGTCTTGGCATGTCTGGACATGTCTGGGCATCTCTAGACATGTCTGGTCATGTCTGGGAATGACTGGAAAACTGATATCTCTAGTTCTGGTCATAGTAGAGACAAACAGCCAGTGTCCACCGAAAGGGGAGAGTCCCAGCTATTTAAGTTTACCCTCAGAAATACTGTAAGTCAGGCAGTTCCTGAGATACCTAGGTGGGATAACAGGTTTGGACCAGGACCACTGCATTGAAGTCAGATATCTCCGATTCCCTAGAGCAAATTTTTAATAATCTAGTACTCTTAGAAAAAGGGGACCCTCAGGTGTTTGCCTAAGACCCATATACCCCTGGTGCCCTTAGGCAAATGCCCATTGAGACCATACAAAAATAAGGCCCTGATTTGGGCACATCTTGGCATGATTTTAGTTATGACCAGGAACATGTCTGTACAAGACTCTGGGTACATCTGGGCATGACTCTAAATGTGACTTTGTTTGACTCTAGATGTGAGAATATAATCTTTAAATGTAGCTGAAAATGAAAATTTCTAAATATTAAGAATTTCTTCTTGAAATGATAGGAATTTTAATAAAATGTTCCCCTGAGTTGATAGAAGCTGGTTCTGATGCCTGGTTTAAGCACATGACCTAATAATGTTATAGAGTTATATTAAAAATTCTTAAGGTCCTGAACCCTTAAAATTTGGCTGTAAATTAAAATTTCAACATTTTCCAAATTTTAATTTAAAATTATAGGAACTTTAATAAAATGTTCCCCATAGTTGATAGAAGCTGATTCTGATGCCTGGTTTAAGCACTGTACCTAATAATGTGACGATGTTACATTAGCAATTCTGGTGACCCTCTACTCTTAAACTCTGGTAAAAATGAAAATTTCTAAATATACAGAATTTAGACTTAAAATTATAAGAACTTAAATAAAATGTTTACTTGAGTTGATAAAGAGGATTCTGATGCCTGGTTTAAGCACTGGACCTAATAATGTTCTTATTTTATATTATCAATTCTGTAGACTCTCTACTCTTAAAATTTAGCAGAAAATGAACATTTCAAAATATTTAGAATTTCTTCTTAAAATTATAGGAACTTAAATAAAATGTTTCCCTGAGTTGATAGAAGCTTATTCTAATGCCCGGTTTAAGCACAGGTCCTTATAATGTTATGGTGCTATGTGAAATACTCTGTAGGGCTTGTACATTTAAAATTTATCTAAAAATGAAAATTTTTAAAATGTCAAAATTTCTATATTTATTCTGGGCATAAGTGTGTGTGCTTCTGTGTGTGTCTGTATATTACTCTGGGTATGACTCTGGGTATGACTCTAATTATGACTCTGGGTCTGACCCTGGGTATATCTTTATGTGACTCCAGGTTTACCTGTGCTTGACTCTGCGTTTGACTATGTGTGATTCTGGGCATGTCTGGACATGTCTGGGCATCTCTAGACATATCTGGACATGTCTGGGCATGTCTTGGCATGTCTGGACATGTCTGGGCATCTCTAGACATGTCTGGTCATGTCTGGGAATGACTGGAAAACTGATATCTCTAGTTCTGGTCACAGTAGAGACAAACTGCCAGTGTCCACCGAAAGGGGAGAGTCCCAGCTATTTAAGTTTACCCTCAGAAATACTGTAAGTCAGGCAGTTCCTGAGATACCTAGGTGGGATAACAGTTTTGGACCAGGACCACTGCATTGAAGTCAGATATCTCCGATTCCCTAGAGCCAATTTTTAATAATCTAGTACTCTTAGAAAAAGGGGACCCTCAGGTGTTTGCCTAAGACCCATATACCCCTGGTGCCCTTAGGCAAATGCCCATTGAGACCATACAAAAATAAGGCCCTGATTTGGGCACATCTTGGCATGACTTTAGTTATGACCAGGAACATGTCTGTACAAGACTCTGGGTACATCTGGGCATGACTCTAAATGTGACTTTGTTTGACTCTAGATGTGAGAATATAATCTTTAAATGTAGCTGAAAATGAAAATTTCTAAATATTAAGAATTTCTTCTTGAAATGATAGGAATTTTAATAAAATGTTCCCCTGAGTTGATAGAAGCTGGTTCTGATGCCTGGTTTAAGCACATGACCTAATAATGTTATAGAGTTATATTAAAAATTCTTAAGGTCCTGAACCCTTAAAATTTGGCTGTAAATTAAAATTTCAACATTTTCCAAATTTCGATTTAAAATTATAGGAACTTTAATAAAATGTTCCCCATAGTTGATAGAAGCTGATTCTGATGCCTGGTTTAAGCACTGGACCTAATAATGTGACGATGTTACATTAGCAATTCTGGTGACCCTCTACTCTTAATCTCTGGTAAAAATGAAAATTTCTAAATATACAGAATTTAGACTTAAAATTATAAGAACTTAAATAAAATACTTATTTGAGTTGATAAAGAGGATTCTGATGCCTGGTTTAAGCACTGGACCTAATAATGTTCTTATTTTATATAAGCAATTCTGTAGACTCTCTACTCTTAAAATTTAGCAGAAAATGAACATTTCAAAATATTTAGAATTTCTTCTTAAAATTATAGGAACTTAAATAAAATGTTTCACTGAGTTGATAGAAGCTTATTCTAATGCCTGGTTTAAGCACAGGTCCTTATATTGTTATGGTGCTATGTGAAATACTCTGTAGGGCTTGTACATTTAAAATTTAGCTAAAAATGAAAATTTTAAAAATGTCAAAATTTCTATATTTATTCTGGGCATCAGTGTGTGTGCTTCTGTGTGTGTGTGTGTGTGTGTGTGTGTGTGTGTGTGTGTGTGTGTGTGTCTGTATATTACTCTGGGTATGACTCTGGGTATGACTCTAATTATGACTCTGGGTCTGACCCTGGGTGTATCTTTATGTGACTCCAGGTTTACCTGTGCTTGACTCTGCGTTTGACTATGTGTGATTCTGGGCATGTCTGGACATGTCTGGGCATCTCTAGACATGTCTGGACATGTCTGGTCATGTCTTGGCATGTCTGGACATGTTTGGGCATCTCTAGACATGTCTGGTCATGTCTGGGAATGACTGGAAAACTGATATCTCTAGTTCTGGTCATAGTAGAGACAAACAGCCAGTGTCCACCGAAAGGGGAGAGTCCCAGCTATTTAAGTTTACCCTCAGAAATACTGTAAGTCAGGCAGTTCCTGAGATACCTAGGTGGGATAACAGGTTTGGACCAGGACCACTGCATTGAAGTCAGATATCTCCGATTCCCTAGAGCAAATTTTTAATAATCTAGTACTCTTAGAAAAAGGGGACCCTCAGGTGTTTGCCTAAGACCCATATACCCCTGGTGCCCTTAGGCAAATGCCCATTGAGACCATACAAAAATAAGGCCCTGATTTGGGCACATCTTTGCATGACTTTAGTTATGACCAGGAACATGTCTGTACAAGACTCTGGGTACATCTGGGCATGACTCTAAATGTGACTTTGTTTGACTCCAGATGTGAGAATATAATCTTTAAATGTAGCTGAAAATGAAAATTTCTAAATATTAAGAATTTCTTCTTGAAATGATAGGAATTTTAATAAAATGTTCCCCTGAGTTGATAGAAGCTGGTTCTGATGCCTGGTTTAAGCACATGACCTAATAATGTTATAGAGTTATATTAAAAATTCTTAAGGTCCTGAACCCTTAAAATTTGGCTGTAAATTAAAATTTCAACATTTTCCAAATTTTAATTTAAAATTATAGGAACTTTAATAAAATGTTCCCCATAGTTGATAGAAGCTGATTCTGATGCCTGGTTTAAGCACTGGACCTAATAATGTGACGATGTTACATTAGCAATTCTGGTGACCCTCTACTCTTAAACTCTGATAAAAATGAAAATTTCTAAATATACAGAATTTAGACTTAAAATTATAAGAACTTAAATAAAATGTTTACTTGAGTTGATAAAGAGGATTCTGATGCCTGGTTTAAGCACTGGACCTAATAATGTTCTTATTTTATATTAGCAATTCTGTAGACTCTACTCTTAAAATTTAGCAGAAAATGAACATTTCAAAATATTTAGAATTTCTTCTTAAAATTATAGGAACTTAAATAAAATGTTTCCCTGAGTTGATAGAAGCTTATTCTAATGCCTGGTTTAAGCACAGGTCCTTATAATGTTATGGTGCTATGTGAAATACTCTGTAGGGCTTGTACATTTAAAATTTAGCTAAAAATGAAAATTTTAAAAATGTCAAAATTTCTATATTTATTCTGGGCATAAGTGTGTGTGCTTCTGTGTGTGTGTGTCTGTATATTACTCTGGGTATGACTCTGGGTATGACTCTAATTATGACTCTGGGTCTGACCCTGGGTATATCTTTATGTGACTCCAGGTTTACCTGTGCTTGACTCTGCGTTTGACTATGTGTGATTCTGGGCATGTCTGGAAATGTCTGGGCATCTCTAGACATGTCTGGACATGTCTGGGCATGTCTTGGCATGTCTGGACATGTCTGGGCATCTCTAGACATGTCTGGTCATGTCTGGGAATGACTGGAAAACTGATATCTCTAGTTCTGGTCATAGTAGAGACAAACAGCCAGTGTCCACCAAAAGGGGAGAGTCCCAGCTATTTAAGTTTACCCTCAGAAATACTGTAAGTCAGGCAGTTCCTGAGATACCTAGGTGGGATAACAGGTTTGGACCAGGACCACTGCATTGAAGTCAGATATCTCCGATTCCCTAGAGCCAATTTTTAATAATCTAGTACTCTTAGAAAAAGGGGACCCTCAGGTGTTTGCCTAAGACCCATATACCCCTGGTGCCCCTAGGCAAATGCCCATTGAGACCATACAAAAATAAGGCCCTGATTTGGGCACATCTTGGCATGACTTTAGTTATGACCAGGAACATGTCTGTACAAGACTCTGGGTACATCTGGGCATGACTCTAAATGTGACTTTGTTTGACTCTAGATGTGAGAATATAATCTTTAAATGTAGCTGAAAATGAAAATTTCTAAATATTAAGAATTTCTTCTTGAAATGATAGGAATTTTAATAAAATGTTCCCCTGAGTTGATAGAAGCTGGTTCTGATGCCTGGTTTAAGCACATGACCTAATAATGTTATAGAGTTATATAAAAAATTCTTAAGGTCCTGAACCCTTAAAATTTGGCTGTAAATTAAAATTTCAACATTTTCCAAATTTTAATTTAAAATTATAGGAACTTTAATAAAATGTTCCCCATAGTTGATAGAAGCTGATTCTGATGCCTGGTTTAAGCACTGGACCTAATAATGTGACGATGTTACATTAGCAATTCTGGTGACCCTCTACTCTTAAACTCTGGTAAAAATGAAAATTTCTAAATATACAGAATTTAGACTTAAAATTATAAGAACTTAAATAAAATGTTTACTTGAGTTGATAAAGAGGATTCTGATGCCTGGTTTAAGCACTGGACCTAATAATGTTCTTATTTTATATTAGCAATTCTGTAGACTCTCTACTCTTAAAATTTAGCAGAAAATGAACATTTCAAAATATTTAGAATTTCTTCTTAAAATTATAGGAACTTAAATAAAATGTTTCCCTGAGTTGATAGAAGCTTATTCTAATGCCTGGTTTAAGCACAGGTCCTTATAATGTTATGGTGCTATGTGAAATACTCTGTATGGCTTGTACATTTAAAATTTATCTAAAAATGAAAATTTTAAAAATGTCAAAATTTCTATATTTATTCTGGGCATAAGTGTGTGTGCTTCTGTGTGTGTCTGTATATTACTCTGGGTATGACTCTGGGTATGACTCTAATTATGACTCTGGGTCTGACCCTGGGTATATCTTTATGTGACTCCAGGTTTACCTGTGCTTGACTCTGCGTTTGACTATGTGTGATTCTGGGCATGTCTGGACATGTCTGGGCATCTCTAGACATGTCTGGACATGTCTGGGCATGTCTTGGCATGTCTGGACATGTCTGGGCATCTCTAGACATGTCTGGTCATGTCTGGGAATGACTGGAAAACTGATATCTCTAGTTCTGGTCATAGTAGAGACAAACTGCCAGTGTCCACCGAAAGGGGAGAGTCCCAGCTATTTAAGTTTACCCTCAGAAATACTGTAAGTCAGGCAGTTCCTGAGATACCTAGGTGGGATAACAGGTTTGGACCAGGACCACTGCATTGAAGTCAGATATCTCCGATTCCCTAGAGCCAATTTTTAATAATCTAGTACTCTTAGAAAAAGGGGACCCTCAGGTGTTTGCCTAAGACCCATATACCCCTGGTGCCCTTAGGCAAATGCCCATTGAGACCATACAAAAATAAGGCCCTGATTTGGGCACATCTTGGCATGACTTTAGTTATGACCAGGAACATGTCTGTACAAGACTCTGGGTACATCTGGGCATGACTCTAAATGTGACTTTGTTTGACTCTAGATGTGAGAATATAATCTTTATATGTAGCTGAAAATGAAAATTTCTAAATATTAAGAATTTCTTCTTGAAATGATAGGAATTTTAATAAAATGTTCCCCTGAGTTGATAGAAGCTGGTTCTGATGCCTGGTTTAAGCACATGACCTAATAATGTTATAGAGTTATATTAAAAATTCTTAAGGTCCTGAACCCTTAAAATTTGGCAGTAAATTAAAATTTCAACATTTTCCAAATTTTAATTTAAAATTATAGGAACTTTAATAAAATGTTCCCCATAGTTGATAGAAGCTGATTCTGATGCCTGGTTTAAGCACATGACCTAATAATGTTATAGATTTATATTAAAACTTCTTAAGTTCCTGAACCCTTAAAATTTGGCTGCAAATAAAAATTTCAACATTTTCCAAATTTCAATTTAAAATTATAGGAACTTTAATAAAATGTTCCCCATAGTTGATAGAAGCTGATTCTGATGCCTGGTTTAAGCACTGGACCTAATAATGTGACGATGTTACATTAGCAATTCTGGTGACCCTCTACTCTTAAACTCTGGTAAAAATGAAAATGTCTAAATATACAGAATTTAGACTTAAAATTATAAGAACTTAAATAAAATGTTTACTTGAGTTGATAAAGAGGATTCTGATGCCTGGTTTAAGCACTGGACCTAATAATGTTCTTATTTTATATTAGCAATTCTGTAGACTCTCTACTCTTAAAATTTAGCAGAAAATGAACATTTCAAAATATTTAGAATTTCTTCTTAAAATTATAGGAACTTAAATAAAATGTTTCCCTGAGTTGATAGAAGCTTATTCTAATGCCTGGTTTAAGCACAGGTCCTTATAATGTTATGGTGCTATGTGAAATACTCTGTATGGCTTGTACATTTAAAATTTATCTAAAAATGAAAATTTTAAAAATGTCAAAATTTCTATATTTATTCTGGGCATAAGTGTGTGTGCTTCTGTGTGTGTCTGTATATTACTCTGGGTATGACTCTGGGTATGACTCTAATTATGACTCTGGGTCTGACCCTGGGTATATCTTTATGTGACTCCAGGTTTACCTGTGCTTGACTCTGCGTTTGACTATGTGTGATTCTGGGCATGTCTGGACATGTCTGGGCATCTCTAGACATGTCTGGACATGTCTGGGCATGTCTTGGCATGTCTGGACATGTCTGGGCATCTCTAGACATGTCTGGTCATGTCTGGGAATGACTGGAAAACTGATATCTCTAGTTCTGGTCATAGTAGAGACAAACTGCCAGTGTCCACCGAAAGGGGAGAGTCCCAGCTATTTAAGTTTACCCTCAGAAATACTGTAAGTCAGGCAGTTCCTGAGATACCTAGGTGGGATAACAGGTTTGGACCAGGACCACTGCATTGAAGTCAGATATCTCCGATTCCCTAGAGCCAATTTTTAATAATCTAGTACTCTTAGAAAAAGGGGACCCTCAGGTGTTTGCCTAAGACCCATATACCCCTGGTGCCCTTAGGCAAATGCCCATTGAGACCATACAAAAATAAGGCCCTGATTTGGGCACATCTTGGCATGACTTTAGTTATGACCAGGAACATGTCTGTACAAGACTCTGGGTACATCTGGGCATGACTCTAAATGTGACTTTGTTTGACTCTAGATGTGAGAATATAATCTTTATATGTAGCTGAAAATGAAAATTTCTAAATATTAAGAATTTCTTCTTGAAATGATAGGAATTTTAATAAAATGTTCCCCTGAGTTGATAGAAGCTGGTTCTGATGCCTGGTTTAAGCACATGACCTAATAATGTTATAGAGTTATATTAAAAATTCTTAAGGTCCTGAACCCTTAAAATTTGGCAGTAAATTAAAATTTCAACATTTTCCAAATTTTAATTTAAAATTATAGGAACTTTAATAAAATGTTCCCCATAGTTGATAGAAGCTGATTCTGATGCCTGGTTTAAGCACATGACCTAATAATGTTATAGATTTATATTAAAAATTCTTAAGTTCCTGAACCCTTAAAATTTGGCTGCAAATAAAAATTTCAACATTTTCCAAATTTCAATTTAAAATTATAGGAACTTTAATAAAATGTTCCCCATAGTTGATAGAAGCTGATTCTGATGCCTGGTTTAAGCACTGGACCTAATAATGTGACGATGTTACATTAGCAATTCTGGTGACCCTCTACTCTTAAACTCTGGTAAAAATGAAAATGTCTAAATATACAGAATTTAGACTTAAAATTATAAGAACTTAAATAAAATGTTTACTTGAGTTGATAAAGAGGATTCTGATGCCTGGTTTAAGCACTGGACCTAATAATGTTCTTATTTTATATTAGCAATTCTGTAGACTCTCTACTCTTAAAATTTAGCAGAAAATGAACATTTCAAAATATTTAGAATTTCTTCTTAAAATTATAGGAACTTAAATAAAATGTTTCCCTGAGTTGATAGAAGCTTATTCTAATGCCTGATTTAAGCACAGGTCCTTATAATGTTATGGTGCTATGTGAAATACTCTGTAAAGCTTGTACATTTAAAATTTATCTAAAAATGAAAATTTTAAAAATGTCAAAATTTCTATATTTATTCTGGCAATAAGTGTGTGTGCTTCTGTGTGTGTCTGTATATTACTCTGGGTATGACTCTAATTATGACTCTGGGTCTGACCCTGGGTATATCTTTATGTGACTCCAGGTTTACCTGTGCTTGACTCTGCATTTGACTATGTGTGATTCTGGGCATGTCTGGACATGTCTGGGCATCTCTAGACATGTCTGGACATGTCTGGGCATGTCTTGGCATGTCTGGACATGTCTGGGCATCTCTAGACATGTCTGGTCATGTCTGGGAATGACTGGAAAACTGATATCTCTAATTCTGGTCACAGTAGAGACAAACTGCCAGTGTCCACCGAAAGGGGAGAGTCCCAGCTATTTAAGTTTACCCTCAGAAATACTGTAAGTCAGGCAGTTCCTGAGATACCTAGGTGGGATAACAGGTTTGGACCAGGACCACTGCATTTAAGTCAGATATCTCCGATTCCCTAGAGCCAATTTTTAATAATCTAGTACTCTTAGAAAAAGGGGACCCTCAGGTGTTTGCCTAAGACCCATATACCCCTGGTGCCCTTAGGCAAATGCCCATTGAGACCATACAAAAATAAGGCCCTGATTTGGGCACATCTTGGCATGACTTTAGTTATGACCAGGAACATGTCTGTACAAGACTCTGGGTACATCTGGGCATGACTCTAAATGTGACTTTGTTTTACTCTAGATGTGAGAATATAATCTTTAAATGTAGCTGAAAATGAAAATTTCTAAATATTAAGAATTTCTTCTTGAAATGATAGGAATTTTAATAAAATGTTCCCCTGAGTTGATAGAAGCTGGTTCTGATGCCTGGTTTAAGCACATGACCTAATAATGTTATAGATTTATATTAAAAATTCTTAAGGTCCTGAACCCTTAAAATTTGGCTGTAAATTAAAATTTCAACATTTTCCAAATTTCAATTTAAAATTATAGGAACTTTAATAAAATGTTCCCCATAGTTGATAGAAGCTGATTCTGATGCCTGGTTTAAGCACTGGACCTAATAATGTGACGATGTTACATTAGCAATTCTGGTGACCCTCTACTCTTAAACTCTGGTAAAAATGAAAATTTCTAAATATACAGAATTTAGACTTAAAATTATAAGAACTTAAATAAAATGTTTACTTGAGTTGATACAGAGGATTCTGATGCCTGGTTTAAGCACTGGACCTAATAATGTTCTTATTTTATATTAGCAATTCTGTAGACTCTCTACTCTTAAAATTTAGCAGAAAATGAACATTTCAAAATATTTAGAATTTCTTCTTAAAATTATAGGAACTTAAATAAAATGTTTCCCTGAGTTGATAGAAGCTTATTCTAATGCCTGGTTTAAGCACAGGTCCTTATAATGTTATGGTGCTATGTGAAATACTCTGTAGGGCTTGTACATTTAAAATGTATCTAAAAATTAAAATTTTAAAAATGTCAAAATTTCTATATTTATTCTGGGCATAAGTGTGTGTGCTTCTGTGTGTGTCTGTATATTACTCTGGGTATGACTCTAATTATGACTCTGGGTCTGACCCTGGGTATATCTTTATGTGACTCCAGGTTTACCTGTGCTTGACTCTGCGTTTGACTATGTGTGATTCTGGGCATGTCTGGACATGTCTGGGCATGTCTTGGCATGTCTGGACATGTCTGGGCATGTCTAGACATGTCTGGACATGTCTGGGCATGTCTTGGCATGTCTGGACATGTCTGGGCATCTCTAGACATGTCTGGTCATGTCTGGGAATGACTGGAAAACTGATATCTCTAGTTCTGGTCATAGTAGAGACAAACTGCCAGTGTCCACCGAAAGGGGAGAGTCCCAGCTATTTAAGTTTACCCTCAGAAATACTGTAAGTCAGGCAGTTCCTGAGATACCTAGGTGGGATAACAGGTTTGGACCAGGACCACTGCATTGAAGTCAGATATCTCCGATTCCCTAGAGCCAATTTTTAATAATCTAGTACTCTTAGAAAAAGGGGACCCTCAGGTGTTTGCCTAAGACCCATATACCCCTGGTGCCCTTAGGCAAATGCCCATTGAGACCATACAAAAATAAGGCCCTGATTTGGGCACATCTTGGCATGACTTTAGTTATGACCAGGAACATGTCTGTACAAGACTCTGGGTACATCTGGGCATGACTCTAAATGTGACTTTGTTTGACTCTAGATGTGAGAATATAATCTTTAAATGTAGCTGAAAATGAAAATTTCTAAATATTAAGAATTTCTTCTTGAAATGATAGGAATTTTAATAAAATGTTCCCCTGAGTTGATAGAAGCTGGTTCTGATGCCTGGTTTAAGCACATGACCTAATAATGTTATAGAGTTATATTAAAAATTCTTAAGGTCCTGAACCCTTAAAATTTGGCTGTAAATTAAAATTTCAACATTTTCCAAATTTTAATTTAAAATTATAGGAACTTTAATAAAATGTTCCCCATAGTTGATAGAAGCTGATTCTGATGCCTGGTTTAAGCACTGGACCTAATAATGTGACGATGTTACATTAGCAATTCTGATGACC